>NW_023340257.1:4204212-4214793 GCF_004916995.1 Morone saxatilis | reverse complement strand
GGAACGCATGAAAGTGCAAAGAGGAAGAGGGAGGAAGAGGATGGCAGAAAGAGTGAGAGGAGGAAGATGGGAGACAGAGTGAGAGAGAAAGAAGCCATGGACTTTTCATCTGTGACTGTCGCTTTCCATCTGACTGGCATCTCCCCTCCCTGGGAGAAGAATCAGGATCATATGATGAGTGTAGAATTAAGAAACCAATAAAGGTCTCCTGCAGAGGTGGAGACGAGAGGACAGTCTCCTACAATTTGTTAATGAAATGTCTGAAATACTTTCAACAAAAGCTATCACAAAAGGACTGTGCTGTTTCAGTGTACACAACGACATGTCAAAATGCCCCTAGTGGCTACAATGGCATTTGATAGCATACTAATTCCTATCAGTCTGAGGAAAAAACATCATGTTTCACTATTCCCTATATAATGTTTACCGTTTTTTGCAATAATGGCCAAATCAACAGGTGGGAAAAATGTATCAGAGCAAGAATGTTTTCTTTCTAAAGCTGGAAAGCCAGTTGTCTAATATGTTTTGTTAAGAGACTGTTTAACAGAGCTCTGATACAATGTTCTGTGACCTTGCAATTCAATTGTGTTATCAATGTTTGAACAACCAACCATTTTCCTGAGCCATATTACACGCTTGGCTAGTGGCATGAAAAATGAACTGAGCAACTTCAGCCTCTGCAACACCATTCAGGTGTATTCTTGGATCAGATATGAATAGAATTTTGTACTGATGGCATAATGCTCATTTGGGTTTGCAGAATGCTAATTTTGTTTCTGGCATATTTAATATGGATGCTAGAATGATGATAGACGGTGAGGAGGTAAGGGTGGGGCTGTCTATAAATCTCCACTTAGTCTGCCTAAGATGCAAAAGCAAAAGTTCTGATAGAAGTTTCTTGGTTATATGAAATGAATGGGGTGTAATTGTATGTATTGTAAAAACCTTAGACAACATTATAGCATTTAATTTGAGATGCCTAAAAAAAGTTTAGTTCAGCACATGCTGATGAAGGCTCGATTCTGGGGCTTTTTTTATTTTCACTTTACATGCTCCTGTTAGAGCACATTAAAAAATAAAAAATAAATATAGGCTATATATAAAAAATATAAATATGTTTTTTTACTCAACACCTCCTGTATCTGTTTAAGATTAAAAGCTCCAGAACCCATTCATATGTAAACAAGGTTTTTATTGTGCTGTATTTATTAAAGGCAAAATCAATGTAGAAAGATAGGACTGGCAGCACCAGAAACGCTCTGTGTGGACACCACAGGCGTAGGAGTTGAGGAAGCCATCATGCACAGCTCTCGCAAACAGTGTGTCCAGGCCGTAAGCTAGAAAGCCATAGCACATTAATAATTAGTTACAAATGCTGTTCCATGATTACTAACAAAGGCTCCATGGTGTTTTCATATTACCCTAGGGCTGGCTTTATTACAAGCAAATTCTTCTAATTACCTTTAAGGCACTTCACAATTTGGCTCCACCATATTCACTGAGTTGTCATATTTATATATACTATATCACATTTTTTGTTATTAGTTGCCTGGAGGGAATAACTGAGTTTGGTGTGTTTTGTGTGTGTGTGTGTGTGTGTGTGTGTGTGTGTCTGTATGTGTATCTGTCTACAGCTAAACCTGCATACTACTGGACTCATCAGCCTAATATTATTTGTGCACATTTATGACTGTAGGCTCAAGGATTTTTCATGACTGTGGTGAGAAACCTATTTTATTGACTGACTGCAAAGGTGCCCTCTTGGATGTCCCTATAGTTAACCCTGACTAAGCTGTTAACCATAAATACATCACAACTTTGCGCAAGCTGGTGCTCTTTTCTTTTGTTCGCCCCTGCCACTCAAATGGCCAGAGTCCGTCATTGTTTGTCGGTTATCTAACATTTTTAAGTTTAAAAGGAAGGTCAAAAGCAGTCTGCAGTTTTCAGGACTGGGAGACTCTCGGTTCTGTCCGTGGGTGTATGACAACGATAGGGTGGGGTGAATTCACACACAGCAAGGTTCAGAGTTCAGAGTAAAAAGTTCAGAGTTAATATTACTGCAATGACACTTGCACACAGTTTTAATTCAAAGACACTTGGTTTTGATACCAACTATTTGTCAACTGACTCTATCCAGAGTATAGTTAACTCTGCATTTGCTCAGATTTCACCAACACCAAAAACTTAACAACCTTCAATTTGCTGTGTACCTTTGAGGAGGTCTGGTTACTGAACTTGGTACCTGGTACTACCAACCAAATTGTGTCTGCGCTACCAAGTACCTATTCACGTTAAATCAATGGGCACCAGGCACTTTGAGAGCTGTTTTGTGAACTCATATGAATATTGATAAGATTCTGTATGAGCTCATCCTAAAGACTAGACTTTGTCTTTTCAACAGTATTCTCTGTTTTTATTTTATGATAGTAAAACATAACAAAAGGCATTCCCGGCAATCGGCTAGGCTAAAACCTCGTCTTTTGCAGGCCACATTTTGACCTTTGTTGTGGCTCAAAAACTGACATCCATAGAAATGTTTGGTCTCATCTTGAACCGGAGCATCTTCCGATTAATTCCATTTGTTTTGTATTCAGCTCCATACAACTGCCTACCCCTGTCTTTTTTAAAAATGGCGAGCAAAGCAATAATACCATCTGCTTTTATGGACATTGTGTCCGAGGTTCGTCTCCATATAGCCTGTCTGCTCTGGTTACATACAATGCTGGACTCAGCACAACCTGCCCTTCACTCCCATTCTCCATACCCTTTAGACACAACTGGCAGAGATTTGCACTCTACTGTTGTGACTGAATTTAGGCCAATTCATGGAATTTAGTCACTGTATGTTGTGGTTGTCATAACATCTGTTTACACTTATATATTTGAGTTATAGTAAATAATACATTGAAAATAATAGCCTCAGTAAAGATTGTACTGAATGAACTCTACATGTTGCGGATCATTTAATCAAAAGCTGTGCTGTTTTGTAAACCAGGAAATATTGAATAACTCCACCATAAAGCCTACTGTGCTCTTAGAAGAATAGTGCAAACAGCCCACACAACATGTGCTCCTCAAACCTGCTGTACATATGTCTCCTGACATACAGGAAACTCAACCAGAGGTCATCTTCCATAGAACAGGCTATAAAATAATAGTCATGGAGAGGCAGAGTGTTTAAACCAGGAAATAAATAAAAAATAAAATAAACTGTGGGTTCAGGGGCAATTACAAGCTACATAATGAAAAAAGACACAATACTTTGCCAGCTACAATTTCACATGGATATACAGTTTCTATAACCACATCATTCACACAGGGCCATTGAACCCTGGACATTTGATTTACACAACTTGTCAGGCTATCAGAACCAGCAAGAAAAGCTGCCTGACAATCAAAAGAGCCAAGCTCGAATTAAGAGGCAGTTTGGCTTCCTTTCACCCATTCGTCTCCCAGTCAAAGGTGGGTTATTAGAATGTAGCCCACTAAGTCGGCTTATCTTGGCTTACTTGTATCAGTGGCCTTTCCTTCTCCACATCCAGTTACCGCGATGCGTTTTTCCTCTGTCAAGGCTTTTTTGGGATTGGAGCCAGGACTTAACATTAAAGTGCATCAAATTGCGTATTGTACCATGTTAGGGTTAATGGATTCTACTTAGGATAAGCTTTGAGGGCGGCACGATCGAAGATGTGGCAATCGCTGTAAATCATACTCGTATTGGGTGTTAGCACTGTAAGGTCAAGGAAACTCGGGTGCTTGTACTCGGGAAATGCCAGCTAATAAGGATGTGTGTGGAGGAAAGAGGCTGACAGAAGGAGAGGGAGACAAGTTTTCAAAGTTAAAATATATCTTGGAAAAATGTAAAATTTTCAAACACAGAAATACATAAAATGAGCTGCATTGGGGGATACCCACGGAACAAGGTGGGCTTATGATAATATGGCATTTGATAATCAACAAGTAGATAAGCAGCTGTTGTTTTGGGGCAACACTATTCCTATGTTTGACAAAAACATCACGTCAAACAGCATTAGGCACTGTTATTACAATAACCACAGAAACTACCATCTGTTTTCCAGGTAATGACTGGCATTTGGTGTTTAAAGCTGCACCTTCTCGCCTCCATGTTAGAAGAAATGCTACAAAAATTTAGCTCTCATCAACCTGGTTTCCAGCAGCAGCAGGCAGCTGTTACCAGTGAAAAAGCTCTCTGACACTACCTGCACAGCACCAAACAGTGGAGCATTTAGCAGCTAAAGAGACAGGTAGTTTTCTCTGAGGTTGGTGGAGGCCAAAAAACAGATCTGAAAGAGAGTGACTGTTAGACATCATCAAATTGCCAAAAAATGTATTGATTAAGTGCTGGATGTGTAAACAGGCACATAATGTTTTAAGCTGATAACACATCAGATACTGTGTTTTTAGCAGTATGTGCTAAAAACCTTTTTCAGCTTTCAGAATGCCGTATAAGCATATAAACAGCAATATAAATTAAATTCTATGGAACTATTGGAGACTGATGGATTTTACCAATAATCAATTATTAAGATCTTTCATGCACAGCAATACAACAGGTGCAGCCATCGTCAACTCTTCAACTCGGTGTTTCGCTGCACTCTGTTTCTCTGCTCAGAGGAGAAGCAGACAGCAGTGGAGAGCCGACGAAAACTTTAATTTATCTTTTCTACTTTTTGATAATAATCTCACTCCTATGCACCTGCCTCATCAAATAGATGTGCAGAATATTGTGTCTGTACCTTATTTTGTGAAGAAAATTGCAGGCATTTGTTTCTTAATGCATTGCAGCGTTATTCAATTGTCCAGCATATACATTGGATTGATTTTAGTTTAAGTTGTTCTATAATCCAGCATTGACTGTGGTGTTGAATAAAACATGGATTACTACCAAAATATTAACTTGTTGGTAAGTTCAGCAATTAACATGATTTTATTTTATACCCATATCCCACTTTTAACTCATCATTACTGAGCTGATATTGAATGTGCTATCCTTGGGGTCCTGATATACATACATTATTTCATACAAACAGCATTTTAAGTTCTGTACTCCCCATCAAAATAAGGAACTATATGTTTTTACATTCTTCAAGTTATCTCTTATGTCTCTAATAGTGGCTACATTAACTCTTATGGGCAGGTCCGGGATCAGTCCAACCTCTACCTCATTCACTCCATTCAAGGAACAGTTACCCACGCTGTCTTATTTTTTGAGCTTTTGGAAGGTTAATCACTCATAATTGTACATCTGGAGATGCATGTGGAGCCAAAGCTTGGTTCTGGATCTGGCTCTCTGCTCTCTCCATGGACTCAGGGGGGATGATTAGTACCCAACAAGACCACCGTCCACTGCTCCAAGCTCATGTCATCACCACAGACACACACACACACTTGCTATTTGTGAGGACCCTGCACTTTTCCCTTCACTAACTTACCATAAACTGAAAGCATTCTATATAATAACATCTAACAATATAACATTCTTAGTGTGTAAATGAATTTCTATTTTAAGTCCAGTTTTGAAATAATAATAATAATATATATATAATAATAATCAGTCAAGAAGATCAACTCACATTTTGTCAGTCCAATCTCTGCATTTTTGTTTTTTAGCTGCATTGTTGTACACAGAGTAATGAATGAGTGGCAGGCTGTAAAAATGTTTACAAAATAGCGTGATAGTTAATAGAGGGCAGCTTGACCCTGTACAGTTGTCATGAACACGGAAATTAGCTATAGAGACCGAAAAACATTTTTTACCAGGCTGTAAACGTGTATTACTGCTGTAAAATTGGGCATTTCAACATGGGGTCTTATTCTTGAGCCAGCCTCAAGTGACTGTTAGAGGAACTGCAGTTTTTTGCGTCATTTGCCAGCCACGGAGGTGGCCACTTGGCCAAAACCTAAGGAAGTACTTTTTGTGGCCTAAACCTAACCAAACTATGACCTTTTCACAACCGTAACCATGCCAGCTTTATTCTGAAAGTCTAACTAGATGTTGCTAACTTGACTTGAAAATGCAAATAAAATTAAATATATTGTGTTTTGGATGTGAGAACATGTTGGGTGTATTATGAATATAGGGAGAGGTGTCTTTCACTGCAGGTATAGTTGACACAAGCGACTCTGGAAGAAGCAGAGAAAGACTATGTTTATATCAGTCTTTTATCGAACTCTGAAGCAACTTCAGGTGAAAATTAAGGGAAGTGGGAACATTAGAGTACAAGTGGGTAATGGCAGGTTGTTGGAGCAGGTGTATGCACCTTTAGAAGTACGTCTACTGAGTGACTGCAGTGTGTATTCCTGCACTGCCTGCTTAGAATGCTGAAGAAAATAGCATCGACTCTCACCTAAAACAAATAAAATAAAAAATAAGTGTATGATTAGTTAACTGTTAATTAGTTAAATGTCCACTCTGTAGAATATATCAGTGTTTGTTTTTGCAGAAAGCGAACAATGGATGAAGTACATCAAATAAATGAAAAGTTCCTCTCTGGGGAATCCAACAGCCGGCCCTACACTAAAGTTTAATTCTCGTTTTCTTTGTTCACAGGAGGCCATTTGGGAAGTAGATTGCAAGTGGACTGCATGGTATTGATTTTGGATTTGGCAGATAAAATTGTGTGATGTAGTCTCTACATATGCATACAGGCACACATGCACACACACTGACACACACTGACACACAATTAATAGACAGAAAAAGTTTTTTTTAATTCAAGTTAATAAGGCACAACAAATGCAACCAGGGCTTTTCTTTTGGTTCTCCTGGATGTCATTCTCCAAATGTAAAAATAAAACCTCATTTACATCTGGTTTTAAAATGTAACATGATAGGAAGGGGACATCCCTCAGAGCGGACTTGTCATCAGGACTCAGATAGGGTCGAAACGCAGACCCCACGCAAGGAAGTTTTCTGGTTAATCACTAGTTAGTCAGGGATTTGTTTTGTTTTTGTATCTTTAATGTTTAGGACAGTTTGCCAATTTTGTAGCATAAGGGGAAAGCATAGGATGGAGGAGACGGAAAATCATTAAAGATAGCATCATATAATGTAAATGGGATAATCAACCCAATTAAAAGGTCCAAGATACTAGGTAAAATTAAGAAAGAGGGGGTGGGAGTGGCTCTGCTGCAGGAGACCCACCTATCAGAGAGGGAGCATGAAAAGCTTAAAATGGATTTAATCAAGTATTTTCTTCATCTTATAGAACGGGTCATAGGAGAAGAGTGGCCATAGTAATATCAGGGAAAACTATTTTTGAAAAACTTTCAGAAACATCAGACAAACAGGGAAGGTTTATATTAATTAAGGGGAGGTTAGAGGGAGAATTGGTCACTATTCTCAATGTATATGCCCCCCCAGGGTCAGACTGGATATTTTACAGGCAAATGTTTGATTTGATGACATCAGAGGGGGAAGGCATTTTGATTTGGGGAGGAGACCTAAATCTCAGAATAAACCCACAACTCGACTGTTCGGCCGGTGGGATACAGAAGTCCACAATTAGTAGAAAATTCAGAGGGCTATTGGCAGAGTTGGGAGTAATCGATGTATGGAGAGAACTAAATCCTAAAGGAAGAGACTACACTTTTTTCTCATCACCTCATTCAGTATATTCGAGGATAGATTATTTCTTAATGTACAATAAGGACAGTTACAGGATTGAAAAATGTGAAATTGGGATAAGAGACCTATCAGACCATAGTCCAGTATATTTGACTTTAGCTATGTCAAGAGAAACAAAAGCAACCCTGTGGAGGCTGAACATAAATGTTCTAAAAGGACAAATGAAGGAGGAATTGGTTAAGGAAATTCAGACGTATGTAAGGGAGAATGATAATGGTGAGGTGTCTCCATCTGTGCTGTGGGATGCGGGTAAAGCTGTAATTAGAGGGAAACTAATTGCTAAATCAGTCGTATTTGAAAAGGCAAAAACAGGAAAAACTCAATAAACTAGAATCAGATCTTAAGAAACTAGAAAAACAACACAAAAATAAAGTGGATGAGAAATTAAACCAAGCAAATCAAAAGGGTTAAAACAGAAATAAATGACATCCTAGCACAGGAGATTTCAAAAAAAGCTGATGTACTTGAAACAGAGGTATTACGAAACAGGAAGTAAGTCTACAAAGCTGCTGGCCTATAGGTTAAAAAAGCAAATGGCAATTAATAATATTTATAAAATCAGGGATTCATTTACTAATTCGACAAAATATATGACAGAAAAGATACATAACTGTTCTGAAATGTACTACACAAATCTTTATTCTCAACCAGACATAAATAATAAGAATCAAATACTCTTATTAGTTTATTGTTTAAATTTGCCAAGAGTAACTGAGGACCAGAACTAAGCTCTGACGAAGGAAATCTCAACTGAAGAAGTCAACTCAGCAATTTCAAAGCTGAAGACAAACAAGGCTCCAGGCACAGATGGATATACATCTGAGTTTTACAAAGTGCTTCGGGAACCATTGATCCCCCTGCTGAAAGATGCATTTAACTGGGTACTCAAAAAGGGAGAAATCCCGAACTCCTGGAGGGAAGCCTTCATTTCGGTTATTCCAAAAGAAGCAAAGGACAAATTGGAATGCTCTAATTATAGACCAGTGAGTGTTCTTAACCAAGACTACAGACTATTCACTGCCATGCTAGCCAGACAATTAGAAACAATTCTGCCAGATATAATTTACCAGGGCCAGACTGGATTTATAAAACAAAGACAGACACAGGACAATATTCGGCGAACATTACATGTAATGCAAAACATAATCAAAAAAAGATTAGAAGCAATAATAGTGGGACTGGATGCAGAAAAGGCATCTGACTCTTTCAGGTGGGATTTCCTGTATATGGTGATGGAGCGATTTGGTTTCCATGAAACTTTTGTCAAAACTATTCAATCTCTCTATAATAAACCCACAGCTAGGATCAAGATAAATGGAAATCTCTCAAACTCCTTCATACTAGAATGTGGATGTCGTCAAGGCTGCTCAATTAGCCCTCTCCTCTTTGCTATCTATTTGGAACCCCTAAGCCAATGGATAAAACAAAACAAAGATATTAAAGGTGTAGACATAGAGGGGGATGAACAGAAAATAGCATTATTCACAGATGACGTATTATTATATATGACGCAACCCACTGAGTCTCTTCCAGCACTTATGTCAACACTTGAGGACTTTGGTTTATTATCAGGCTATAAATTGAATGTAAAAAAGACACAGGTTCTCACATTCAACTATGTTCAGGATCAAGCAGTGAGAGATGGATAACAATTTAATTGGGAATCTACCTCAAGACTTATCTCAACTGAAATCTATAAATTATGACTCATTAATTTCCAAAATAAAATCTGATATTGTAAAATGGAACCTAATCCCATTCACAAGCTTAGCTTCAAGGGTAGAAGCGATCAAAAGGAATGTTCTTCCAAGGTTATTGTATTTATTCCAAACTCTGCCAATAGAAGTAAAAGACCCCAGAATGGGACAGATTTATTTCTCGATACATTTGGCAAGGAAAAAGACCACGGATAAGATATAGAACTCTACAGCTTCCCAGAGTTAAAGGGGGACTAGCCCTGCCCTGTCTTAAGAGCTATTATCAGGCGGCACAACTAAAAACTATGTGGAACTTGTGTAATCCTGCCTACAGTGCGAGATGGAAAGACATTGAAGGCCACACATCAGCCATCATTCCAATACAAGCTATAATAAATGATAAAAAACTGAGAAAACATCTTAATGAGGAACTAAATCCATGGCTGGGTTTATCCCTTAACATTTGGTTTGAGATTATAGCAAAGAATAACCTTATAGAGCAGAGTAGGTTACTGCGGTGGATTGCACATGATTCAGATTTTACCCCTAATACAATAGATGGGAGCTTCAGAAGATGGGGCGGGGGACCAACAATATTCTGGGAGCTCTTTAAGAAGAAGAAAATCAAAAGTTTTCAAGATCTAAAGAATCAGTTTGGTTTAAAAAATCAGGCTTTCTATAGATATTTACAGATGAGGCATTATGGAGCAAACAATAAAAAAGTCCAGTTTAGATGAGGTACAGTCGGGAATTATTAAATTATTTATTTTAGCATATGAATCAGATCTGGGCAAGAAATTAATCTCAAAATTATATAAAGAAGTGGAAAATTTAAAAGGTCATAATACAGCATATATAAAAGAAAAATGGGAGAAGGAGGTGGGAAGGTTGTTGTCAAAGGAGGAATGGGAAGAGATCAATGAACAACAATGGAAGACAACATGCCCCCTCTCATGGAGAGAACATGGTTGGCAGAACATTGTGAGATATTTTATTACACCAGCACAACAGAAATCTCAGGATACGAGATGTTGGAGACTATGTGGAGAAAGTAAAGCCAATCATTTTCATATCTTTTGGGAATACTCCTCTATTATACCTTATTGGCTCGAACTAAAGAAATGCATGGGAAAAAAATTGAAAATGGAACTTCCATTTACTTTTTTTGATTTGTACTTGGGAAAAAGGAACCAGAGAATAACAAATTCAGGGAACAAATATTTATTCAGAATAATG
>NW_023340257.1:4194872-4204187 GCF_004916995.1 Morone saxatilis | reverse complement strand
AGTTGGCAGGTAAAAAAGCCATCACCCCAGGGGAAAGTGCCCCCTGAAACGAGGTACCTAAAATGGAGACCTGGGTGTGTAGGAACATGTTACCAGGAGTGGAAAAGTTGAAACTTTCTTAGTTAGACCTGAGAGATCAGATAAATTTATAGAACTTTGCTGGAATAACTGGGCCTTGATTTGTTACACCAAATTGAAGAAGGCAGACTTTATTTGGTAAAAACAATGTCTATGGTCTTGGTTCTGTTACAAAATTTGACCACATAGATTGTGTTGTCCATTATCCTTTACCGAGTAGTAGAAGGTCTTTACCAAAGGGCAAAGAAAATGTGTAATTAGTGAATGTACTCATTCGAGTCACTCAGTTTGTGTTTATGGTGATTTTTGTAATTTATATAATCACAGTAATATTTTTGTATGCTCTGTTACATGAAAACTATGTGTAAGAGATGTTTGTCCTTGGGACTGCGGAATGATCATAATTGTTATTCAATGTTCTGGATTGCTTCAGGAAACACATTGGCTAGTAGGTTTTTACCCGTCGAGAGGTGACTTGGTGCATGCTTTCTTACATAACATAATACACAACCACACAAAAATCACAACCCGGAAAATAAAGTACTTTAAAATTACAAAAAATAACAACACCATCCACACAACCTTGAACATATGCATAACATCATACTCCACCCACCAACAATTCAGAAAATCATTTGCACATGTAAACAAAGGCGAGGTAAAAATTGATGGCGGCCACAAATAATAACTGTTTGTGCCCTCGAAATGTATAAGAAAAAACTTGTGAATAACCTGAATTCATATCAGTTATTTGTTGCCTTGTAATGTGGGTTATTCATTCATATGGTTTATCCATTCATGAGAATGTTTAACTGCTAATCTGGTTGATGATTTGAATTATGAGTTATGAGTATTGAAAGTTTTATACCCATAAGATTTAACCCATTTAACACCAAGTGTATATGTCAACGAAATGGATTTACTAATTTACACGTTGATGCAGTATTTTATTGTTATCAATGAGGCCAAGACTTTCAGTGTGTTAATGTCACAGTAATTCCCTTAACTTTACGTTAAGTGGTTTCATGAGACCTCAGGGGTTTTTATTTCCGTTTAAATCTGGAGAAATTGCGCGAGATGGAGGCAGGGGAGCGTGAAAAAACGCGAAACAGCGCGGTTTTTTCCTACGTGTGTCCCTGACTAAGAAGTTGTTATTGAACTGAGTTTGTGACTTTTGATGACGATATTGTTCCTTGGACATCGGCCTCTAGCGAGACGAGATTTTTGGAGCAGTTTGCCTGCCTGCAAGTGGTGTGGTTTTCCCGTGAGGCGAATTCTCACCCACCGGAGTACCGGTACGCTGAACTTGTTTCTCATTGAGCTCCCCCAACGTTAAGCGGCGGCCAACTAAATATATTCAATTGATCTTGCTAATAAACAAACGAAACAAGAACAAAAGTGCACTCCAAATTAAAGAAACTAATCCTAACAACCCAGTACCTGAGTCTGTTTTTGTTTTACTTTAAGTTTCTGTTTTCCGTGTCTGGCTCATTCCCCCACATTTGAATATATGTGGAACATTTCTTTATTTTATTTTATTTATTTATCCTTATTATGATTGCTTGGGCTAATTCATTATTTGCCACATTATATTCACGGGTTCTGAAACAAAGTATTCTATGGCCTCTCATCCCAGTCAACGCTGAGTGTGATCAATGTTTACCCCACGACGCATTTTTTAATGTATCTTCACCATTTGAGACTATTTGGAGTATAAAGGTGCATTATGTTCACATATCACGAGCCCGATTGTGAGTAGTTAATTTGGCTATGGATCAAAAAGATAGGTTGAATTCCCTTGTTGGTGAAGCTTTGCAGGTCCTTTTATCCAGTTGCGTCTTCCAATTCGTAGGAGATTTACCATGTACAATGTAGGACGATGATACGACTACGGATTTGCATAGTTTCATCGGCTGTGTGAATTGTGGTGAAAGGGTGAATGTGGCACGTTAGTGTAAAAGCGCTTGATGGTCGGGAAGACTAGAAAGGCCGCTATACAGTACACGATCCATTTTAATTGAAGATTTCTGCTCCGAAAAGTTATTCCAAAAATCAAACAACCTATTTTAACACACCCTCAACAGCAAGGCTACAATCTGACTTACGGGGTTTGAAGCATCTTGGCTCAGAGATTTGCATCTTTTGATTTATTTTTGCGCACTGGAGAAAACAGCATGCAGTTGATGAAAAAGACATACTGTGTCCTTAATCTGCTTTTGTGCTTTTGTGTGCGTGCTCTTTTGTTTATAAATCTGTACTATGAAACCCCCACACTTTTCTATAGGAAGTAGCCACCATTATCTATGCAGTCTGAGCGCGCGGTGACGACATGGCTGTTTAAGCCAGGCAATCCAGATTGAAGCTTGCAGAGGATAGAGGAATTGGTTTCACACCTCACTGAGACACACAGGGACATCGCTGAAGCAATACACAGCTGATGGTTTTGTAAGCAGCCTAGCTTCTTTATCTCTCAAATAGATTGCAAAGATAAGCATGGGAATCCAAGCGGAAATTTAGATGCAGGATATTTGTATACTTGTACCATTTCAGCGCGAGGAGGTCCATTATGTTCTTTGTCACCCTATGTTTTACAGTACAACATGGTGATTCAGTGCAGGAGTCTTTAGATTGGCAAAGACGCTATCTGCTGGTCATATTTGATAACTTTTCTTCACATGGCTTTAAGTGGAGTTATTAACTTTTGCACTCACAAAAAAAAACGTGTATCTTATTTATTCTGTGCAACTGATGCGTGAAGTTACTGTGAAAAACACTTACAGAACCAAAAAATAAATAAATACTCACAAGATTGGGAAGAGTTGAATCATGGTAAACAGACCTGTAATTAATAGCAGCCTTTCTAGTACTTCAGATCACTTACACACATGCACACTTCATCAATTCACACACATTCACTGCAGTAATGACAAAGTCTTACATGATTCACCGATGCCTGCACCGGGACCTTCAGAGGTCTGTCTTGCCAGGAATGAACTTGCTGATCCAAATGCACACAGGAACTGTTGAGCCTTTCTCACATTTGTCACTATTCAGCAGAACATCAACTTCTTTGCTGGTATCTGGATCTTCGTCTGTTACTTGAGATGGTACTAAACTTAAAGGTCTTTGTTGTCCAAAGAACTATTAAAAGGACATCCCAAGTATGTATGATTAATGAAAAAATGGCAAAACGCATCCCAATGATATTCACAGGAAATAATCTGCTTCCCAAATCACCAAAATGCGCAACAAATATTACAACTTCTTGCAGTTATTCATGTTGCACTGTTAACGGAGATTGTCTAATCGTCTCAACCTCGCAGGAGACTTTTATTGTTTCTAACCATCACGGCCCTCCATCATATGATCCTGATTTCTCCTCCCCACACTACAGCCAGGGCCCCCTCTGACCTTTGAGCTCAGGAGGGGGGCGTAGACCTTGGCGCCTGGAAGCCCTTCCTGAGGTGCCCTGTTCCTCCCTCTATTTCACAGATTGGATCCTTCAAGTGTCAAGCCCTACCCCCCACCCTCTCTCTTTTTTCTTTCAACTATCTCCACAGAACCACACCAAACCTTTGGATAATTCAGTGCTTTTGCTTGTAAAATTAGGACACCATAGACCTTGGAACGTGGTCACATCTCTTTGATCTGACAGACTCACCTCCCCAGAGAGAACACCCTCTGAGATCCACATCTGTGTTTTTTAACTCCCTTATCGTTAGTGTGGTTTTACGATGTTTTTCTTTGTGAAACATGGTCTCCTCATTCTCAGCAGCAAACACACTTACATTGGTATTGATTTATGTCTTGAAAAAAAAATTTAAGACTAAGGTAAAATTTTCATCCTTCCTCCTAAAGTAACAGATTATCACCCCACGCAGGAAAATCGGCAAATTAATTTTGCTTGGTGTTTCTTAGTTGGTTACAGAAAATCGATCGCTCAAAATGTCTGAATGTTTCATGGAACCCCAGGCCATCCCTTTTTGGTAAGACTCTGTTATATGCATAATAGGTATTTTCAAAACCGGATGTTTTAAGCATTTATAAGCGTTACCTTTTTCATCCGAGTGATTTCGGTTCAACGTTAAGTTATGTTATTGTAACAATGTATAAAGTCCATGATTTGATTTGTTAAACCGTGAATTAATGATCTCATAACTTTAGAAGTTACGCGATATTTCCAAATCAGGCAACGCCCACCCCAAAGGAAGTGATGCGCCGGCCTTGTCCCCCCTCCGGTAGTCCCGCCTCCAGAATAAGAGATACATAACAACTCTGTCATCGCCTCTTTCGGCTCCGCGCTTTTGTCCCTTGCCCGCTTTCGATTTTGCTTTTTGCCTCCGTTTTCCGCTTTTTCTCCTTATCCTTACTAGCTCTTCGTGTCCCTGCAGTTCTGTTGTTTTCGCGTCTCTTCATTGAATAATTTTTCCCTTCTTTGGACCGTCGGTTCATATATCTAATTTCAGTATTGAAAGTACATGTTCCTAAGTTACTTTTATTTTGAAAGCCTCCAGACCACCGAGAATCGAATTTTTATAATCTAGTCCAATCATACCCCTTATTCACAGAAAGTGAACTCATTCAATTCTTGGATTTACGTGAGCGCCGACGGGCAATTCGCAAGGCCAGCGTTTTCGGTCCCTAAGCTAGTTTATTTTAGAAATAGGCGTTGGCATTCACTCACCATCAAGTAGCCCTGTTGACTACCAACTCTTTGAAGTTTTAAAGCTTTGCCATAACCCAGAAGCCGCAGTATTCACTGCTTAAGAAGACACGAGACTGTTCATAAAATCCAGCCGGACAGACGTTTATTCCCAGCCATATCCCCAACCAGATCTACGTGCAACTTGCCGCACAGGGCCCGCCAGAAGAATTGTTACCCGTGTGATACGTTTTGACCCTGGATTCTGAACCGCAGCCTTGCAGTACGCCAGCCCGGAGCGAGAAACCTCCCTGACATCGCCTCATTACCACAAGTAACAAAGTTTAACGACTGCACACACGCTGGTCACACACATGAAAAGAGTTGGTTTTCCCGTCTATAAGCTCTGGTCAGGCTCCGTCTAAGCTTAGAGGTTTTTTCCCTTTTATTAGGTCTGGTAAATTCCTTCTAATTAGCTCACCTGTGAATTTTAAATTTGCCACCGATTACAAAATTCCCATCATCGCTTCTAAAATTCAATGCCAATTTTCAATTTTCCAAACTATTAAAAAAATCATATTCGTCCACATATCCCTGTGTTTTGTTTTTTGTAATACATATCACTTTCATTTCATTATCCATTTCATCCATCATTTCCATTCTTATACCGCCCAAATAAACCATAAATATATATCTAACACGCATAATGTCTGAGTCCTGGCAGTCCTGATTTATCGGCGGGAAGATCGAGGAATCGCTGGAAAGAATTCCCATACTTTTAGAGACAATGAGAGCTTGATATTGATACTCGAGTACTTAAATTGATGTCGATTAGATCCTAATGGTTTAATTTCCTCCGGCATTATTCCGCAACTAGACAACGAGGTGGTGCCCATTTACGATGTATTCCATTAATCTTCAGTGATTACATTATCTCTTATTATTAACGTATGCCTACAAACTGTTGGTTCATTTGTACAGTTATCAGTTGTTTTATTCTATTACCTGTTACATAACATTGAATATTAATATGAAATATTCAATTAATAAGAAATATGTCACACATACCTGTTAAGTTTCAACTCCCAGCTGGAAAAGGAAAAAAGCACTAAAGCAGCGGTTCCCCCCTAAACTTTTTTAGAAACACACCCTTCTACATGCCGACAGGTCTGAGCACCCCAAATCCCCACCATCCATTATTTAGGATCACTCCAATTAACTTCCATTCTATGGCAGATGATACCATTACTATTCATCCATTCAAAGCCTCATGAAATTAATCAATTATCCTAAATTTACAAACATGTGCTAAAGGACATTTCACCCCTTGAAACATTAATATTTATTGAAAGTGGCCTTATATGTGTCAGTTCGAATGTAACATAAATTTTGAAATTTGGTGCATATTTGAACGAGAAACAGACAGAAGTGACTTTAGGCGCATTTGTCTTAAAGACACACAACTCCCCCACATGCACAGCTCGCCCAAGCCGCTCCCCACTAACATATCAAGGGGACCTACAACAACCGTGAATGTAAACCCCATTTTTACAGAAATATCCATCAACCAAACACAAAATAAATATGTTAACATGACAGTTATAGTTCCTGCCCCTGAACATCCTCGACTCTTGGGGCCAGTACTGCCAATTCTGAGCTGGATATTTCTGTCTGATAAGCCTGCACAACACAAGCGGGTAACCGACAGCGATAGATCTGCCCAATCCCCCTCGCCTTGCGAGGACCCATTCCAAAAGGCTGTTAGGCCGAATAATTGTCTACAAACCATTTAGCCACGCATAGGCAGTGCATGGTCTTTCTGTGTTTAGCGTGCCACAGTGTTAGCATGGCACCCTGCAAGCTGTTTTGGCAGTAAAGAAGCTATTCAGTTGCTGATTTAACTATTAACGCGGGAAATAACTTCGTGACCTATATCTTGAACGAAATGTGTACATTACATGCCACATTATTATATAAAGAAATAAATACCACTTTAACGTCCACACGTCCGTGGTCGCTAACGCACAGTGAGAGCACAGGCACCCGCCGGTCGGCTCCTCCGTCGCGAGCAGGCCAGGTCCACTCCTGCCTCGCCTGGCCAGAACCTCAGCCTCCCCAGCTGCATCTTCGCTTATTCTGCGGTCAATAAAAGTGCCACCGAACCATCTGATTCGACGCGTCACACTTTCAAAATTTCTTCCATTTTAGATTGATTACCATAAGCGTAACGTACGTCTGGAAGACCAGCCGCCTCCCGCTCCTAGCTTCCAACAAGATGCGGGTATAGTTTTTCGTTTCTGCCAAGTGAAGTCCCACCCCACCTGATCTCGTGAAGGTCCTGTAGCGTGACGTGAATAAAAAAAACACAGAGGAAGTAGTTTTGTGTCTCACTCTCTACAGAGATATCGCGAGACCTCTCCGCTTCAACTGATGCCAGAAATGACGATTTTACCATCATTGAAGCAGAAGTGCAACACTGAAATCCGTATTATTTCCCCTCTCCCCCGTGACGTGAGGGAAAATGATGCCACACCATTCAAAAATAGATGGGCTTCTAATATAAAAGCTTAATGCAAATGGGCCGAAAGTTCCTTTAATTGGACATAAACATCCTGGAGAGCTGCAATTCCTTCTGATTTACAACTCAGAAAAAACGAGAATTCTTATACTTGGCCCCAAAGCAGAAACCTCCAGAGACTCACTTCTAAAAGATATGGCCTCTACCCTCCTAGATGGCATTACCCTTAGCCTCTAGCGGCCACGTTGAGGAATCTTTGGAGTTATCTTTGATCCATGACTTGTCATTAATTCCTACATACAGCAGATCTCTAAGACGCGCCTTCGCTTTCATTAAAGTAATATTACCAAAAATTAGACCCACATCCTATCAACCAAGACAGAGTGCAGAAAAAACTAATCATGCATTTGTTTACTTCCAAGGGCTGGATTACTGCAATTCTTGTTATCGAGGTTTGCCCTAATAAGTCCATTAGACTCTCCCCAAATTGATCCAAAAACGCTGCCACACGAGTACTGACAGGAACTAGAAAAGAATCTCCTCCCTGTACTAGCTTCTCTGCATTGGCTCCCTGCTAAAATTTAGAACATTAGAATTTAAAATCCCTCCTCCCTCATGCCCTATAAATCCTTCATGTTCCAGGGCCCTTCTTATCCTGAAGAGTCTCATAGTACACTATTACCCCGTCAAGAACACTACGGTCCTCCCCTGGTCTCTAAAAGTAGGAACAGGACCAGAAGCCCTTCATTCACCAAGCTCCTCTCCCCTGTGGAGACCGCTTTCCCAGTGTGTTCGGTCGAAGTCAGAGCACCTCTCCAAACATTTAAGAGTAAGGCTTAGATGTTCCTCCTTTTGATAAAGCTTATAGTTAGGGTGGATCAGCGTGAGTCCTAACCATCCCCTCTAATTATGCTCTATAGGCCTAGACTATCGGGGATTTCCCAATGGTGCACTGAGCCTCCTTCTCCTTCCCTCTCTCCCTCTGTTCTGCAACTCCCATTCATGTCCCATTTATGCAAATGTTACTTACTGTCACTTCTTCCCCTGGAGTTTCTTGTGCCTTTAATCCGTGCTCTGCAAGGTTCTCCCCAATGGATCCTGTGGAGCCCCTCCTGCCACATGGTCCTGCTATAATGCCACTGCTAAAATCCATCTGATATTTATTGTTATTATTATTCAGTTACTATTAAGCTATTATTCATTGCCTACAGCTTACTGTTGCCCGCCTGCTCCGCTGTCCCCCATCCGTTGCTGCTGTCATCCGTCCACGCTGCACGTCCCTTCTTTCATGATCGTCATCCGATCCCATCTACTATTACTTGTAGTTGTTGCTACTGATTCGCTGTACATTCTGTTTGTCTCTCTTTGTTACCCCCTCAATGTTCATAAGATTGTGTTCGCCATTATCCTTTACCAGTAGAGAAAGGTCTTTACAAGAGGGGAAAGAAAATGTGTATTGAAGTGAAAAATGTACTCATTTCGAGTCTACTCAGTTTTGTGTTTAATGGTGAATTTATGTATATTTATGTGTTTGATCCCTGTTGTGAAGTATTTGTATGCTCTGTATACATGGAAAACATATGTGTGAGATGTTAAATGCTAATGGGAGAATGCTGAATGGAATCAATAAAATGTTAATTCAAAATGTAATCTGGATATGCTATCAGGATAATCAGAATCAGAATTGTTTATTGCTAAGTAGGTTTTTACACCTACGAGGAATGTGACTTGGTGCATTGGTGCATAAAAAATACAAATATACATAAACATATACAAACCACACAAAAATCACACGGAAAAATAAAGTACTTTAAAATACAAATAAATAAGCTAAGAAATAAAGAAAACTGCAGAAGATGAACAGATCCTGGAACACCTGGAAAGGTCCTGCAAAATGGTTTGTTAAAAAGAGTGGGAACCCTGAGTGAGAATGTGCTGTGGTGGTGGATACATCATTCTCCAGCTACCAACAATTCAGAAAAATCTTTGCACATGTAAACAAAGCCACAATAATGACTGTTTTTGTGCCCCGAAATGTTGAAGAAAAAAACTTGTGTAATAACCTGATTCATATCAG
>NW_023340257.1:4184154-4194847 GCF_004916995.1 Morone saxatilis | reverse complement strand
GTTGCCTTGTAATGTGGGTTATTCATTCATATGGTTTATCCATTCATGAGAATGTTTAACTGCTAATCTGGTTGATGATTTGAATTATGAGTTATGAGTATTGAAAGTTTTATACCCATAAGATTTAACCCATTTAACACCAAGTGTATATGTCAACGAAATGGATTTACTAATTTACACGTTGATGCAGTATTTTATTGTTATCAATGAGGCCAAGACTTTCAGTGTGTTAATGTCACAGTAATTCCCTTAACTTTACGTTAAGTGGTTTCATGAGACCTCAGGGGTTTTTATTTCCGTTTAAATCTGGAGAAATTGCGCGAGATGGAGGCAGGGGAGCGTGAAAAAACGCGAAACAGCGCGGTTTTTTCCTACGTGTGTCCCTGACTAAGAAGTTGTTATTGAACTGAGTTTGTGACTTTTGATGACGATATTGTTCCTTGGACATCGGCCTCTAGCGAGACGAGATTTTTGGAGCAGTTTGCCTGCCTGCAAGTGGTGTGGTTTTCCCGTGAGGCGAATTCTCACCCACCGGAGTACCGGTACGCTGAACTTGTTTCTCATTGAGCTCCCCCAACGTTAAGCGGCGGCCAACTAAATATATTCAATTGATCTTGCTAATAAACAAACGAAACAAGAACAAAAGTGCACTCCAAATTAAAGAAACTAATCCTAACAACCCAGTACCTGAGTCTGTTTTTGTTTTACTTTAAGTTTCTGTTTTCCGTGTCTGGCTCATTCCCCCACATTTGAATATATGTGGAACATTTCTTTATTTTATTTTATTTATTTATCCTTATTATGATTGCTTGGGCTAATTCATTATTTGCCACATTATATTCACGGGTTCTGAAACAAAGTATTCTATGGCCTCTCATCCCAGTCAACGCTGAGTGTGATCAATGTTTACCCCACGACGCATTTTTTAATGTATCTTCACCATTTGAGACTATTTGGAGTATAAAGGTGCATTATGTTCACATATCACGAGCCCGATTGTGAGTAGTTAATTTGGCTATGGATCAAAAAGATAGGTTGAATTCCCTTGTTGGTGAAGCTTTGCAGGTCCTTTTATCCAGTTGCGTCTTCCAATTCGTAGGAGATTTACCATGTACAATGTAGGACGATGATACGACTACGGATTTGCATAGTTTCATCGGCTGTGTGAATTGTGGTGAAAGGGTGAATGTGGCACGTTAGTGTAAAAGCGCTTGATGGTCGGGAAGACTAGAAAGGCCGCTATACAGTACACGATCCATTTTAATTGAAGATTTCTGCTCCGAAAAGTTATTCCAAAAATCAAACAACCTATTTTAACACACCCTCAACAGCAAGGCTACAATCTGACTTACGGGGTTTGAAGCATCTTGGCTCAGAGATTTGCATCTTTTGATTTATTTTTGCGCACTGGAGAAAACAGCATGCAGTTGATGAAAAAGACATACTGTGTCCTTAATCTGCTTTTGTGCTTTTGTGTGCGTGCTCTTTTGTTTATAAATCTGTACTATGAAACCCCCACACTTTTCTATAGGAAGTAGCCACCATTATCTATGCAGTCTGAGCGCGCGGTGACGACATGGCTGTTTAAGCCAGGCAATCCAGATTGAAGCTTGCAGAGGATAGAGGAATTGGTTTCACACCTCACTGAGACACACAGGGACATCGCTGAAGCAATACACAGCTGATGGTTTTGTAAGCAGCCTAGCTTCTTTATCTCTCAAATAGATTGCAAAGATAAGCATGGGAATCCAAGCGGAAATTTAGATGCAGGATATTTGTATACTTGTACCATTTCAGCGCGAGGAGGTCCATTATGTTCTTTGTCACCCTATGTTTTACAGTACAACATGGTGATTCAGTGCAGGAGTCTTTAGATTGGCAAAGACGCTATCTGCTGGTCATATTTGATAACTTTTCTTCACATGGCTTTAAGTGGAGTTATTAACTTTTGCACTCACAAAAAAAAACGTGTATCTTATTTATTCTGTGCAACTGATGCGTGAAGTTACTGTGAAAAACACTTACAGAACCAAAAAATAAATAAATACTCACAAGATTGGGAAGAGTTGAATCATGGTAAACAGACCTGTAATTAATAGCAGCCTTTCTAGTACTTCAGATCACTTACACACATGCACACTTCATCAATTCACACACATTCACTGCAGTAATGACAAAGTCTTACATGATTCACCGATGCCTGCACCGGGACCTTCAGAGGTCTGTCTTGCCAGGAATGAACTTGCTGATCCAAATGCACACAGGAACTGTTGAGCCTTTCTCACATTTGTCACTATTCAGCAGAACATCAACTTCTTTGCTGGTATCTGGATCTTCGTCTGTTACTTGAGATGGTACTAAACTTAAAGGTCTTTGTTGTCCAAAGAACTATTAAAAGGACATCCCAAGTATGTATGATTAATGAAAAAATGGCAAAACGCATCCCAATGATATTCACAGGAAATAATCTGCTTCCCAAATCACCAAAATGCGCAACAAATATTACAACTTCTTGCAGTTATTCATGTTGCACTGTTAACGGAGATTGTCTAATCGTCTCAACCTCGCAGGAGACTTTTATTGTTTCTAACCATCACGGCCCTCCATCATATGATCCTGATTTCTCCTCCCCACACTACAGCCAGGGCCCCCTCTGACCTTTGAGCTCAGGAGGGGGGCGTAGACCTTGGCGCCTGGAAGCCCTTCCTGAGGTGCCCTGTTCCTCCCTCTATTTCACAGATTGGATCCTTCAAGTGTCAAGCCCTACCCCCCACCCTCTCTCTTTTTTCTTTCAACTATCTCCACAGAACCACACCAAACCTTTGGATAATTCAGTGCTTTTGCTTGTAAAATTAGGACACCATAGACCTTGGAACGTGGTCACATCTCTTTGATCTGACAGACTCACCTCCCCAGAGAGAACACCCTCTGAGATCCACATCTGTGTTTTTTAACTCCCTTATCGTTAGTGTGGTTTTACGATGTTTTTCTTTGTGAAACATGGTCTCCTCATTCTCAGCAGCAAACACACTTACATTGGTATTGATTTATGTCTTGAAAAAAAAATTTAAGACTAAGGTAAAATTTTCATCCTTCCTCCTAAAGTAACAGATTATCACCCCACGCAGGAAAATCGGCAAATTAATTTTGCTTGGTGTTTCTTAGTTGGTTACAGAAAATCGATCGCTCAAAATGTCTGAATGTTTCATGGAACCCCAGGCCATCCCTTTTTGGTAAGACTCTGTTATATGCATAATAGGTATTTTCAAAACCGGATGTTTTAAGCATTTATAAGCGTTACCTTTTTCATCCGAGTGATTTCGGTTCAACGTTAAGTTATGTTATTGTAACAATGTATAAAGTCCATGATTTGATTTGTTAAACCGTGAATTAATGATCTCATAACTTTAGAAGTTACGCGATATTTCCAAATCAGGCAACGCCCACCCCAAAGGAAGTGATGCGCCGGCCTTGTCCCCCCTCCGGTAGTCCCGCCTCCAGAATAAGAGATACATAACAACTCTGTCATCGCCTCTTTCGGCTCCGCGCTTTTGTCCCTTGCCCGCTTTCGATTTTGCTTTTTGCCTCCGTTTTCCGCTTTTTCTCCTTATCCTTACTAGCTCTTCGTGTCCCTGCAGTTCTGTTGTTTTCGCGTCTCTTCATTGAATAATTTTTCCCTTCTTTGGACCGTCGGTTCATATATCTAATTTCAGTATTGAAAGTACATGTTCCTAAGTTACTTTTATTTTGAAAGCCTCCAGACCACCGAGAATCGAATTTTTATAATCTAGTCCAATCATACCCCTTATTCACAGAAAGTGAACTCATTCAATTCTTGGATTTACGTGAGCGCCGACGGGCAATTCGCAAGGCCAGCGTTTTCGGTCCCTAAGCTAGTTTATTTTAGAAATAGGCGTTGGCATTCACTCACCATCAAGTAGCCCTGTTGACTACCAACTCTTTGAAGTTTTAAAGCTTTGCCATAACCCAGAAGCCGCAGTATTCACTGCTTAAGAAGACACGAGACTGTTCATAAAATCCAGCCGGACAGACGTTTATTCCCAGCCATATCCCCAACCAGATCTACGTGCAACTTGCCGCACAGGGCCCGCCAGAAGAATTGTTACCCGTGTGATACGTTTTGACCCTGGATTCTGAACCGCAGCCTTGCAGTACGCCAGCCCGGAGCGAGAAACCTCCCTGACATCGCCTCATTACCACAAGTAACAAAGTTTAACGACTGCACACACGCTGGTCACACACATGAAAAGAGTTGGTTTTCCCGTCTATAAGCTCTGGTCAGGCTCCGTCTAAGCTTAGAGGTTTTTTCCCTTTTATTAGGTCTGGTAAATTCCTTCTAATTAGCTCACCTGTGAATTTTAAATTTGCCACCGATTACAAAATTCCCATCATCGCTTCTAAAATTCAATGCCAATTTTCAATTTTCCAAACTATTAAAAAAATCATATTCGTCCACATATCCCTGTGTTTTGTTTTTTGTAATACATATCACTTTCATTTCATTATCCATTTCATCCATCATTTCCATTCTTATACCGCCCAAATAAACCATAAATATATATCTAACACGCATAATGTCTGAGTCCTGGCAGTCCTGATTTATCGGCGGGAAGATCGAGGAATCGCTGGAAAGAATTCCCATACTTTTAGAGACAATGAGAGCTTGATATTGATACTCGAGTACTTAAATTGATGTCGATTAGATCCTAATGGTTTAATTTCCTCCGGCATTATTCCGCAACTAGACAACGAGGTGGTGCCCATTTACGATGTATTCCATTAATCTTCAGTGATTACATTATCTCTTATTATTAACGTATGCCTACAAACTGTTGGTTCATTTGTACAGTTATCAGTTGTTTTATTCTATTACCTGTTACATAACATTGAATATTAATATGAAATATTCAATTAATAAGAAATATGTCACACATACCTGTTAAGTTTCAACTCCCAGCTGGAAAAGGAAAAAAGCACTAAAGCAGCGGTTCCCCCCTAAACTTTTTTAGAAACACACCCTTCTACATGCCGACAGGTCTGAGCACCCCAAATCCCCACCATCCATTATTTAGGATCACTCCAATTAACTTCCATTCTATGGCAGATGATACCATTACTATTCATCCATTCAAAGCCTCATGAAATTAATCAATTATCCTAAATTTACAAACATGTGCTAAAGGACATTTCACCCCTTGAAACATTAATATTTATTGAAAGTGGCCTTATATGTGTCAGTTCGAATGTAACATAAATTTTGAAATTTGGTGCATATTTGAACGAGAAACAGACAGAAGTGACTTTAGGCGCATTTGTCTTAAAGACACACAACTCCCCCACATGCACAGCTCGCCCAAGCCGCTCCCCACTAACATATCAAGGGGACCTACAACAACCGTGAATGTAAACCCCATTTTTACAGAAATATCCATCAACCAAACACAAAATAAATATGTTAACATGACAGTTATAGTTCCTGCCCCTGAACATCCTCGACTCTTGGGGCCAGTACTGCCAATTCTGAGCTGGATATTTCTGTCTGATAAGCCTGCACAACACAAGCGGGTAACCGACAGCGATAGATCTGCCCAATCCCCCTCGCCTTGCGAGGACCCATTCCAAAAGGCTGTTAGGCCGAATAATTGTCTACAAACCATTTAGCCACGCATAGGCAGTGCATGGTCTTTCTGTGTTTAGCGTGCCACAGTGTTAGCATGGCACCCTGCAAGCTGTTTTGGCAGTAAAGAAGCTATTCAGTTGCTGATTTAACTATTAACGCGGGAAATAACTTCGTGACCTATATCTTGAACGAAATGTGTACATTACATGCCACATTATTATATAAAGAAATAAATACCACTTTAACGTCCACACGTCCGTGGTCGCTAACGCACAGTGAGAGCACAGGCACCCGCCGGTCGGCTCCTCCGTCGCGAGCAGGCCAGGTCCACTCCTGCCTCGCCTGGCCAGAACCTCAGCCTCCCCAGCTGCATCTTCGCTTATTCTGCGGTCAATAAAAGTGCCACCGAACCATCTGATTCGACGCGTCACACTTTCAAAATTTCTTCCATTTTAGATTGATTACCATAAGCGTAACGTACGTCTGGAAGACCAGCCGCCTCCCGCTCCTAGCTTCCAACAAGATGCGGGTATAGTTTTTCGTTTCTGCCAAGTGAAGTCCCACCCCACCTGATCTCGTGAAGGTCCTGTAGCGTGACGTGAATAAAAAAAACACAGAGGAAGTAGTTTTGTGTCTCACTCTCTACAGAGATATCGCGAGACCTCTCCGCTTCAACTGATGCCAGAAATGACGATTTTACCATCATTGAAGCAGAAGTGCAACACTGAAATCCGTATTATTTCCCCTCTCCCCCGTGACGTGAGGGAAAATGATGCCACACCATTCAAAAATAGATGGGCTTCTAATATAAAAGCTTAATGCAAATGGGCCGAAAGTTCCTTTAATTGGACATAAACATCCTGGAGAGCTGCAATTCCTTCTGATTTACAACTCAGAAAAAACGAGAATTCTTATACTTGGCCCCAAAGCAGAAACCTCCAGAGACTCACTTCTAAAAGATATGGCCTCTACCCTCCTAGATGGCATTACCCTTAGCCTCTAGCGGCCACGTTGAGGAATCTTTGGAGTTATCTTTGATCCATGACTTGTCATTAATTCCTACATACAGCAGATCTCTAAGACGCGCCTTCGCTTTCATTAAAGTAATATTACCAAAAATTAGACCCACATCCTATCAACCAAGACAGAGTGCAGAAAAAACTAATCATGCATTTGTTTACTTCCAAGGGCTGGATTACTGCAATTCTTGTTATCGAGGTTTGCCCTAATAAGTCCATTAGACTCTCCCCAAATTGATCCAAAAACGCTGCCACACGAGTACTGACAGGAACTAGAAAAGAATCTCCTCCCTGTACTAGCTTCTCTGCATTGGCTCCCTGCTAAAATTTAGAACATTAGAATTTAAAATCCCTCCTCCCTCATGCCCTATAAATCCTTCATGTTCCAGGGCCCTTCTTATCCTGAAGAGTCTCATAGTACACTATTACCCCGTCAAGAACACTACGGTCCTCCCCTGGTCTCTAAAAGTAGGAACAGGACCAGAAGCCCTTCATTCACCAAGCTCCTCTCCCCTGTGGAGACCGCTTTCCCAGTGTGTTCGGTCGAAGTCAGAGCACCTCTCCAAACATTTAAGAGTAAGGCTTAGATGTTCCTCCTTTTGATAAAGCTTATAGTTAGGGTGGATCAGCGTGAGTCCTAACCATCCCCTCTAATTATGCTCTATAGGCCTAGACTATCGGGGATTTCCCAATGGTGCACTGAGCCTCCTTCTCCTTCCCTCTCTCCCTCTGTTCTGCAACTCCCATTCATGTCCCATTTATGCAAATGTTACTTACTGTCACTTCTTCCCCTGGAGTTTCTTGTGCCTTTAATCCGTGCTCTGCAAGGTTCTCCCCAATGGATCCTGTGGAGCCCCTCCTGCCACATGGTCCTGCTATAATGCCACTGCTAAAATCCATCTGATATTTATTGTTATTATTATTCAGTTACTATTAAGCTATTATTCATTGCCTACAGCTTACTGTTGCCCGCCTGCTCCGCTGTCCCCCATCCGTTGCTGCTGTCATCCGTCCACGCTGCACGTCCCTTCTTTCATGATCGTCATCCGATCCCATCTACTATTACTTGTAGTTGTTGCTACTGATTCGCTGTACATTCTGTTTGTCTCTCTTTGTTACCCCCATATATTTGTGTTTGTGTGTGTGTGTGTGTGTGTGTGTGTGTGTGTGTGTGAGTGTAGAGAGAGAGAGAGAGAGAATAATGGTTTCTTTAAAGCACTTTCAGTGCCCAGAAAAGCGCTATATAATTCCAACCCATTATATTATGTTTATATTAAGGGCACAAAATCAAACAAAAGGATGTAATATGCGCAGTGCTTAATTTGTCCACGAGGAGGTCCTGTTCTGGCAAGGTCTGAGCCTATAGGTCCGGGGTCAGGATGGAGCGCAGGGCGTGGGGCATCCATGGAGCGTGTTGGAAAACGCCTATGTGCTATAGCTGTCTGTCTTATGTGAATAAGATTTGCCTTGTAGTTGACAGCGAGCTAGGCTACTTGACAAATATAGGTGCAGGTAAACTATTTGATTTCATGTGATATATATTTTATTTTGTTGTTAAAAATATGATGCTATTCATCATATTTTTAAAGTCAATATCAGTATAACAATCATACCAATTTGTACTGTTATTTAGTGCTTAATACAGCCTTCACATCAATAGAGGACAACTGCCCTTACTGCAATGTTGCCACAGTGGCAACCAGAGACCATCTGAATAAGGTCCATTTAAAATATGCAGTGTGCTTCAGTGACAATGCAGTTGGTAAGCATAATAAGTCTACGATGTCGGCTGTTTTTTTTTTTGTCAATTTTGTTAAAGATTTTTACCAAATTCCAGTGTCATATCAATCTGTGCTCTTGGCCTAATGTGTTAATTTTCACATTGTTTTCATCTTTCCACAGACACTTTTAGTGTACCCTGTCACTGTGAGGTGAAGCAAAGAAAACATTATTTTGAAAATCATCTGAAAACACATGGTAAGATTACACAAAAACACAGAAAAAACAGATATTGTACTCTCCGTCATCAGCATTTTCCATGAACTGTTATTTACACAGACGTGTATGTAAAAGTAATTCATCACGTCTATTGACCATACATTTTTGTGTTCCAGTAATTTAAAGCTGGCCTTGAATAAGTGTACCTTGGCATGATGAAGCAATCTTACTTAGGTTAATAGCAATGGCTGACTCACTGAAAAGGTCTCAAGTTTTTATATCTATCCCAACACATGGTTAGGAACCTCAAGTTATAATAATAATATCAAATAACTGTTAATGAAATTTGATGGACAGGGTTGATTCTTCAGAGTAAGACACTCCTCACAGGTATGTATTAACATAAGAAAAAAAATAGATTTGAATTGATACAGTTGCCTCAAAGGCCCAGCGACTTTGTTTTGTATAAGTCTTAGAGAACACTGCCCACTGAAGCTTATTTTATGGTTTATGGCCAGCAGAATCTGACAAACAGAACTGTAAATCCTTTCAGTGTCCTGCATGTGATGCATGTTTTACTAGTGCACCTACCTTAAGAAGACATGAGTTGGACAAACACCACAAAGAAATGGAACCCATCTTCCTTGTGGATGAAGAGAGGGGGATTTTTGTTACAGCACAGAACAAGTCTGGACCACGGACCATAAGACAGAGTAAAGCATTTCAAGTACCACCAGCCACCTCCTCTGCTGCAGACTACCGTAATTGAGGAGATGTTCGTAAAGGGGCTGATTTCCAGCACTACTAAACAGGAATGAACAAACCTAAATGAGACAGCCACACAGGATGGGACTCCATGTGTATATCCTGTGTTTTTTGATGAACACGGATATTCAGGCAGTAAAGTAAACTTGTACACATCAAATGTGGACAGTTGGTGTCATTTTGGCAGAACAAGAGTGACACTGGACACTGGAAGTGGAAAGTGGACATTTCGCTGCAAAAGCACAAAGAGAAGAATGTGTCCACATTTGTCTCATTGTGTTGGACCTCCCAGGAAAGACACCTCCTACGTGACAGTGACAGGGACGTGGACTTTAGTAGTAGTGACACTGACAACGATCTCTACAGTGAAGATATGGAGCCAGGCCATTTTGAAAGTGAAAATCAAATTGGTTCAGAACAGATTAAAAAAAATTGTAGAATACTACTGTGTAACTACAAAAGAATGCCTCCCAAACTACCAGAAGAGTTGCAAAATAACACAGCAAACATCCCACAGAAGTTCTCACCTGAGGAAACCAAGTGCCAAAAAGGTTTGTCTGCTGAAATTACTGGTTTTATATTTTTTTGATATGACAAATAGTATACCTTTGGTCTCTGCAGGCACCCCAGTCGATAGAAGTAGGGTCTATATATACAAACAAATCCACTATATCCTGTAACAATTTATGTTTCCCTTTTAGGTATATATATCTATCTATATATATATATATATCTACATCAAAACGTGCCCTGTCTGCATAATACCTGTCAGATTTCAGAATTACGTGACAGACTTCCACAATTTGTTATAGCCAGTAGTATTCTCCTCCTTGGTTTCCCTGTGTCTGTGTGTTTGGACTCCTCCACTCTGCTTGATTACATGTCCCCTGTCTATCTGCTCAAACTCATCAGCCCTGCAGTATTTAAACCCTGGTTCTCCATCCACTCTGCGCCAGATCGTTGATTCTTCAAGCCTGGTAGTGACTTTCTTGGCCAAGTTAGAGAACTTAAGAAAAGTGTTTTTGCTATGAATGTTAACCTTGTTTTTTCCCGTGTCTCAGGATCATACCCTCCACTACAGTTACCTGCCCCGCTGCTTCCTGTCTGCCATGCTGACTCTATCTTCAAGTTCCACTCTGCCTGGGTCTAAGCCATATTCTCTCACCACTGCCAGCAGGAACTACCCCTCTACCCTCATTACTGAGGGTAACATGGTCCTTTTTGTCATTCAATTAGAAACACAAAATAGCACTAATTTGTACAGTAAGTATAGAACAACTAATTGCTTGATCTTTTAACAGACCCGCACAGCTATTGGAAGATTCATCAG
>NW_023340257.1:4183855-4184143 GCF_004916995.1 Morone saxatilis | reverse complement strand
GCTATGGAGCATCAATTGAATTTGATCCACCAAAACACCATCCAGGGGGCATTTTTTCACTACTCTGCACTTACTGCTTATGAGTATGATTTCTTTTGCCACCACCCTGCAGTGGCAATAGCAGATGCCAACTGGAAGCTGTCTTTTGATGTGCCAGGTATGTGAGTACTTAGTAATACACACAGAGGGCTAAAAAAATACATAATTTATGTAAAACTTTTTGAGGCTTGTAGAAATGTATTTTCTACTCATAGCTGTTACTATGGAACTCAGAGAGAGAGAGAGAGA
>NW_023340257.1:4175849-4183755 GCF_004916995.1 Morone saxatilis | reverse complement strand
AGGAAGGGTGAGAGGACAGTCCTGTGGGGCCCAGTTGTTGCTGACCACCGTTCAGACACCACCAGGTTGATGTAGGCGGTTACCATACTGTGGGTCTGCCGTCAGGGTAGTCATAACAATCCCAGGAACCACGGATCGGGGGGGCCTCACCTGCATCACAAGGTCTCTTCTCACCCAGTAGAGCCGGACGGATGGTGTTGAAAAGCAGCTGAGGAAGTCAAAGAACATGACTCTCACAGTGCTCGCGGCTTGTCCAGGATGAGTGTAGACTCTGTTCAGCAGGTAGATGATGCTGTCCTCAACTCCCAGGCGGGGCTGGTAGGCGAACTGTAGTGGATCAGTGAAGGGCCTGACCATAGGCCTTAGCTGCTCCAGGACGAGCCTCTCCAGGGTCTTCATAATATTCTGAGTCAGATATTTAGAGGCAGATCCTCTGTCCCCATTATGTGTTTCATCCTCATTATTTAGTTCCTGATTCATAATCAGATCCCTCACTCCATTCCGATTCTTGGTCCATATAACCCACAGCCAATGATGATTTTTCTTCATATCTTCAGCAAATAGGTGTACAGATAGTTCAGACCAGATCTGGGATGTGTTGCGTTCTTAATTTGAGAAAGGACCTTAAAGGAAGTATAGTCTTCAACTTATTTTATTTGACAGAATAAGTAAATAACACAGCTGGGGGTCCGATCTGCTTCACTCGAAAGGTCCGCAGGATCAGGCACCAGAAGCACAGTCTGCTCCCTCTTTTTATGAGTTTGTTATTCTGGGTGTCATCCTTTCTGATTAGTACATGTGTCACTATTTTTATTGGTCTTTATTTTGGCAGAGGCAGTTTCTTTGTATAATTCTGCAATGACTACTGTCCACACTCTGCCAATCACCTCCCATGGTTGAGGTGCTAAGATTTAATCAAAAAATGACAAAAGGTGCGCTTACTTACAGTGGGTGCTTCCCCAGTTTATTGATTATTTAATTTAATTTTTAGTAAATGACTAAGGCTCATTGTGTTTCTTATATTAGAGAGACTATTCTAAAACCTGTAGACAAAGGCCACCAAGATAAACAGGAAGGACCTGTGATTGTGTCAGCAGAATATTTTCCTGCACAATGCCTGTTTTTCCACACCCAGTATAACAAACCCTTTTCACATATGTTTTACTGTACAAATATCTCACAGAAGATCAAGCTGTATCTCTGTTTGTTATGTTAAAACTTGTCATTGTTCTGACAACAATTTTTTTCCCTCTGCCACTGCCCATTGGTCTTTCCTCTGTGTCCTTTTTTTACTCTTCCCATTGTCTTCAAATAGTCCCAAGCCTAGGGAAAGGGGAAAAGGGAAAAGCTAAAACCTTGAATTAAAAATGTGTATGCCAATGATAATTATATGTTTTACATGTGCTTGAAAACCTGGGGTAAAAGTTGAGGTGTATGAAGGCTATTATCTATATCCATATCTATATCAATATCCCTAATTTATTATGTCAGTGATATTTCAACCCATGGCTAAAGACTGGAGCACTTCATGTGTCTTTCTTTTTCTATGCTATTTATAAAATAATACATTTGTGTGGCTCTTAAATTGACAAACATTTTATTTAATTAATTATGCACAACTTAAATTTTAAATAAACATTTCTGAACAGCTATAAAGGCATAGTTCTACAAACTATGTTAATCACTACAATGAAAAGACAAATAAAGATAAAAAGATTATTTACATATAACCAAGGAAAGATTGCAGTGGTAAACTGGCAAAGCTATCCGAAGGCAGAAAAATTGCAAAGTACTCCAAAGGCAAATCTCCATCATGGTTCTGCATCTCATCACTGCAGGTGGAGCTTAATTGACAGGGGCTCCTGATTGGATGGTGACATAAAAGGCAGAGAGGTCACTTTGGGGTGATCAGTTAGTTGCCATGCCTACAGATGTGCCACACACTTTATTTCTGCAACAGGTTGGTCAAGTCTGTATGTTTTAAATATGCTATATATCAACTAAATAAACATCACCAGGAGGGTGCAAATAATGTGTACATTACAATAGTATAATAGTTGAGTTATTGATTATTTATCCAAATAAAAAATCCCCAAAAATATAAAAAAGTGTTTTATTGATATAATAACAGTTGTAGTATCACCAGGAGGGTGCAAATGATGTGTACAGTGAGTTATTGATGCTGGAAGTGCGAATCTCTGCTCTGGACCTGGACCCGACGTAAATGTTTACATGTTGTCTATTTACTGGGAGTTTTACTTCAAAACACAAGTTATTATAATATATCCCAAAAAACATTGTAATATAAATAAACACAATGCTATTGGTCAGTGTTCAAGTGACCGAGAAGCTCATGGATATACAGGCTGATTAATACAGAGAGCAAGGCACTAAAGATGAAACAAGCCAGACTCGTCTCAGTTAGACCATTAGTACTTCCCTACAGCCACCAGAGGGCGACAAACAGCCACAGCAGCGACCGCAGGGATTCAGCGGGGCTGCATGAGCCCTGCTGCCCTTCATAAAAACTGGGTCCCGCAGTGTTCCTGTGTTATGTGATGTGATATTGAGATGTCCACAGTTGGGTGTTAGGTGTTAACAGAGACTAAAGTAGACTAAAGCCCACTAACACCCTTAGATCACACATTAGGATATCTTTGCGCCACCTTTTGGCAGATGTGCGGAACAACAACATGTGCTGGTTCAGATAATTTCACTTTCTGTTCCGCTGAACTGAGACGAAACTCCAGATCGATTTTCTGCCAGTGAATCATCATTCAGTTTTTTGGCGATGGACAAGAAAGAAGCAACGCGAACCTGCGGCCAATGGTAAGAGTTAACTTCACGTGGTAACGTTAGCACCAAATTACATTATAAAATGTGTTTATTTACGGTTGTTTTGATCATTGGCGACAGAACATACTGCATGTAGGACGTAAACCAATATGGAAGTTATATAAATAGGTGTGAATCACAGTTCGGCATAGCTCGACTTTTAACAGGAGGGTTGTCAGTATAATTGAGACCGAGAAACTGTCACTTAACACAACATTTGTAATAAGCTGGAAATCCTAACATTGTATCAGTCAATATCTGATATATATATATCATATCTGGCCATATGATATTGTCATGTTTTAATGGATCTCTTTATAAAGTAATTTCATGTACATGTGAGGGGTCATTAGTCAGGTCAGGGGTTGAGTCAAGGTAGTTTGGGTTAGGAAGCAGGGCGTTAAACCGGTCAGCAGACCATGACAACACAAGCAACCGTTCACTTTCACTTTCCTTTGATAAGCACTGTCACTGAAGGAGAAAGGTCCTTTAGTGGGAAGCATCTGGTTCATATGTTAGTTTGGACTGAGATCTTGTTCCCAATGCAAGAACACCTTCTAGTATGTTTGCTGGTCATGATTTCTAAAAACTTAATACATGTAAAAAAAAAAAACTCTCAAGTGTGTGGAGTAGTCCTGTAACAAAGGTCATAGAGTCCAATGATCCTTCATCTTACTGTGGCAAATCTGAGGTTTTACTGCATGACAATCCTTCCCTTTTTGTCAGCCACAAAGAGGTTGCAGATGCCAACTTCGCTCTGCACGAAACCCACTGCAGCCGCTTCCTGTGTCTCTGTCCTGACTGTGATGAATCAGTTCCCAGAGAGCAACTGGACCAGCACCGAGAGGAACAACACACCCAGGTATACACACAAACACACACACACACACAATGTTGTATTCTCTGGGCATGCTGGACAGTTGGAGGTGCTGAGAGAAAGTCTGTCAATATATTGATGTCACACTAAATGCAGAATGCATACAGTTGATGGTTTTTGTATTCATTTGAATGGCCAGTATAATTTATAGCCTATTTAATAGTTATCAACAACGTTTTATACATTTGTAGCAGATAAAACTAATTAAAAAACAAAACTACCCTACACACCAGTGTGCACGTGTAAATCCCAGTAAAAAAGGACAAAGTTTAAACAGTTTTATGAACTAATGGTTTTTATTATGCCAGACTTTAGGGGGTGCTGCAGCCCCCTCAGCACCCATTGTATTCCAGCACCCATGGTATTCTCTGTAGGTTTACTGTTTGTTTGCAGGTGAGATGCTCCAAGTGTAACCAGAAGATGCAACGCTGTTACCTTGCAGATCATGAGGTAAGTCCATTAGTACTGTTGGCAAACCATTAAGCAATAACATCAGCATAGAATATGCAAATATCCAGTTTTACCCCATAACCTAATTCCTGTCAAGGTGGAGAAGCCTCCAGAAGAGATTTGTAGTAAAAGTTAAATGCAACATATGCCCCTGGGAGCTCTATTAATCAGTCTGACTGTGTCTCCCAGTCTGATGAGTGTGTGGAGCGTCTGCAGAGCTGTAAGTTCTGCGAGCTGGAGATGCCGTGGAAGGGTCTGGATGAACACTGTCTGGTCTGCGGGAGTCGCACCGAGCTGTGCAGGGACTGCGGCCGCTACGTCACGCTGAGGGACCTGCCCGAGCACGGCTTGACCTGCTCAGATACTGACAATGGCTCCCGTCCTCCTCAAACTACCAGCAAACTACCAGCAAACAACAGTAAGGGGATGTAGGCTTTGAAGCTGACGCACAAACCACCAGTTAACTTCCACAATAGCTTTTTTTAAATTTAAAGATCACCATGTCTGTTCTCTTAAACTGTCACTGAGCCTGTTTTCTTTTCACAGCAAAAATAACAGTGATGTGTAACAGATGCATGGCGTCGTTTCCAGCTGAACAAATAAACGAACATGAGGTATATATATGTTTCTTTACGTTTTATGGGAACAATTCCTCATTTCTAACAACTTTCCACAATTGTGTTTATTTAAAAGCAACTATAATTGATGATATTATAATAACAACGGATCAAATGTCAAGGTGAAAATAATGTAAGTGTTAAAGTGGTCACTCGTAGTGAGGAATCTGCAGAGAATTATCAGCTTTTTAGTGAGTTGAGAAAGTGATCTTTCTTAGCTGTGGCTACAAATTCAAATGCTGAAATTGCTAAGCTAATGTAACAGTAGCACAAGTGTGTAAGAGTCATTAAGTTAGCCAACTGACTCAGTAATGTTAGCTATACAGCAATATGCACCTAAGGTGTGCTAACTTTAGCTAACTTTAGCCACTGTAAGCTACTGGTCATACCAGACCAAGTACGGCTTATGAATTCAACTTCATTTAGAAAAAAAGAATGGGTTCTTTCTTCTCTTATAAGTGTCATAGTCCCTGTAAGTAAAACCTTTGTCTGTATCCCTCAAACCAGCTGGACTGTGTTCCAGAAACCAGGTCTGACGATGAAGAGGATGAGCCAGAGAAGGAAGAATGGGAGCATGAGGGTGATTTCTCCACTCCCTGGCTAAGTAGAACCTACAAGTCAACCACCCTGCTAGACAGAGCCAGCAATGGTCCCTGGGGTGATGGAGGTGACCCAGACCAGATCAGCACCTGCCCCCACTGTCATCTGGCCCTGCCCCTCCGCACACTAAGTTGGCATAAGGTAACACTCATGAACAACATTTTTTATACATTGTTGAAAAGTTCCTGTGCTAAGAGGTTCCCCCTCCTCCTCTGTGTTTTTAGTTGAAGTGCCAAATCCACATTGTCCTGAAATAAAGAGAGAGATCCTCCGAATGGAAGAGCTGCTTCAGAGATCAATGTGTCATTAGCAAAGAGACGGAAGAAACATATCTGGGATGTTGAAATGTAATTGTATTATTTAGCTTTATTTAGCTTTTTTATACTTAAATGAAGGTTTACATTTTCTTTTTAGTTTTAGTTAGTGTGTGCATGACTGGGGAGGAAATGCTCTATCTAAGTAAAGGTGACACTCGTGATGGCTTTGTAATGTTTTCTTTGTTAGATACCAACACCGCTACTGAACTGAAATGCTAATTGCTTCTGTCTAAACCAGAGAAAACTTTAGATGTTTGGAGTCAGAAACATCATGTTGATCAATTTCCACAGAATCGGATTAAAGTCTGTTAAATTCTCCATTAACATTAAAGGTTTACATGTCGAAGTCTGAAATTCATTCATTACAAATCCACATGAACATACTACTACTATACAGAAGCAAGTTGCTTTGACATATTCACACTATCTCACATGGTGAACGCTCGAGTTTTTTTGGGAACTGTGTATGAAGTTTGTGTGTAATAGTATAGTAGTTTAATAGTATAGCCTTTGAGGTATAATGTATTATAAACTATGAAATATAATTAAATTATCTATATTTAATTCAAAATTAAATATTCGGAAGTAAGTGTTTCTTATTGAAGTGTCAGATTTCCGTCGTGAAAATTCAGACACTCTAAAAGAAATTAAGGAAGACATTAGAGTGGCAAATAATAGGATTATGTCGAGGGGCGGATAAAGGAAGCTGAGGAGTGTTTGTTGAGGATGCTACACTTGAACTCCTGGAGGGAAAACGTCAGGATTCACGGGGTGAAGGAGGGAGCGGAGGACAATGCCACGTCGATGATTGATTTTATTAAGAATCTCCTGAGAGAACAGTTGGAGTTGCCTCCATCACTTCACCTCCAGATCGTGAGAGCCCACCGGGCGCTAGTGTCACGGCCCCCTCCGGATTCCCCACCGAGATCCATCGTGGTAAGATTCATGAGTTTTAGAAGCAAAGAAGAGATAATAAAGATAGCATGGCAGAAAAGAGGCTTCGTGTACGAGGAGAAGAAGGTGTTTCTGGACCATGACTACGCTCTGGAGGTATTGAGGAAGCGGAAGGAGTATGCAGAGGCAAAGAAAGTTTTGAAGGAGAAGAAAATACGCTTCCAAACACCGTTCCCGGCGAAACTACGGGTGTTTTACGAGGGAGAAATCAACATTTACAATACGGCTGAAGAGGTGACTAAGGACATGGTGAGGAGAGGGTTTCAGGTGACGGTGGTGAAACCCATGGAGAGTGGACTAGAGAGGATCAGGCGCCTAACCTGGCAGGCCAGCCAAGCTAAAACAGATTAATCATCCAAAGAGACAGAACCCGGATTTAAACTAAAACTGCAAACCTTTAGGAGGAACTAGGACAAAGAGAGATGGACTTCGGATTTAAGGACCAGGTTTGAATAGTTTCTGTGTACTGTTCTGCACATGATTAAGGTGAGGAGGAATGGACATCTATTCATTTAAGTTGTATTGGGTTACTTAACTATGCTCATTTTAAAATTGCAATTTCCTCTACATATTTTATCAAAAGTCGGGCAGGCTTTTGTTCTGCTATAACTCTTTAGTTTATTTCCTTTTGTTTTTTTCTTGGAGCTGTTGGTCACATGGACAAAGCTGACCACAGCACAGAGGGCCCACTTCCCCTAGTAGGAAGGGGACATCCTTCAGAGCAGACTTGTCATCAGGACTCAGATAGGGTCGAAACGCAGACCCCACGCAAGGACGTTTTCTCAGTGATTAGTTTTGTTTTTGTATCTTTAATGTTTAGGGCAGTTTGCCAATCTTGTAGCATAAGGGGGAAGCATAGGATGGAGGAGACGGAAAATCAGCGAATATGGCAACCCAGAAAAAATGATTAAAGATAGCATCATATAATGTAAATGGGATACTCAGCCCAATTAAAAGGTCCAAGATACTAAGTAAAATGAAGAAAGAGGGGGTGGGAGTGGCTCTACTGCAGGAGACCCACCTGACAGAGAGGGAGCATGAAAAGCTTAAAGAAATGGATTTAATCAAGTATTTTCTTCATCTTATAGAACAGGTCATAGGAGAGGAGTGGCCATAGTAATATCAGGGAAGACTATTTTTGAAAAACTTTCAGAAACATCAAACAGGGAAGGTTTAAGGGGGGTTAAGTGGAGGTTAGAAGGGAATTGGTCACTATTATCAAGGTATATGCACCCCCAGGGTCAGACTGGATATTT
>NW_023340257.1:4175613-4175749 GCF_004916995.1 Morone saxatilis | reverse complement strand
ATACAGCATATATAAAAGAAAAATGGGAGAAGGAGGTGGAAAGGTTGTTGTCAAAGCAGGAATGGGAAGAGATCAATGAACAACAATGGAAGACAACATGCTCCCTCTCATGGAGGGAACATGGTTGGCAGAACAT
>NW_023340257.1:4148376-4175419 GCF_004916995.1 Morone saxatilis | reverse complement strand
CAGGAAGTGGCTGAAAACGGAGGTACCTAAAATGGAGGATTGGGTCGAAGTAATGCATAACATTTACAGGATGGAAAAGTTGACTTTCCTAGTTAGACTAGAATCAGATAAATTTAAGAATTTCTGGAATAGCTGGGTTGATTTTGTTACACCATTGAGAACAGACTTTATTTGGTAAAAACAATGTATCTTATGGATCCCCTTGGTTCTTGCTACAAATTTTGACTGTTCAATGTTCATAAGATTGTGTTCGGCATTATCCTTCACCAGGTGAGAGAGGTTTTACAAGAGGGAAATGAAAATGTGGATTGTAGTGAAAAATTTACTCATTTCGAGTCTACTGAGTTTTTTGTTTAATTGTGAATTTTTGTATATTTATGTGTTTGATCCCTGTTGTGAAGTATTTGTATGCTCTGTATACATGGAAAATATGTGTGAGATGTTAAATGCTAATGGAAGAATGCTGAATGGAATCAATAAAATGTTAATAAAAAAAAAAAAGAAGTGTCAGGTCTGTTACTCTTGAGTCTAGGTAAACTAGAATAATAATGAATAAAAATAATTAAAACAATAATGAACAAGCTCGTATTAGTTTTGTTGGTTGGTTCAGTTTGCTGCGGAACAGTAATGTAATTAATTATATCATTATTTATAGCTAATTATTAGGTGTATTATTAGTAATAGCTAATCTCTACATAGTTTGTGTGGTGCAACCCATTTTAATTAAGTGGCTTGTAAAACTCCACTCAGTGAAGACAACAGCTGGTTCTCCTGGTCATCTTTTCACTGGTTGAGGAAGATTGTTTCACAGATTATCTGTCTCAAGTCCTACTGTCAGGATACAGTCAAAGTTTCAGCAAATAGTACAAAAAGTATTTTTTATAAGTTACCTACTGCAGCTTTAATGGAACAACAAAGATAAATAATCAATTCTACCACAGCTCATTTTAGAATAAAAATGAAAGCTTTTGTATATTAAGTAAATTTAAGCCTTTCGTGAGTAGCTCAGTGTAACATACACAGTATTACCATCGCTCACAGTTTCATACAGCTCTCACACTTAAGACCTTAGAGTGAAGTGAAGAAAACACTATTTGAAACTTTGACCATGTGAAAGAGAACTAGTACTACACATAATATTTTGAAGTGAATTTTATATAGGTGTATTTTGAAAGAAATACTATGTAGACCCCTGCAGTTGCTGACTGTTCAGAAGTTATGTATGATAATGGACTCCCTGTGCTGGGCGCAGATGACCTCGTCAATGTAGAGAGAGTTGGCCTTGATCTCAATGTTTTTCTGCAGCTCCAGCTGGCAGCGAACCAGAGCCCTCTGCTCCTTCTCTGACTGGGCCAGTGCCTCACGCAGTCTGACAGTACAGAGATAAAGAGATGTCACATGATGCCAAATGGTTGTGTAATATATTTAACAATACATTAGCCAACATTGGAAGAACTGTGGTAAAAAACAGAAAATCTACACACAGTCCCTGTAAACCAGCTGTTTGTAGGTATTTTATGTGCATTTCTATTGTTTCATACATTGTTTTTCATAAAAATAAAAAAAAGAACATGAAATGTCTGCTGGGATGGACTCAGCCCCCCACGACCTTCCTACGGATAAACATTTGTTGCCCTGTCCCCTCACATCAGTAGCGAGTGTATCCTGGCCTTACTTGCTGATTTGAAAGGCGAGCTGCTGGACCTCGGCCAGGAGCCGGGACTGTGCTGGATCGTGGCATTGCTCTTTGGCGGGCCGCTGGCGGCGCAAAGCTAGCCGGGCCTGGGCCAAACCCAGAGCATGTTCATTCTCTGTGACTGCCACTTGGAGATCCCCTCCGATCCTCTGCTGGCTGGCAAACTCTAATAGAATCTGGAGGGGACAGAGGTGACACACCAGGGTCAGTCTGTATTTTCACTAAATAGTAAATGAGCAGGAACATTAAATCAGCACTAAACAGTTCTGTACGTGTTCAAAATAAATGCTGATCTGAGAATGAAATATATAAAAATATATAACTATTACTTGAAAATTAGCAACAGATATTTACAAGTTTTTTGTCCGAGGATGATGAACTTGACTTGATGACTGAAGTTTAAAGGTTTCCTTGCAAAAGAATCCCAAGACTGCAATATTGGGAGTAATCCCTGAACATTGTACATATTCATATATCCCTGTAGATTCTTTCGGTTATCATGCAACTCTAAGCCAGTAGTTCCCAACCTTTTTCCTTAAGGGGACCCCTTTTAAAACTGACGGCCCCTGACTTTGTGACATCATTTATGGATATTTGATATTATATTGAAAACTGTACAATGAGCCCAAACAGTGAACTCAATAACTACAACAGTTTTGTGTAAAACAAGTGATTTGGATGAATTTTGAGCAGATTATTTCCTGTAAATAGTGATAAGAGAGTGTATTTTTATAATATAACAATCATACAGACTTAATCGGCTTATTTTTTGGCCAATTCAGTATTTTCATGTCCCTGGCACTTGGCCATTGTTCTTAGACAATTTACTTTACGTTTACTTTTCTTCACAGAAGTGAACTCATTGCTGACACATAGGGCCTACCGTGTATATTTTTCAAGTTTTCTTACATGCCTGAAAATCAAGAAGTCTTCACGACCCCTGTGAAGCTTTGGCGACCCCTAGTGGGGGTCCCGACCTGCAAGTTTGGAACCACTGCTCTAATCTAAGCTATTATGAATCCACTCACTCTTTATTATTCACTCACCTGTATAATTTCTCTTTTAATACATTTATTTCTTTTTCTCATTTCTTGTTTTTTATTTCTGCGAAAAAGTATATTTTATTTTTTTTAAAACAACATTAATGAAAAAAACAAAACAGTAACTACAGATAATCCACACACCTTGTCGACAGATTTCTTTAGAACTTCTTTCTAACAACAAAATAGTGGCAGAAAACACCACGACTGGATACAATACCACAAGGAATAAATGTTTTTTTGTGATTTGGGTTTGCAATTGGTGATTTTTTGTGATTGGATGTGTGATTGTTTGATCTTAGTTATTAGTTACACCCACAGTCAGAGGCAGTCTTCCTCTTCTAAGTATTCATTGTCTCTTGGCAGTGGAAATGCCTCTTAAACAGCATTTAAACCACATGCTATTAAAGCAATATTATTATCTACTCCAGTGTGATCAAATAGTCCATTAAGAGAACATTAATCCCATTATTACACTGTTCATCCTTAATGAAAGTATCATCTGTGGCCAGCAAGTATTCAGATTTTAGACTTCAATAAATCAAACCAAATCTTCTCTCTCGCTTTTACTACATCTGCCTCCCACTGCCCGACTTTGTTTCTCTTCACGTCTGCCCTACCTTGGCCAGCTGATCCTCCATCTGGCTCTTGGCAGACTTGATCTCCTGGACGTTCTGCTGAAAGGCTGCTGTTGTGGCCTGAAACTGCTTCTGCATGTCAGTGGACGTCTGCTCCAGGAGAGCCTCCACCAGGGCCCGCAGGGACAGAGAGTTGTTCTTCTGCTGCTCTGCTTTGGCTATGTTGATGTCCGAGATGTTCTCCCACTGCTTTGGAGTCACTGTCAAGCTGAGAGAGTAGGAGGTGATAAAAAATAAAAAAAAACATTTATAGAAAATTAAAAAAACTTGTGAGGACCTTGAACTAACACTATTCTAAAGAGAATATGTCGGAGCCCATCTAAGCATACGCACTGGCAATGACTTCAAATCCTGTCTTCATGGAGCTAACAAGAACGCGCTCGCTCACCTCGGCAGAACAGTTTTGGTGTTTTTGGACTGCTGCAGGTTCTCGATGGAATGGGTGGTCATCGAGGCACAGAAGTTGTCGATGCACTGAGCCTCATATTTCTCCTTCAGATCCTTCTCTAGCTGGTACTTGGCTGATCGGTTTAATCTGGAACACAAGGCAACATGTTTTCTCTTAGTATTTACTGGCAGCTGTATCCGGCGATTTGATTTTCCTTCCAGGTTTGAAGACAGCAAACATTAGAGAATCCAAAAGCTCTGTGTCCCTTACCGTATCTGCTCAGTGACCTGCTCTATTACACGCTGCAGAAGGGAAGCCACTCCCTCGATAGCATCCCTCTCCTTCAGCAGCTCTCTGTCCACCTCGTCATGCAGCCTCTCAGAAGGGAGACGTTTCATTCTGCAGGCCAGAGAACAAAATGAGCACCTTTCACATAAATAAACACAAAATAGCTCTAATTCAACCTGCGTCCAACAATGCTTTTCAAAGATCATTTGGATCTGAAAATGGATGATGGATGTCACATAAATGCTTTCAACTTTTAGAGGGAGGCAGGAATTTCTCACTTTTAAAGTGTTTAGTTTTTTCCTTTATAGTTTTATATGTATGCTTCACAGTAAGAGAAGATGGTGTTGAAAGTTTAGATTCATCTAACAGAGAAGTTTCAAACGTAAAATAGCGAATATAATGCATTTTTCCTGACTGTTCAAAATCATCATGTCCCAGCCTAACCTCTCCTCCAGACACAGGACGGTGACTCTCAGAGGGTCTTTGCAGGCCTCCAGGGCTTTCTCCACTCTGCTCTGCAACGCTATGAGGACATCAATATCCAAAATGATCTCCTCCAACTTCAGCTCCAACTCCTTCTTCAGAAACTGGATGTCTCTGACCCGCTGATCTGAACAGCAGAAGAAAACAGAAGAAACACCTCTGCAGTCTTTGCAACATCATCTTTTGTAATTAACACAGGCTGATATTTTGTGTTCTCCTACTTACCTAGTTGCTTGTTATCATTGTTTTGCAAGCGTTTGCAGCTTTTGTCAGCTTCAGAGATCAGCCTCATACATTCGGCTCTGAAGAGCTCAGAGTGGTTCCTCATAACCTCAATGTTCACTAAGTTGGGTCCACCACCCAGCTGGGGATTGCGACCTGGGGCAGACATGGTTCTCCACTGGTGGTCCCTCTGAGAGTGCAGGCAGGTAGGCAGAAGAAATGTGGCAGCTTTGTGCTGAAGGAGAACTGAAACCACGTCAAAACCAAAGGGAAAAGCTTATTAGACTACCGCTATACAGGCTGACCCGTCCTGTGCAGGGGTTTGCTGAATGGAACAAGTCTTGGACAGCACTGAGAAACTGTTGGCTTAGTATACCTGAAGCACCTGCGCTTGTTAGGAGACTTGCTAACTAATGTATTAGAAGTTAACTAGAGCCAAAGCTAACTTAACGTAGTTAGCTGTTAACGTTAGCTACCTGAGTGTATTGGTTTGAGCTGACCTGAGAGACTGAGCTGTTTGTCCCTCGCGTTGTAACGTTACCCACAAATATCCGTTATAGCTAAATAACAAGTACTGTCTTCGACCATACCTTGTTCCGTACGGGTTTAAAGCCCCAAATGTAGCTAGTTAGCTGTCACTGTTGACGTCCTCTGCATCTCGCTGCACTTAAAATGTAACAAAACAAACGGTTACTGTGGCAACGGCTGACACGTCATACGCGGATGCGGTCATTATTTTCTGGAGCTGCCGTCAATCACTGACTGACGATATCCCATTTAAAGTCATTGTATCCAGTTACTGCTGACTCACCCTCAGCCAGCTATTCTCCTCCTCACGACTAATGCTAAACTGTATACTGTTAGAATGAGAACACACTCAATAAACCACACCAACAATGAAGTGAGACTTTTTTTTAATATTTGCATTTGCAAAGCTATAAATCTGTTGGTATTATGTTACAGTACATTACATTTCATTGTTATTTGAGAAAATAAGTCACTTTTGAGTTTAAAAAAAAAAGTGATATAAATTGGCTGATATAATTGATTCCAGCAAGCCAATAGCATTCAGATCTTTATGTAGGTGAAAGTTTAGAACAGTAATATTTCAAATCAATATGAACAAGAAGAGGCTTTGTTACGATAAATAATCGGATGAATATTAATGATACATATGATATCACAACTGAGCAGCATAATACAGTACACTAAATGTAAAGCAACAAGCATTTCAGAGGCACTTGCTGAATCCATATTGTTTAAACAAAAACAACAAAAGATTTTCTCAATACACACTAATAACAACATGACAAACTATAAATACTTATGAATTATCAATAAACAGTGCACATATATCTTTATATTCTCTATTTTGCTGTGAAATCACAATCAGTAATAAAAGGGAATGGTTCATATATATTTTGTTTTAACTGCAAGGTGCTAGTGGGCTAATGAGATAGCAAAGCCACAAGTAATCTGCTCCACACAAAAGTCAAAGTTATATCATATAGCTATGTTTTCAAGTATCCAGGAACAACGTAAGTATATGAAAATACTGTCAGCAGAAAATCTAAATGCAAACTCTTCCTACAGCAGTCCATTGACAACACTAAGTGATATATTCTGTGACGTCTATGAATATTTTCATTAAAATACAAAACATTTAAAACCACAAATAGATCCATCTTACATCCTACAGCAATGCTTTAGGGACAGTACACAGATTAAGATCAGTCCCGTATGAATGAGAATAAGGAAGAGGAGAGGAAGAAGGACAGAGTCAGATTATCTTCTGTTGTTAAAGCAACAGTTAGAGTTTGAAAGAGTTTCAATTTGTCATAATCTTACTTTACCCCCCATGTCTGTAGGACCACCAAACACACAAAGTAACTATTCAACTACTATTAAAACTACTGAAAATTGGGCCAAATTTGAACACTCTGCAAAATACAGCATAAAATGCCCAGAACATTTCTCCAAAAACTGCATAATACAAATGTGTTGTAGAAAAACTGTTTTTTGCCCCCATTTTATCCTTTATCCTCTTCACTTACCATGCTCTGGTTACTTGCAGCTTACAGTTCAAGTTAGAGTTAGGACAGTGTTATTTCTGTCAGAGCTGTGACTGAGCCACTGTATCTTTAGTGGTCGTACAAACGTCAACAGAGTTTTAGTTGACATGGGTTGGCTGACTATTGTCTCTTAAAGAAAGGAGCACGTTTTTTGCTTCAAAGCTTTATGTCAGATGGAAATGACAAATGGAAAATATAGCTTAATATGAACTGAAGGCATTTCCTGTCTAAGTTCCTGCTCCACCATGAGCAAGCAAGTTAGTCGTATATATCCACAGAATGGCTTCAAGGATACCAAATCTCATATTTGGTGCAGTGAAGATTGATTTGCTCGTTTTTCACGCAAACACAACATGACCAATGAGCTTTGCTAATTTCGCAGTTCCCTTTTCATCATTATAGCAGTCAGGTGAAGTTTGAACGGTGTTTTCACCCTTTTAAACAAATTTAAAATATTCGGCATTCCAGCTTTTCATTCAGCCACATCACTGCAGCTCTAAGACCCAAATACTTAGATCCGTTAACACAACCTGAAACGGAGAGCTTCCTTTTATCGACTGATCGCACAAAGCAGCAGGTACTGTTTCAGATCCTACAACATACTTCACCTTCTGTTCAATCAATATGTCTAACCTGTTACCTCCCATCCCTCACTAACCAAACATATAACATATAAAGCCTTTTATCATATTCACACAATATAGTAGGTCATTTTAAGATGTATTATGCTTTAGGCCAAAACATAAAGCTGGCACTTCTTTGCTCAATTTAGGCCAATTTAAATTTCCATTCCGAGGACATGTTTTTAAGTCAGTTGATGAAGGATTGCTCACAGTTTTAGCTTTGCATGACTTAAAGTTAACATATGAAGAGCAAATGTGAATGTAGAGACCGGTTGTAAAAAACTAATAGCCACACTGGTAGCATTAGAGAGGTCAGTGAGGATGTGAAACAGCGTGAACAGACAGTGCTTCCTAATCTGCTGCTTCAGTTGCAAGTTAGGAAACACAGCAATTAAAAGCCCTGTTGTGGTTCGGGCAATTTGGGCCCAAACTGATCCATGTCTACATCATACCACATCGGTGATTCCAGATCCATTACTTGAAAAGGTCGTCACTTGCTATGGTTTTGTCAAGTCCGTTGATCCTCTCAGGCAGCAAGCCTTCTTCAATGGCTACCTTGGACTCATGGACCTAAAAGAGAGACCAGCATATCACACTGGTGCCTATTTACACACCCAGTACACCTGACCATTTCAATCACATCAAGGGGAAAATGAATGTCTATGAGTGGATTAATCATGGTATGTGCTTAGTACTGACCTTGAAGGGTTCACTAATTCCAATGATGCACTGCAGAGTATTACTGTAGTAGCACAGTACACACTCTCCTCCCCGCACTGGGATTTCCTCTTTACCAACATATACCTACAAAAACAGAGACACATTTATATCATGTGAGTTTTTCTCTGGATGTGTCAAACTCATTGGTGCACCAGTTACTACCTGTATGATTTCTTCATTGAAGGCCACTTCGTCGTCTTTGACCCACGTGTAGGTGATGTAGTCCGACACACTGGCGAATCCAACCTGAATTTCACACACACATTCAAGATTGTCATACTGAAATGCATTTCAATTGCAAAACAGTAAACGGCTGTTGTTTGTCCGACCTTATAGAGTCCGATCCAGTCCCATGTGCTGGAGGGGAACGGCTGCAGAGGGCTGTAGAGAACCATGGCATCAATGTCTGCGCTCCAGTCTCCCTCTGCCTGCAGACGCACCAGAGGAGTCCTGTACATCTTCCTCAGCTAGATGGATGGAGAAATAAACACATGATGAATGATAGCTTAGCTTTGAAGGAAATGATTATGTAAATGTCAGATCTTTTTGTATTTAAAGGGCAGATCCGGTCATTAAAATTTATTTAATCAGAACCAGCATTAACTGTTTTCAGCAGTTTGAGCAAAAGTGCTCGTCTGTTTGGATCGGACTTCATCTCCCCACCTGTGGAATCAGTGAGAGAGAGAAGAGAGAGGAGAGAGAGAGAAGAGAGAGAGGAGGAGAAGGAGAGAGAGAGAGAGAGAAGAGAGAGAGAGAGAGAGAGAGAGAAGAAGAGAGAGAGAGAGAGAGAGAGATTAACTGTGGTTAACAGTATCTGTGTCACACAGTCACTGTTTCTCACCTCCAGTGTGAAGATGCCGATGACAGGCTTGTGGTCACTGACACAGTACTCCATGTTGCTGGTGTACAAGTCCTGTCTGATCTTCAAAGGATACTCCTCATCCTCTTCCAGCTGCCTGACCTTCTTTGCATCCAGTCCATCTTGCTCGTCAGGGGGCGGGGCTTTGGGTCGGAGCCGCCACAGAATCCTGTCTGTCCAGGCGGGTTTACGTTTCTTGCCGCTGGACAGGTGGTAACAGACGATGGAACAGAGAGGAGAGAGAGACGTACTTTAGTCAGGAGACAAACTCTTTATAACAAAAATCAAGGATCTTGTGAGGTGCATGTGGGGTGATGAAGGAAAAAATTGGAGAAAAAACAGAAAAATGTGAAGGAACATTGATACAGTATCTATTTCACAGCAGCGTTGACTACAGCTCATGCCTTTCACAAGCCTTTCTGCAATCATCAGGCACCCGTCATTACATACACGTTTTAGTAGCAGCAGCCCTCTGACTACCTCATAATCAGACTAAACTGTCATTTTGTTTTACTTCACTTTTGAGCCAACACGGAAGGTTCCTAGAAGCAGTAAACTCTAACAAAATATTCCAGCTGTTGAGCTGCATCAATTTCATCCACCCTAGCTACCTGCTACTTTTGCAGTTATTGTCTTTGCAGTGATTTAGAGGTTTGGAACCAGGCTACTGTCCGACCACTCTGCCATACATTCAGGAGTTGCAAGTTCAACTAAATGTACCATAAACTGCAGGTTCATTGCAATAATCTATAATAAAATATCAGACAATGTGTCACAAATTGTAATTGCAACTGCAAGTGTTGTTGGCCTCAGTGCACCTGTAAATACATCCAGTACAACAGGTAAAAGTCAGTTTGTTCATGTAAATATAAAAGTATTACATTCCATCCTATAAGCTGCTACTTTGTGCCATGGAATTAAATATTTGAGATATCCCTAAAGATTCATAAAGACATTCTTTCAAATGATGTCTTAAAATGCATGACCAGTGTGAAGGATTTTTAGCAGCACCTAGTGGTGTAACTGCAGCTTGCAATGGTGGAAAAAACGTGAACTGCCTCAATGTTTTTCACTCAAACTGTCCCTCATAGGTGGAAACAAATCTTGAAATGTGTCTCTGTTGTTTGCCCTCTTCTTCAACCATCTCTAATGTTCCATTACAGAGACCACCTGTTAGCCATCATGGCTTCTGGTAGCAGAGGGTTGAAGCAGGTTGTAATATCAAACTTCCCCCCACATTTTCAGTGGTGACTAACACATTACTTCCTTTACATCTAGCATTTAGAACACTGTAAAATGTAATGATCAAATAAAGTAAACTTCATTGCAGATTTGTACAGTCATAGAGTAGATGTTGTCAGCTGGGTGGTATCTAGATATAATCCAACACACACATATTGAATTATCCATCTGTATTACCAAAACATCTATTTCTGGCCATGCATGTTAGCTGTTATGTAGCAGCTGTTGTGGGACCCAGAGAGGTTTACACACTGGCTTTTATATAAACAAGCTCTGAGCCCAGTAGGATGGTATTACACAGTGCAGGTTAAATGCAGGTTAATATTGACTACTGATACTTTGCCGTTAGATAAAAGGTACGCTGTGAAGTTTTTTGTCAACAGTTATATTTACATTTAGTATTTACTCATATGAATGTGTTGAATGTGGGGATCTACTCATAAAAACATTGGTCCACAGTAGCGCTCATGGTCAAAAGCTCCACAGGGTACCTTTAACAGCAACAGTATTGGTTCCCAAAACAACAGGTATGTGAGCTCAGACAATATGTTAAATAAACAAGCATTTCAGTCTTTTCTTTGCTCAGACAATCAGATATTTGTCTTGAAAAGACTGTCAGTCCCACCTGCTTGTTTGTTTAATTTGCAGTAGGTTACAGATGAAGATAATCTGGTAACGTGGTAAGAAGTGTTTCAGACAAAATCAGGCTGGAATGTTGGGAGTGTTTGGGCGTGGGCGTGTTTATTTGTGCTATTGGTGCTCCCTCTCCTCACTCAGTCTCTCTCTCTCTCGAATAAACTGATACAAACCAAAAGGAGCTTCTTGCTATTGCTATTTTGCAGTATAGGCAGACACAGACGTCGAAGCCGGGACACACAAAAAACCGAGCGAGAGCACAACTGGGAAAGCACCATTGTTTGGTCCATGAACTCCATCTGGATGTCAGTGATATTCCAGACTGACCGTTGGAGCAGATGACCGGTCTGATTGGCCACCGCAGTGTGACATGTGTTTTCCAAAAGCTGATCCTGTTTCAACTTCTCTTCCGCAGGTCGCTTCATTTTTGGCACCCCTGTGGCCCCTACCGCCCAGCATAAATGCACTACAACCATTGACCATGAATGGGATGAGGGGTGTTTTTGCCACAGCGCCTGATTCGGTCTGAATTGTTACTATACTGCATAAAAGAGTGGATGCTACTTTTAGCATCTTGTTAAAAGTAGCATGTATGTACATACTGAAGTGCAGCTAGGTTGATTAAAAAAGGGGTGACATGACATATTAAAAGGGAGATGCGGACACAAATGTGTTTTAAACTCTTACTTAAAGCCAAACCATGTCCTGTAGAGCCTGTGAAGTTGGAAATATATAGAAATTTCGTACTTTAAGAGGCAAGAACTGGAAATGAAAAGTATGATTACGATTACTTAGGATTGATTATGATGATGATTGCTACTTGGAAACAGTTACCTGCTGTCATAGGTATCAGAGTTTAAGTCAAACTTGTATGTGGGTTGAAAGTCCAGAGGCCCTTCCTCAAACTCCTGGAGCATCTGTTCTTTCTTCTTCATCATGGTCAGCTGAAAACGACAACACACACTTCATAACCTCAGAAACTTAAACAAACACAGTAATGTACTGTGAGTCATATTTTGGTTTCTCATGCTGTGCTGGGAGCCAGGACTGTCATGTGAACAGGAGTTAGTTATGCTGTTAAAGATGAAGTGTCAAACCTGGTCTTTGCTCCACAGCAGGTTGTAGGTTTGATTGTTGATACAGGAGCGGACGAAGTGCATGCCGTGGTCCTGAATTCGGAAGTTGAGGTCTCCAAACCAGAACACCAGCCTGGACCGGGGAACAGAGGAAGGAGGAAGGACAGCAAGAGTGAAATGAGAAATATAATATGAGAAAAAACTGACTAACTTGGTACAGATACACTGAGATGAATGTCATATTTTTAAAATATCTGAGTAAACTGGAGAATTGTTTTCTGCACATCTACTCACCTGTGGTCAGCAATCCTTGGAGACTTTTTGCAGTCAAAGATCTGCGTGTCCATGATGTACTCAAACTCATCCACTCTCTCTGTGGCGTATTTCATATGAGCGGCCAAGTGACAGTTCAGGAAACAGAGCTGGTGGCCATAGAAAGACAGATGGATAGACACGCCACCTTTGTTACCCTGTGAGACAAACAGGAAGACGTAAGAAACAGAGGAAGCATAAGTCCTGTAGAACGTGTGTCTGTATTTGTTTTTATGCTTTTACACTAAAAACAGAAAAAAAGACAAAATAATCAACATATAACAAGTGCAGAAAGAATTCATGAGCTATTTTGGACATTTTGAGAAAACAAACAGCAAGGTGTCAAAGATTTACTTCTGCTTCTGTAGTCAAGCAGGATGTGTTTTTCCATCCCTTACTGAAAGGGGAACCATATAGGTGGCTTCAGAAAGAAATGAAAAAATACTTCAAATTTAAAAAATCTAAAAGAAGTGAGCTCTATAGCCCGTTCCCTAACCAAACTGTTGGTAGTTGAGTGACATTTTGGGTAATGGAGGCAGCAGGTATTGGCAAGGAAGAAGAGTCTGTAGAATGAGTGCAATGTTAAATCTCTAGTACTCCATTAATGTGTATGTGTGTATTTCTCACCCAGTAACCGAAAATGCCGGTGCGTGTGTACTGGGCCTGGATGTCCCTGATGAAGGGGACGTGCTCCATTTTGGAGAAGAAGAGCAGCAGCAGACCCTGCATTCTAATGGATGACACCTGAAATACACCCACACAAAGTAAATACTGCACAACGTAATACTAACCATCAAGGATTCTCAGTTACTGATAAGAAAAAAATGACACTTTTGACTTTAGACTCGTTAACATTGAAATTGGGTGTCACCTCTAATGTGTGTCTGCACGTGTATGGGGGTGGTTTTAGAAGATTTGTACCTTAACGTATTTCCGTGGTGCCAAGGTGGACATGAACATATGACTCCATGGGTCATCAAATACAGTGTCCGACAGGAATCTCAATGGCCCTGAGTACACTTCCTGCAAACTAACACAGACACATACAATTCTCCAAACTGTCAGTCACACAACGAAACACAGACGGCATCAATCAAGTCACATTCCCTGTACCACCTACCCGATGACGTAGAGGTCTGGGCTCTTTGGGGAGTTCAGATGGAGAAGCAAGGACACGTCATCAGGAGGATCCACTGTGGCCACGTTCCACGTCACCATGTGTAGCCTGGGGGCATGGAAGAAGGAAAAAATGTGTGTAGCACCTAACAAATAATATACAGTATGTATAATATACATGTGACTGAAAAACACCACGTCTGAAACCAAGCTATACTTTGAACTTTACAATCAAAGAGCTTGTTTCAGTGTGGCAAAACCCAAGATGAGCACATCATCCAATTGTAAAAGCTGCTACAGTAAAGGCACTGTGCTTCTACCACAAGCAGGTCGGGCTGCTACAGTTCACACATAAAGAGAACAGTCATCCCTTTTACCCAAACTTGCCACATCCATAATTTTGAGATTTCTGTGTTCAGCTACAACAGTAAAATGTATGACAGAAAGTCAAAGGACAACATTGAGCTGGAGGGTTTCAGTTAGCAAGAATCAAGAGAGTCTTTTGTTGGCCAGTGATAGAGCAGTTCATTGAGCCCACAGGGGAAAAGTCCATGAAGCAGGTTAAAGAAAACAGAGGAAAGAGTAAAAAGCTGAATAAAAAAGGAGAGAGAGGAACATTATTCTTGTAAAAAAAAAAAAGAAATGCTAACTCTTTCCAGCTTCAGCACACAGACAAGACAAGCGAAGAGGTGACACCTGAAACTGTCCTTTTTCGGCTTGTTGGCTCTCTTGCCACAGACGAGGAAAGCGTTGTCCAGGGTTTTGACCACTTTGTCATGCAGCTCATTTTTGGGGTCCAAATCATCCACGCAGGTCATCAGCTGGTTGAGCCGATGCCGCAGAGCCAGCTTGCTGCCTGTCGACTGGGTGTCATCACTGCATAGACTGTTGGAGCGGTCGCGCCCTATGGTGCCTAGCAGCCGACTGATTTCATCCATTCTGGCTCAAAGTCTCAAATGCAGCAGGGTCGGCTGTCCAGAGTGTTGAAGTTGCAAAATATAAACGCGAATAAAGTATTCCCTAAAAGACCAAGAATAGTTGGCAGTGTAGAACAAAAAATATCCAAATTTGACTATTTCAAGTATGTTTGGATTGTATAAAAAGAATCAAATGAGGAACAGTCCGACGTTGTGGTTACTTCTGCAAAATCAAACCACTGAGTGAAGTGAGGAAAGTCCTGGTTCAAGGACCTGCTCCAGAATCAGAGTAATTAGGGAATTGGTTAAGTTGTCTACAAGCCCTCTTTGTGTACTAAAAACTACGTATAATCGCATTGTAAAATGTTTCAACATTAGGCCTATTAAAAAAATTGGGAAACCAACTTGCATGCGTGAACATAAAAACTCTTTCCATTCGCAAGCGGTTGAGCACTCAGCTGCTCTTTCCTCAGGCAGGATGGCAACACGTTGTTTTTTTCTTCAAATCCGCATTAAGTGTGTATTGTTGAGCAACCTAATCCACCTGCCAGAATGCAGACAGATTTGTAGACTGGCAAACCACACAAAGAGTTAGTCAACTACTGATCCCAAAGCTCTAATGAAATAACTGCAGCTGTTAACTTAAAGGCCATATATAGAAGAGACAAGAAGTGAGAAATAATGTTGACACTGTAACGCCCGCCTTTCTGGTTAAACTTGGACAATGTCATCTCTGTCTAAAGAAGGCAACTGGCTACAAGAACAACACAACATAGTGTCCATGGGGAGATATCTGGAGCAGCTTGAAAAATCACTCTTCTTTTTGTATTATACAAATAATTCCAAACACAACCTGGTCTCTATTTCACTTCCCATCACCCTGAGCCCCCAATCATAATAACATGGTTCCCACTTTGTGATTGGGCTTCTTAACTGTTTTAATTACACTGATTTCATTGGTATGACTATAATCAGTTCCCCTACATTTCAGAAGGAAGACATTTAGCATATATCACTAAATGCAATGGGAGCTTTTGGTTAAGCAGTCAACACCTGCACCTCAACAGTCTGGTACTGCTCTACAACCAAACAGCACAAAGCCAGAGGCTACAATCTCCCACTGGCATAGCAGAAAAAAACCACAGGAGTCAAATTAAACATCGTCCAGGAAGTACTCCTTGACAAATCATTTGAAACTGGCAACACAGAAGCAGTTTCTAACCACATGCCATCGCTTTTATGAGCAATAACCACTTTATGGCTGTGACAGTACACTTGCAAAGGAATTGTAGTGTGATCTAGTATTTATCCACTTGTACATAAGCTCATTATACTTATAAAAACTCCTATTTCACAGGCATATTGTGTGTAACTCCAACTGTGCTGTAGCTGGATGTTGTGCATATCCTGATGAGTCTGATTAATGTAAATGTCTCAAGCCAAAGTCCATTCATAAATCTGCCATTTTGCTGCTGCTGCTTATTGGCAACACGTCTGATATTGCTTGAACACCCTTTTAATGCTGGAATGTAAATTAAGAGTTTTCGTCAGTGAGGGTGTATTTGTTGCAAAACGCTAAAGAAGAATTGACTTTCGACAAACGCGGATGCACCGATGGTCCAACCTGAAGCTGTCTCCGTCGTAGTCTCCCTTCCTCAGGCTGAGGTCTGGCAGCTGGCCGTCGGACTGCTCTCCATTCTCCTCCATCATCCCCACACCTGGAGGGCAACGAGGCACATCCACAACAACTTACACTACAGGTAAACGCGTTATAGGTGCATTAACAGTTATTAAAGCCCTGTTAACCAACTAACAACTTCAGCCCCTAACGTTACTTTGGGACAGGGCTGAAGTACACAGTGTGTCTGACATATTTAATCTCTGGCTTTAGCAGACTCGCTTATTGCATGTTTTGTAAGGTTGACTTTATCGAGCTAACTGCACATAGCTAACATCTCAGAGCTGTCCTCTCTGGTAATGTAACACTGCGCAGCTAGCCAACGCTAAAACAAGCATTATTTAATCAAACACTTCACACTCGAACAAACAACATGTATGACTGAGGGTGTTTTATCGCATACTACCTGACAGGCTTTGGTAGTAGTTTTTTAGTTGAGTCCACTTGCAGAGAGGCGTACAGTAGAGCAGCACAGTACAGTAGCTTGTGTTGTTGTTCCCGCCCCTTATCCGGAAGAACTGTTATTTGCTTCAAAATAAAAGCGCACAATTTGTCACATTTGGGACAAGAAAAAGCCGGTTCACACTTAGTTAAAACTCTCACCTATTATAATTACATTTTCTATAAAGTCCTTATCTAATATATTGTTTATCTATCCATATTCTGTGACTATGCCTTCACATATAACGTTAGTTTGTCTGTAAAGAACGAGGAATTTTATAGTGAACACTTTGGTCTTGAATTAATATACATTTTTCTGTATGCCTGACCTGAAACATTTGTTTTTAACATAGCTACGGATTCATGTTAGCTTGAGGAGAAGAAAAAAACAAGGGGGCGAAATTTGGCGGCTTCAGTCTGTTAACGCTTGTGGATATGCTCTTATTCTGAAGGATTGAAACTTAATTAAGTGCTGATATTAAGGCTAATAATGCATCTGCTTAAAATAGACCAATTCACCCATGAAAAAAACACAACTACATAAATACTCCACATTTTCTAAAGCAGAAAAAAAACATGGCTTTATGTGAGCATTTTGGATCCTGGACATTTTTTCTGATTCAAGTGATAATTTGTGACTGCAACTTACAATGGGGTCTTTTCCAGTCTGCAGAACTACAGGTGGATGGATATTTGCTCACTTACATAGTTTTCCAGCAGAAGTACAATGCAAAAATACACACAAAGCAAGCAAAAATTACATTGTCTTTAATATGCTACACGATCATATGACTCATTACATAAAATCCAGGTTCAACACAGGACAAGACTTACAATAGTAGCCCAAACCTTTTAAAAGTTATCAAGACAGAATTGCTTCATGTGTCCATCATTTTTTTTAAGTTCTTCTTGCATATTATCGTCACCAACACTCAAAACCCCAACCCAACGATATAATTACTATACCGGTATTAAGATTACTATAAAAACAGCAGCTGGCATCTTTGTAGGAAACTAAACCGACCAACTGACCAACAGCAGGTGCAGTCAGACCAGACTAGCTGAAAATATATTTAATGTCCCTGATGGAGTCTTTTCAAAGTAAATACCTCATATGTAAACTGTACAGCACAAGAGGGTGGAGGAATTTCCAGTTTGACAAAACATAGGTACAAATGCATTTTGTGAGATCAAGAAATTAACAGAACTTTCTCAAAAGCACAGAAGCCTATTTTATTTTATTCAATTATTTAAAAAAAACTTGTAAGGTCCTAGTAACTGGAGCTTTTGCAAATGTAGAAGACACGAGACCTGTGAAAAATGTGCCTTGCTCTGTTAAGTAAACAATGAATCACTGCGAACTGGAAAATATAGAATCAAGAAAAAGAACAGAAACCCAAATAACTTCCATTAAAAAAAGGATAACAGTAATCAGAAATGTTTCTTCAGAGACAACCTATACCCTCCCTGTGATGTTTTAAAATTGAAGAGCACCAAATAGACATAAACATGAACGCTTCAAAACTGATTTTCCAACTTGACTCTTAAAAAACAAAACAAAACAAAAAACTAAAAGCTGCTATAGTTGTATTCAAATGTAGTTCACAAATACACACAACTTCTTTACAATAATGAGCTCTTATTAAGAGCAAATTTTATTGGGATGGAGGTGTGGTATTCTTGATTATGCCTATCAAGTTGTTCTAGGTCCAGTGTCCCAGGACATGAGTCTGAGCCTCCTGTGAGGTGAAGACAGAACAAGTTAAGTGTTAAAGTTAATTTACGAATAATAAATCTCACCAAAACAATAGTTTAATACTCACTGGGTTAGTCGACTGCCAGGCCTTTAACTTCATCATTCTTCCTCATCTAGGACATGGAGAGACACATGTTACTCAGGAGGATACAAAAATACCTGATTTCTTACATTTAGCACAAACATCGCTGTTGGGGCAGAACGACAATGATAAATATTACAAAGACTGCGGCGACTTATTGCAGCCCTGACTAAAGTATTGGCTCAGTTTCTTATTATAATAATAGGAAAATTCTTGTTTTAACGAGATAGTTAATGTTTTTCTTAAGTTATTTTTTAAAGTAATATGGACACCCATTTGTTGTATTCTTGCATAATTCTCAAGGTGAAACATTGGCTCATTGGTTTGGTTTATGTAGACAATAATCCTGGTGCTAATAATGACCAAGTATAGACTGTGTCAGTAAATCAAATTACATTAATTCTCAATCTTTCATTTAGTTGAATAATCTGGATTGTATCCACACACCAGCCTTTTATCTGGGTTGTAGTGGAGCAGGGCAAGCCCACCTCTATGTTTGCATAGTTGTATATGTATATTGATCTGGGGCTATATACACCGATCAGGAGCCCCACACCAACAAACTGTAATGCACTGTGTGTTCTGACCCCTTTCTATCAGAACCAGCAGTTTGAGTTTGAGCTACAGCTGCCCTTTTTTTCTGCTTCTAACACATCAACTTGACAAGATGTTCACTTGCTGCCTGATATATCCCACCCACTGACAGGAGCCATAATTACCAGATAATTAGTGTTATTCACTTCACCAAATCAGATTGTTTTTGCTCATATGTGACTCAGATTGTTCTTTTTGTTGTTTTTTTTTTAAATCCAATTCTAATTTGAAAACACTTTCATATGTGATCCCAAAAATTTGCCGTGTGACCTCGATGACTGTTACGTCACTCGAGAGAAACATTCTTCATGCAGGTCACCTCAGGACTGTGACTTGTTCATGCTGGATTATTTAAATTAGGATAAAGAGCTATGGTTTGTAGTCTGAATGTAGCCTAAAACTTAAAAATGTAACGGTGCTTGGTCTCTGGTTTGTGGGGGGGTTGTGGTGGTGCAGTAGTGGTAATTGGCAGTACTTTATTGAGACATACACCCACTATTAGGTACACTCTAATAGAGATAAGAGTTAATTAAATTGTATAGTTTTGCACTGAAGTCATTGTTAGTGGTGTCACACTAGACGGTATTATCCAGGGAAGTACCAGAAGTAAATAAGTTGCCAGAAGACATTACAGATGTGGTGGTGTTTCACATCACCGAAGATATGGTGTCTTTTGTACTTACGGAAAAAATACAATCGATTAAAATTGTAAATCGGATGTGGTTTGAAAACAATCCGAGATAAAATTTTTAGGCCATATCGCCCAGCCCTACACTAAGATAATCTGCTCCGTAACAGGGGTGCAGCGTAAAAGTCTACTGTGCTCAGTCACCTCATCCAGCTCCTTCTTCGTCTCCTCCTCCATGCGTCGTATGTCATCCATCGACAGATCAATCCATCTGTCCAGCCAGCAGAACAGCTGTCTGTGGAAGTGGGTGAACAAACGCTTCTCCACCTGGACACATGAAAGAAAGAAGGAGTTACAGGGAGAAATATAAAAGTAATATGTAGTACATGTCTACTATTGTGCGGCACTTCAACTCAAAGCATAATACACTTCATAAAGTGGCCACCAAAAGGCAATATATATCAAAAATCTTACTTTCGCCTATAAAAAAAAGAACAATTTTATACCTTATGAATGAAGCCTTCCACTTTGCCCTGTAGTCCCAGCATCTTGAATTCAACAGTGGCTAGCTTATAGGCACACATGTGTGGACAGTCGGGGTTGTTAGCGAGTTCTTTCTGCAAATACATAGAGGCACTGATGAAAAACACAAAGTCTGCAGGCCTTTAAACCCAACTATTTGATGTCTTTAATAAAGTGAGCCACAGTGAAGAGCCACAGGAGATGTAATACCTTCCAGTCAGGTCCCAGAGGTCCTCTACCCGTCTTCTCGGACTTAAATATGGCTGGATCGTATTCTGGTTTGTAGTCCTAAAGAATGAATGCAACCAGTAAACATAAAGAGTGACTCAAAGCAATTCCAAGCTGTTGGTAAAATCGTTTCAAGGATTACTGGGAACAGTTGGGTAGAATCAATTTTCTTCCTTACATTTGGACTTATGACACTTCTGTCACCAATGTCGATGTCAACTACTTCAGTTTTTTCCCATGTGCTTTGGTCCAGTCCATGTACCTGCAGCGAGGCAAAGTGTAGGTCAGTTGCTTGGTAAAGGAACACATGTCAGACTTCATGTTTATAAGTACAGTTCAACAAAAAGTAGGTTTGACCAGTGCAGGATAATTCATACTAGTGATTGTTGGGGAGGTGTTACTCAGCTGTTGTTGTAAATCTAAGATTAGGAGTCACAGCAAACACAAGGAGAGGATTTAATCACATTAGCTTCAGCTGAACTTTGTAATGTGTTTTAGCACAGAGCGAGGATCGGCCATTTTGTTCCCAAATTCTTCACCAAGTGGACTTAGTAGACATTAGTGAGGCCAAAGGTCAACGTAGTTGATAAATTCAAATGTTGACCTGATGATGGCACCAGATAAAGTCATCAACAAAGTCATTCGGCTCTGAAAAGATTTCATAAAGTATGGTCTCCTTTTTAGCCCAGTATCATAAATCACAAATGCTGGCATGAGGCATAGGCTGACAGCTTACACAACACATCAGTCGGTCTATTGATACAGACAGATGAGCATTTTCCCCCTCTCTGTCTCTCAATATTATTTATATATGTATGTACTTATTTTTTTTTGTTTTTATTACCATTTTAAATTCTTCCTTATTTGTTTATTTATTTATTAATTAAATATTATTTTCTCTCTTTTCAGTCATATGATATTATGTATCATCACGCAAATGCTTATTTCTTACAGTAAGTCCAACTCTTCAGTTGTATTTGTAACTATACATATAATGTATGTGCCTAATGCATATGGTGGGTAGAGTGTGACCACAATTGGTTAGCACTGTTGACAGATCACATTGACTTACATTTTCCTGATCCCCCATATCCGGCTTGTGCCACGTCTCAATCTTTATCATGAACTTGTCTTTCATGTATTCATTCTGTACACATGGGAGAGATACAGGATAGGGTCAGTCAACAATCATATTGTTGTGCTCAACAATCACACTCAAAGTGATTGCATTACAGTTTGTGAAAAGGTACTGTGGATTCATCTGCGCACATAAACGTCAGCAACAGTATGTGAGCTTATTATGCACTCCAGCGCGCACACACACACACGCTCTCAAACACACACACACACACACACACACAGAGCTACTGTGTGAAGTCTCCTTTTGTCTAACATGGTTACCATCTCATCTGAACAATTCATTTAGTTTAACTCTACTCACTACACGATAGGAATACAAATACAAACTCCCAAACAAATGTAGAAAATGTAACTTCATTTTATTTGGAAACTCAAAGTGAAGGAACGTTTACCGTGAGGACTGCGTCAGAAGAAAAGGTGGGCCGTGATGGAAAGAGGATGGATCCGAAAGAGGAGAGACAAGGATTTAGATAATACCCAGATTTCAAGAATCAAGCTTTTCATTTGTGAAATTGTGTGTGTGCGTGTGTGTGTGTGTGTGTGTGTGTGTGGTGGGACTAACTGGTTCGACAGTAAGGATATGCATTCCAAGCCTTCTCGTGAACTTCGAGAGAACCTTTCGGCGCTATCACCCGGATAAAGCCTGGCACTTTACTGCAGAGACACAAACAGGCATTGATGCAGTCACGCACATGCACAATCACAAAAAGCTATAAACTACTATTTTTGTGGCTGAATGCATTTACACACAGTCTTACAGAAACATAGGGAACATATCAATGCATTTCCGCTATAATCCTAGAATGTGCTTTGATGTTTGCAGTTTGATAGAGGGTAAGTACAGTATGCCCTCTGTACAATCTGGCATTCTGTTAAGGTCTTGGTCACACAGCGTTTAAACCTCTCACAACAAAAATCACACTGAATTTGCTCGCAGGGCGATAAAATCTGCACAAATGTTTCGCTTCGAGTTCAACTGTGGTGACCTTTGACGTGCACATTTAATGATACAATCCTTTCTGTGTATCCTGCTACTTCCTAGGTAGTATGTGGTATGCACTACGTAACTGTTTGAATTGCGAGCTGCCTACCTCTGCAGGTGGTAGATCTTGTGGGTGTATTGTCCCTTCTCTCCATCCTTCTCATAGGGCTCGTTGACAATCACCTCCACACCTTCTCCTCCACCCGTCTCATTCTTACTGGCCTCTGCTACTGCATACAGCTGACCCACTTGGTACTGGAGGGACAAAAGAGGAAATCGTGGTTATTCGTGGTATTGTGGTTTACAGATACATTTATATTAGAATGGATTCAGTTAACTTTTTTACCCTTAATTATGTGTTTCAGAGCCAAAATAGCATATTCATTTATGTGGTGGATTAAAGGAACATTTCCAGAAAAAAGCTCATCAATTCTGAGAGTTTCGAAGGAATTGCCCTTTAGAGACAAGCGTCACTCTCGCGTTGAAGGTATGCTTGTTACTGACAGTTTGTGTTATAGACCTTTTCCACATCAGACATTTTGACTTTTCAGTTTGAAAATCACCACAACATTTTCACACACTGACCAATAAACCCTTCTTGAGAACATCATATCTACTTGGTAAACTAATTTACCAGACTTAAATAGGGGCTTGTGACAAACTAGCACACTAAGCAGCTAAATCTTTGAAAAATGGGATTAAGGGGATTTTTCCTGTTGGGTGTTTCACCATAGTTCCTAGGTATTAGTACATTAATTAACAGTTACACTACTATATAACTGGCCAAATTAAATAAGAAAATACTACAATAACAACTCGAGAGACAACAGAATGGAAAGACGAGTTCAACGACCTGAGCTGAGAATCATTCTGTCATGACCTCAGTCAACCATTCATGGATATGACTGCGAGTTCACCATTTCCCTCTAGGTATCCCAGACACAGACCTCAGCATGGGAAAACCAGCAGAGTAAGCCTTTTTGTCTCTCTTCCTCTTCTTCTTCCTCCTCCAACCCCCATAGTTCAAACCCTTCCTGAGTCAGGCAAAAGTGTTGTGACACTGGAAAGAGTGACTCACATCACTGGTGCTGTCAGCCGCGCCACAGACACACACAAAAAAACCTTCATGAAGTTATGGCTAAAATGTGTAAAATGACTACAAAAAAAACCCAGGAAAAACCAGTAAAACCAGTGATATGGTCAAACATGAACGTTGTAGTTGCATTTTGGTCCCATAAAGTATGTGGAAGAGAAATAGATGTATCTTCATCTCTTCAATATGAGTATTAAATGTTTATAAATATGAGTGACAGTTATTGAGAGCAGTGATTACAAATCTGCTGCCATCTGTAGTTTAATTGGACGAAGGTTTTGTAGTTGAATCAAACCCTCTTCTCCCCGAAGAGCTTAAGGCTAGTGACCTATTTTGGTAGCCTTGGATGCTCAGCCTCGCCACTGTGAGTAGGAACTCAGGAATGTGACTTGTCGTGTACAACCAGTGTGTCTTCTCATTGAAAAGGACAGGCAGACGTAATGCAGGCCTTTGTGAGCAGCTCAGGGGCGGCAACACAACATTCAGCTTTAAAAAACAACCAACTTGACTGGAGGTGGTCATCAACACTGGAAAAAAACATGTTGAGGCAAAGTGCTCTGTTTGGAAGTTTGGCAATAAAGAGTGAACCTGTTGGTTCACATAATGCCATATGCTGACAAAGGTTTGGACCATGAGTGGTTTTATAGCTTCATAATAACCACACTGGGTTACATTCTAATGCGAGTAACCGTCAGAATGACTTGACCCCTCGGAGCAGCAGCATCTTCCAAGTGTTGTTGAAACTTGTTTAAAGCCACCACTGTCCACAAACTACAGAGCTGCATAGTAACTAAATACAATGAAAGTGTAATGTCATTATATAGTCTAAACGTGAATACAAAATGAATGTATTCTGTTACATTACAGCTGACTGTGAACAGAACAGATTATATCTATTAGTTTCCTAATTTAAGGAGCACTCCACCAATTTTAAACATTAAGCTCAGTTTTCCATCATGAGGAGTACTACTGGGCCAGTGAAAACTGTTTCATTTATAATATCTTGTGTGGACCTGGAGAAGCTTAATTAAGTTTGAAAACTGAACCCTGATGATGTCACCAGTAATTAAAACTGGGGTGGAGTTCAGAGGACATGGGCATTTACCAGACAAGTCCGGTCTAATACAAGATGCCATTAAGTAGCATTATGGGAAGTGTTGGATGAGGTAGTGTTTTTGGGGCTCGACCTGCTTGTTTAGATTTAGAAACCAGAAACCCAGAATATTCAGTTTATTATCATAGAAGACTGAGGAAACCAACAAATATTGACATATGAATAGATGTAACTTGTGTTTTTTAAACCTAAAACATAAGCAATTTTGTGAAATGCACTTGTTGTTTTTTTTTTGCTGAGAGATGTAGCCAGCATCTGATTAGCTTAGCTTAGCACAAAGACTGGAAACATGGGGAAACAACTAGCCTGACTCAAGTTCGCGAAGAAGTGCATTTCCCCCAAATTAGTACAAATAATTCGCTTCCACTATTTCAACTGTGTGGTTAAATTACTAGTGACTGATCAACTAATTGTTTCATCTCTATAAAATATTGCACATAAGACAAGGTTTGCTTCTCCACCAACCTAAATTTCCATATTGTCGTGTTTTTAAAAAGGTACATTTGATACCATGGATATATTATAAAGAATCTACCTGAAACTCACTTAAAGTAATAAAAATGCAATATAATTCCATAGCTTACATAACAAAAAACTGTAGTTTTGATTGCCTGTACCCACCCCCATTTCCATAATACAACTCAAGCTCTTGTAATTGTGACAGTTACTCAACTAACAATCCAGCTAATTCCTCACACTAAAGGGATCAGAGGGAAAGCCGGTCATACAGCAAACTGTGATTACGTGGCTCAGTGAAATACTGGCTTCTGCTTTGTGTTAAGCAACGGAAAAACAAAGAGCATGTTGTTGTATGGAACATTTGGATTGAAACCTAGAATGAGCCAAGAGCATTTAGGTAATAAAAAAGGAAAGAGTTTACATACAAGTGCAATGGGGAAGGTTAATAAAATGTTCTTCCATAAAGAGCAAATCTATTGCAGGGAAAAGGTTAAGAGGCTGAAGCTGCTGGTATAGTAGATTAAACACAGCTAAATACATTCTGGGCCTGATAACTAAGTGTTTCAACTGCAAGGGCATCTAAAGGTAGCCCAAAGTGACAGTGCTGAGAGAGGCCAACTCCAACAACACGACTGGGCACATCGTGTACTCAGCGGAAGCCACTTAGTGTAGTATGTGTAATATCCCGGCTGCTCTGTTTTGCCTTTAATCATCTCTAAAGGCAGTGAGATCAGATGCATGGTGATAACGGAAATATGTTGCAGCCTGGAGAATTTTAAACAGCGTTCTACCGAGGAAAACTAAAGAGTAGTTACTGAGTGAAAAATAATAATAGAAGAATAGATACCCAAATATAGTTAGTAGTATAGTTGTGTGAAGTCCTCTCACACAGTCCCAGTCCACAAGAAACCCACAGGTTTCAATGACTACAGGCCCGTAACCCTGACGTCCCAGAAGGAACCCATATGTGGACTTGAGTTCGGCATTCACCCCAGACGTCCTTTGCTTACTGTGCTGACCTCCAGACCAGAGGCAGCAGGTGAGGCTGGGGAACATCCCATCCAGCACCTGGACAATCAGCACTGGCGCTCTCACCCACTGCTCTCCCTCTACACTAATGACTTCACCTCAGGACGCCCGTCTGTTAAACTCCCGAAGTTTGCAGACGACAAAGCGTTCATCAGCTTCATCCGGGATGGTGATGAGTCTGCATGCAGACATCAGGGTGGGATAACTGGTGCAGTTCTGCTGTCAGAACAACCTGGAGCTGAACACGCTTAAAACTGTGGAGCTGACAGTGGACTTCAGGAGGAGTCCATCAACAACACTGTGTCTGCTTCAGGTTTCTGGGATCCACAATCTCCCAGGAGCTAAAGTGGGAGTCCAAAGACTAACCTCCCAGACAGTCGGGACTGCAGGAAAATCAATGCTGACTCATCACACCCTGCATACAACCTGTTCCAGCCTCACGCTACAGAGCAATCTACGTAAAAACGACAGGCACAAGAATAGTTTCTTTCCACAGGCTGTCACTCTGACGAACAGTCTCAGAAACAATCTCTGTGCAACAACCCCATAATACTAAACATACCTATAAATTATAAATGGTATATATATTATAGTTTAAATACACATCATCATTGTCAAATATAAACCTAAGCACACTGTACATGCTGTATAAAGATATATCCACTTACCTATATAAGGTTTAGCTATATATCATATAAGGTAACTAATCAATATCTATTCCAGCACAGTTTCCACTCTGCACCACTGAACTATTTACAGAATCAGTCTGACTTACCGTCTGACATTACATTGATGTTAGTTGTTGTTAATTGACTGTTCCTGATAAAATGAGACCTTACCTCCTCCACTGAAATGGGCAGGACAATTCGGCTACAAAAGAGAGAGAAGAAGGAGACATTCATTACTGCACAGAAATCCCAGTCAGAGATAAAACAGACAATAAAACAATGAGAACTGTACTGCTGACCT
>NW_023340257.1:4127772-4148353 GCF_004916995.1 Morone saxatilis | reverse complement strand
CTGAATGGGCAGACGCAGAGACATCCTCAATTTTAGTCCCTCGTCTGGTTCAAGCAGTGTACATTTCCCATAATGCTCAAACTCAATGGTGTCTTTTCATTATTCATCATTATTTCATATTTTTTTACTTTGCTGAGCTCCCTCCAGAGTAACAGACATTATACTGCTGTTTTCACAGGCTAGGGAGTACTGCTTGTGACGAGTCAACTGAACTTCACATGTGAGGTTACTCCTTTAACCTACCAGAGCTGTGGACACACCTGCACCTTAAGTTTAGAGGGTGCAGGTTTGATTTCATCACACATAATAAAAAAATATGTGAAATGGGAAACACAATGTTACAGTGTAACTCCAGTAGAAATGAATCAGTGGGTGACTGTTAGGCAACATAGACATGTCAGTTCGGACCTAATAACACTACTAATGTCTGAAACCATGAGTCAGTCAGAGCGCTGCTTTGAAGACTGATTTATAGTGATAGCGCTGGGAAGTAAGTTAGTTCCCTTCTAGTATTCCACTATCATAGGAACTTCGAGAACAGGAAGAGGAAATTATAAACCTGCAATCAAGACTGCCAATGTGAGAGAGCAAATAAGTCAGGAACGTTAGTGGAAACCCTGCATGCGTCTGTCTGTCTGTGTGTGCTCTGTCTATCCTAGTGGGCCTTGATACAATAGCCAATTAATCGCCACCTGTTGCCAGTCTAGCAGGACCTGAATATTTCATTAGAACAGATCAGAGTGAAAGAGGAGCCTTCCAGGTATGAGCTGGCTGGTGCGATGAAAAAGATATACATTTTCCTGCACTCATACACAGAAACACTGCACCGTTCACAAGTTCTGGCCACAATGTCTCATGAAAAAGGGTCAATTTATCTTATTTTAGGAGAAGCACATTTTGATGCATGGACTGATCATCCTAAGCATAATAATTTGACATGGGCGAGCCTTTGAATGTACTTTGCACCATGGTCAGATGACATGCATGCTACTGAATGTTGTTCTAGCAATGATGTGCATATGACAGTCATAAAACTGCCTGACTTACAAAAATGTAGAAGGGTCACTCTTCCTTTCAATCAAATTAGTGATATCTGGCTATGTAAATAAAATTCAAGGTTCCTGAGCCCTGATGTTCAAAACTCTGTTCAAACATTTGCCAATTCTACACGGCTTTACTATTAAACTCACGGGCATGCCTTATGAAATGTAAATTATTATATCTTCTGAACAATTGAAGGCAATTCTCCATTTCGGCATATATAAATACCTGAAAAACAAATTAATTCAATGGACATGAAACTTTGAATGTTGTGTCGCCGCCCCCACAGCCTCCCTCTCCCTACCAATTTACAGTGTAAAGTCAGCAAGTTATTAAACCTAGTTCGGTAGCAAGCAGCGGCAACCAAACCTAAACGTTTAGTGGAGCTACACCGCTGGTTCAAATACAGCTCAACCTATCTGTGCCGAAATTACTCTAGTTGTCATAATAATCCACCTAGTAAGTAGTTATGTACTTTTGCTAACACAACCAAATAAACTTTAAATTCATATCAATGTTTATAGAGTTCTGGCAGTCCAAACCACTCAACCAAGCTAAGTGCTGAGACTCAGAGACACAGCAAATGTGCAAAACACCGCAGTTTAGCTAGCTTATTTTGAAAGTCTTATCTCGGCTTCTTTTCCGATACAATGGTTAATAATTTAAGAAAAGTTTTATCGACCAGCGCAGCGATAGTGCCAGCTTTCTCTTCTGACAAAAGTAAAGATACTCACTATTCTTTAATCAGCATGTTGACTGTGCCTCCGTCCAAACAGCAGTTATATGAGAGTGGGAACTCCTGAAAATCCTCTTTATAGCTGACTGCAGCCGTTCATTCACCGCTCGACGGTTTCCACTCCGGGCTTTCTTCCTGGATGATGCCGTGAGAGTGTGAAGGGGCGCGGCGTCGAGAGAGGAGGAGACACCCACCTTTAGTTTCAGGTAACTTCGTGTTGCGTTCACGTGCAGCCGGTAGATATTATCAAGTCTCATCAGTATGAACTTTATGTCGGGATTATGACTCTATGTGAGTGTCAGTACCCATACACCATACCCATACATTTTAATCACTATCCTGTACGCTCATATTCTCTTGTATTTATTATACTACTGCTATTATAGCTGCTATAATAATAATAATATTCATGATCATCAAACGCATGGTGATTCGACTTTAAGCACCAACATGTACCTGCTGGGTGTACAGCATTTTTAAGATCACCTGACTCATTATATACTGCCATATCCTCCTACCTCATGTGGGTAAAAATCTACACGTTATTGTTGTTGTTTATGTTTGTTATTTTTGTGTTTCTTTATGCTATTTTGTGTGTGTAAATTGGGAGCAATGTCAAACCAGAGTCAAATTATTTGTATGTGTTTACATACCTGCCCAGTAAAAGTGATTCTGATGCACAAAGATCCTCCTGAGGCTGGCAGAAGTTATTGTATGTGGCATCAAACTGATGGAGACAACAAGATTACCCACACTTTCGGTTACCACTGAATATTTACAGCTCAATGAGCATCAGTAGGTGCACATCTGGGTGGAGTAGGCTACTGAACAGTGTGTGTGTGTGTGTGTGTGTGTGTGTGAACGCCACAGTGTGGTCAAACCAGTATGGGCAGAAAATGTCAGCTCTGGTTCAACCTGTCTATGAGTCAACTGAGACAGTTTGAGACCACTCAGGATGTTCCTCTGTGATTTAAACAAAGCTGAGGAAACTGTGTTTGCTGTCGCCCAACAGGTTTGCCTACAAAGCTGTTTTATGTATCACTTCTCTTGTACTTGTCCCCACATATCACGAGTGTCAGCGTTCCAGTGAGAGTCTGACCCCTGCTGCTCTGGAAAAGTATTACGAGATCACAGAAGTGTGAAATAATAGAGACATATATAAAAATTATTGTGTTTATTTTGCTTCATATATTGATCTGTCTTTTTTCTTTCAGTTGACATGACTTAAAATGTCAATGACAATGGCTATACTGCGGTACAAGACAAAAGAGAACCAAATATACAATATAAGACCATGAAAATACACATTCTCGTAAACATCAGTGGGGAAAAAAAGCTTAATCGAAGACAACAAAACTAAACTGGAGCATGGTAGGTAGAAAAAATACAAAAGGTACATGCCAGGGGAGAGAAACAAGGTGTCTGTGTTCCAGCTGAAATCCCCACTTCCTGTCATAAAAACACACTAGGATTCATCTTCTGAGCAAACAATCCATCAGTACATCAATCAATAAACCAAACTACTGTAGAATCCCTATCCTAGGAGGTTGGGGTGAGAGCGGGGAGGTGATGGCATGGAGGACAGTCGTTTAAGGTACGGCAGTGAAGGAAAGTGCTGATTAGTTTCCCATTCTGAGGGAATGAGGAGTTCACCTGGTAACTCATCACTCATACACTCCACTATCACATCTTCAATTCACAGACTGAAGGAAAACAGTCTGCGAGTGGGCTGATTTCATATTCAGCCCCAGAGTGAGTTCAGGATGGGTTACCAGGCAAATGAAAAATCAATGTCCATCATCACCCACATTCATAGAGCTGAAGTACTGCGTCAGAGTGTATCTGTACCTGCAGCCTGTCAGAACATCACGTCAAACCACAGGAAGAGTTACACAGCAGCATGCTACGAGATACACTCTATGGAGTTAAATTAGTTACACGTGTTTTTTTAGAAAGGCAAATGTGAATATGGTTTTGTGAAGTGAAAAGAAACAGTGAACTTGTGATTAAAGATTTCTACATCGCAAATACATTTGCACATTTCTATGCACAAATTGTTATTGTTGCATCTCTTAAGTACAAAACTGGCATTGTATAGGAGAATTCCCCCCACGCAGCTTTTAAAGAATAACAGTGCACAATCTGTGTGGGCTTTGTATCTGCAACGTACTAATAAAGATAATAAAGACATCCAGCTCTGCCCCAGGCAGACCTTACTAACCCTGTTCCTACCCGGACCCAGACAACCCAGACCTGGTAGAAGTGGTGAAAATTGGATGTATGGACTGATATCTGTTTTTGTTACACACGATTTGCACTTCAGAGATACAGTAATGTGAATGCTTAGATAAAGAAATGCAATAGAATGTAATGAGTTCCTGCACACTAACTATCTCTTTAAGTTGATTTAAAATCCAAAGTTTTGGTCATAGACTTTGATGTCTAACAAATAACCAAAAACTGTCAAGTTTTAAGTAAATGAGTGCTGGCATCGTGTGGGGACTTATTACTTTCTTCTGCATGATTTAATTTTCCTACACAGATGTCTGCCAGGTGTGTATTAGATAACATTTAATTGGAGCTTTCTATGCAATCGTTTTAATTACAAATGTACACTTCACTACACTTCTTCACATTTCTTCACATTTGTCATCTAACGAAACACAGTTAAATCATTTCTGCACCAATTTTACTCCATAAAATTCTCCTTTACAGAAACCCTGCAGTTTAGTGAGGATGTACATGCCTACAGTTATGTCCAACGCTTATGAAAGAGCTGAGAGACAGCCTCCGCCACACTGTCCATGCAAATAAAGGCGATATATTGAACATATGAAGCGATAATTTTTCTTTCTGTGAGTATAAAAAATAACAGCATCTTTCCGTTCCCATGTTCTGAATTAAAAATCTACATCTGAAGCTCTGAGTATACATTCTCTGCATTATGCACCACCAGCGAGCAGCCATGCACTGCGTGTACGATACAGTGTGAGCAGGCAAATGCATGACTGAGGTCCATTTCTAGAGGTTCTAAAGTGCATCGTGTGCCATTCATTTCTCACTAAGTCATTCACTGGGAGCATCTGATGGCAGCGGAGGCTTGTCTCTCAGCTCTGTCACCTGGCATTGGTAAACATTTCAGGACCTGTTTGCGGACGGATGGATGGATGAAAGTGATAGGTGGATGGGTAGATAGGGGGAGAGAGAGGGACTGGGTGCGCCACATCCTGCCTGGATCCACTCCTCCCATCATCTGTACACATAGAGAGGCACTCTGAGGGTCATGGCTGTCTTTGGAAGTGCCTCTGTGAGTTACTGCCAGGCAGGAAATATCTGAGGAGCTTTTCTGTATGGCATCTGAAGACAGCAGGCCAAATCAAACAGCAGTTATCACCTGCATCACTCTCTACACGCTCTGCTTCTGCTATGACTCTTCATTGTCTGTGTTCAGTCTCATCACTTTTTCTCAGAACCTGGAGGAATGCGTCCTCATCAGCCTGCTGCCTTCAAGCAAATCTCCCTTTATGTCTGTAAGAGGTGAATTCAAGTTTCCCAGAGATGCTGCTGTTGTTGCACTTTGTGTTACAGTGCAGAATTACCACAAAATGGATAAGAAACCACAAGCAAAGTCGCCAGTAGAAATGGTAACCTGACTGGGTCTTTGGAATCCACTGTGTCAATAGAGAAACAGCTATTGTGAGTAATTTAATAGAAGAAAAAAAGAAAAAATGCACAAAAAAAAAAGTTTTTGTAATTCAACTAGCACCTTTTTGTTTTAGAAATACAGTCCATAAAATGTATATGTTTGCCTGTCTGCATGTGATTGTGTGTCAACAGGATGCCCAGCACCTCACAGAAGCACTTATTGCTACAACGAAACCGAGACTGTGTGCAGTGAGTAGAGCAACATAGAGGCTCCACCTCTGCGCCACTCCCACCTTTAAAAAAACACACCATATCTTTGTCCCGCTTACCTACTCTAAAAACATCTTCTCCTCCACGTCGTCAGATCATGTATAGGGAACAAAGATTCAACAACACATCTGCGATCATATTGCAAGTAAATACATTTGATGAACAACAGATTATTATATATTCCAAACACACAAAAGAAATTCATGAGCACACAATAAACAGACCGACATGGCAAGTTGAGTGTGTCTTCCTGCACTAGTGAGTGACACAGCAATGTAGGACCATCAGGCATCATGCAGTGTAGTTTCATCTAGCCAGCTTTTTTCACACTGCATTATCTAACACACACACACAGAGATGCTGCAGTGTTTTCTGTGCTGATTAAAAAGCCACCGTAATTCATACTATGTGTTTCAATCTGAACTGCTACCAATACTGCTGTCTGTGGACTCTTATTCGGTTAATGCCCTCAACATCAAGAGGAAGCAGAGATGCCACGACCAAGGGTGCCACTTTTTTGACTTTTTCTCATGTGGAAGTCCTCAAAACAAGACAAACCTGGGCTAATCAGAGAGCAAAGGTTGTCATGGTTACCACTGTACGCACTCACTACACAGCAGTTGGTTTGTGCTAGGTGACTTTAAAAAGCACAATACTGTCACTGAGGTTTTTTTTTTTTTTTTTTTTTTTTTTTTTTTTACAGTTGTCTCCTCCACAATCTCCTTAGTGGATTTCCATTGGCTGGCATCATCTTCTTCTTCTATTTTTTCCAAGTAGGACTGGCCGAAGCTAAACCAGTCAGTAACGTGTGTAAAAATGAACAAGAGTGAAGAAAAGATGTGTAGAGGAGTCATTTGGGTAGACACAAAAAGTCTTCTTTCTCCCATCAGTCTGTTTTCTCCTCAGTTCAGAGATGCAGTTGAGGGAGAGGGAGCTCTCCATAGGGCGTATGTGTGTGGCTGTGCTGTGTGGTGTCAGGTTTCTCACAGTGTATAGTATCAGAGAGGGTGAAACTGGGTGTCACAGTAGTGTGCTGTCGTGTTTGACCACATCTGATTGGCAGGAAAATGGTTTGAGTAAAAGCGTGTTTGAGGGGAATGTGAGGGGATGAACTGAGAGAGTCGCTGTAGCGTCAGGGAGGACAGGGTGAAGGAATGTATCACTTTCACCGCTCTCCCCTCCCTCTCTTTTCTTTTTCTCTGTCTTTCTCTTTTTAGCGTAGCTCGTCATCTCCTCGATTTTTAAAAAGATCATCCTTCTCTCTGTTTTTCCTCCCGGTCTAGACAAAGGCCTCGGGCTTGCTGCCATTGTTGATCTTGACGTAGATCTTTGGGTCCTCATCGCGCTCGTCTCTGAGGCGCTGGAGGTGGCGGCTGTGGCACAGCAGGTACAAAGGCAGGCAGAATCCCAGCAAGCTCACTCCCAAAAGGCCCACGTTTACCTGAAGACGACATAAGGGTCAGACCAACGTAATGTGTAATGTGTTGTTTAAATATTTCCTACAGTGTCCATATATTTGTGTCATCTTACCCATAGAGGGTCTCCCTCCAGGGGTCCAACCATGGCCATGAAGAGAGGCTGTTGGAGCAGGGCGAATAGGGCGCTGATCAGAGACTGCATGCCTGTCAGGCTTCCAAACTGAGAGGACGGGTACCTGCACGGGACAAACAGCAAGTCTTAAACAGGTTTCTAGGTGGTACTCTGGGTTTGATAAGGTTCAATTCAAACTGAAGCCAATCCAATTCAAACTTTAAATATATTACATGGCCTTCAGTATGTGGAAACCTTTTTTGTAGGCTGTTATTCGTGGTTTGGACCAGAGCCTGAAATCTTAACGCTGGAACAAGTCATTATTTTTCAGGCAGTAATGGGCTTCCAACATTGTGGCAACAGTTTAGGGAAGGCCCCTTTTATGTATTTACTGACAAAGAACATGCTTTTTTAGCATTTCTTTGTGAAAATGTGCCATTTTCAGCTGCAGTCAATTGGCCAAATTTTCCAAGTCTATTTACATGACAATGTAAGATTGGCCATATCAACCCGCAAGCAGTCCGAGGTCATCAGGCCTGGGGCTGTTTCCATGTCAAGGTGTAAGATTAAACCGTGCCTCTGCTCTGGAACAACCTGCCTGATGAACTCAGAATCTTTAAAATCTTTATGTTTAAAAAATAGTTTAATCAATAGGCTTATTTCTAACCTTATTTAACTGGGGTAGGTGTTTATATTTATGTATGTACAGTATGCAGGTTGGTATGTCTGTAATACATATGTAACACATATGTTTGTTTGTATGAATTGACCAACATTTCTATGACTTTGTATGTGTATTTTCTTTTTTTGTCATTGTAGTCAAGTTAAGTCAATTGCATTTATATCACAAATCATAAATTAGCCTGAATTTGTCTTCAGAATCTGTACAGCATACACCCTCTATCCATAGACCCTGGATTCGGATCAGTCCTGCAATCAGGTTCCTAAATCTTGTAGAGTCCTCTCTGAGGGGTGGAAGCTGCTATAGCTGCAGATTAAAGCTTGTGTTTTTGGAAAGAGATGTTCACATATGGGTAGGGAAGCACAATCTTGGATTTTTGTCTCCATCTGATATGCCCATATTTTCCAACTGATTGTGGCCTATTGTCAATGCTGATTTTCCACCTAACTGCAGAGAACATCAACACTCTCCTGCAGTGGATTTTTTTCTTTTCAAAACGTGCACATTCACTGAGCAATTAGAAAACTACTGCAGGTGTTTCATGCTGATGCCTGTTTCTCTTTGTTCTTCACAAACTCATCGTAATGATCAGGATGACGGCTCTTAAAATGGGGAATTGAATTTGTTGTGCTGAATAATTTTTGGCTCCTTCACAGCTGCCAATCATTTCAAATAGCAACTTTGCTTTTATTTCAATTTCAAAGACTTTATCAGCCAATACTGATGACGTGTCAATATTCATCCCTACAAATGGGTGTAATGTCTGTCTTTCCACATACATACATTTTGGCCATGTAGTATATGTAGTAAATGGTATATTCTATGGTATAATGGCACTATACAGTAGGATTTTGTGTTCCATTGTGTATTGTTATGCCATTGTCTTTTGAACATGTCACACACTTACACAGCAGCATAGAGGCCTCCGACTGCAGAGTGGATGAAGCCTCTGACAATAGTGTGCAAGATAAAGGACAGAATCTGAAGAGGAGGAGAGAAGTGGGGGGATAAAGATACATTTTTCATTAAACACCAGGTCAGATCACACAGCTGACTGAGAAAATGGCTTTCATCTTTGATAAATGAGATTCAGAATGTAGTAAATAACATGCAATGACTCTTTTGTCCAGTAGGTGTCACTGAAGCACTGATAAGAATCAGGCGCTGCATTGCCATGTGAGCATTTGAACATTGTGTTCATCTCTCAGTCTCTGCAGTGTGAACTCTCTCTACTTCAGCAGCACATGCTAGGAAATGTGTACCCCAGAAAAGCTTTAAAGACATAAAATATTTCTCTGTCCGTGTGTGTGTGTGTGTGTTTGTGTACCTGGAGGGGCAGGTTAGGGACGATGCAGGTGAATCCAAAGCCAACCAAGAGTAGATTGGTGAAGATAAAGGCTCTGGTGGCGTTGACGATCTTCTGAATCTGTTTGTCGGGGGGTCGGGGCTGACCAGGCTCCCTAATGCAACAGAATAAAATAAAGTCAGCTTCTGCTTTCTATTCTTCTTTTCTTTCTTTCTGTGTGTGTGTTTCTGTGTGCACCCTCACCTCTTGGTGCTCTTGTCATTGTCATCCTCGCAGTCTTTGAGCTTCCAGTCCATGACGTAGCCAATCACAGGAGAGGTGACCAGACACAGAAGCTGCAGCACGCCAAAGATGGACGTGTAGACACTCACTGAGACACAAACGACAGTACAGACACTGTTACTGCTATGTTTTATGCTGTTTTGAGCAGTTTTGAGCATGGAATGAACAGTTAACAGTATGAAAGGTTCAGAGGGTGATGCACGCAGAAACAAGCAAACACAAAGTGTGACAGACAGGTGAGGAGAATGGCTGAAGAGTGTAGGTGGTTAGATCTTTGTAAGTGTAGCCTCAGGTCTCTTACCCACTTGCATCTTCTCCACTGCAACAGCAGCATGAAGCCAGCATGACAGAAAAAGAGAAAGAGCAAGAGAGACAAACGGAAAAGGGAAAGACAGAGCAGCGTTATCAACAAGCAACACGGCTGGTTTATCTGAGCAGGAAGCAGCTGAGAGAAAATTGTTAGGTGTCAGAGAGCAGCAAGAGAAGATACAAACAGTCTTGAGAAGCCGTGAACATCCCCTCCAACACAGTTACATTTCTGTGGTCAGATGTGTAAGGTAAAGCTGTTATCAGAACACAATCTGTGTTTTCTAGCAGCGACACGCACCTTTGCTGAGGTCTCCCTCTGTCAGGGACTCCAGGATGGTGTTCATGGCTCCCATGTAGAAGATGAGGCGCAGCTGGGTCACACACATGGTGATGAGGCTCAGCATGAAAATGGGACTGAAGATACTCTTCATGAAGGACTGAGCTGCAGAGGAAATAAAAGAAGTCGGGGTTAGATCAGATCAGTTTGCAAACACATCAAAATCAAATGGTTAAGATATTTAAGTCCGGATCAAAGCGGTGGACCGACCAACAGGCCGACAGCCATCCATACAGCCATGGACGACCCATTTTTCATTAGTACAAAATATCTATATTTCCAGGTTTGTCTGCAGATTTTTTCTGCCAGTCACAGCATCTCAACACCTATACAATCTATTTTAAGCCTCTATAGACTGCAGTTAAAGCAGCAGCCGCAGTGAAATTTCATAGATGCCAACAAGCCCAAACATGACTGTTCCTACACAAGATTTTCTGCCTCTTTTCACTTTCTAATCTCTTTTCATGCTGGAAACCTACACCAAAGTGCTTCCGGGTAAGTCTGCTGGTAAAACAGAGGAAAGAGATAGTGATCTAAATATTCCCACTGGCCTCCGGGTGCCAGGGCAACACGTCTTATCCTACTTGAGTGAAATGGGGGGATTCAAAGAAGCGTGAGTTCTTGGAGAAGTTGATCATTAATCAAAGTTGTGAATATAAATGGAAATTGGACACAACTGCCCATATGGTGAAGCACTGGACAAACCAATTAATTGTCAGTGCACAGATGGAGCAGATGGGTTTATTACCCAGAACAACAGGTATCCATCCAAGGCTTAATGAAGGGAATTGCTCGCTGCCAGCCAGGTCATGCTTGCAAGGTATTATAACGTTTTATGAGCACTTTTTCCAACACGTTCCATGTTTTATTTTGACAGAAAAATCTAAGCTCATGAACAGCACCGCCCCCCCTTCACGCAAAATGCTGTATGTGCAGTTTGACCACTAGAAGGATGTTTTCACATTCATCTGCTGGAAGTGGAAAGTTTCTCTGTGCTCATTGAACATCTGATTTTAAGGGGTGGGCCTACTAGCATGAATTGTGACATCACAAATAGTCAGGAAGTCAGTCCTGGTTCAGTATACAACTTGTACAGTGTTGATGTAAAACCTGAAGCCACCAGGGCACATCCACTGAGAATGGACTTTACAGTGAAGCCTATATTTGTATGTCTTAATACATGACGTGGGGATCTTTAAGTTTACATACCAAACTAGTACACTGTGTTTCAGTGCAACTACATGATTTGTGTTTGTTGCTGATAATATAATAAAAAACAACATCTGTTCAAATTCAAATCAGGCCTTTCAGATAGCAGGAGAAACAATAAGTAAATGTTCTCCAACCTTCACAGCTGCCATTCAATTAGACAGGAATTAGAGGGGAAACAGGTTTGTGTGCGAGTGTTTTATATGGGCCTCTTTAAAGCTCCTGACAGATGGAACATGTCCAGCTGTTATGAATCCAACCATGGGCACCCTGACTGCACTCGAAACACACACACAGTAACAGACACACCCGGCTGATGCTTGGCCTTCAAACCACAACAATGCTTCTCTAGGGCTCCCTACCAGTGCGCCTTGCACCTGCTGAGCAGCTTTTCTAGGAACAGGGTCCGAACCAATTCCACGGTCCGTTTGGTACCAAAGAGTCTCCCCCACTGGGAGTCTCTGACCCCGGTGTCGAAGAGACAGGAGCACCTGAGGAGGCCTGGAGGTGTAGGGGTAACAGAGGTTAGCTTAGTGTGGATGTAGGGCAGAGGTAAAGGGGTATTTAAGGGTAACCGTTGATGTAACAGGTGCCTAATTGTTGTGTACAGATGTAGGTCAGGTCCTGCAGTGTTTCAAAGCTGAGAGGGAATACTTCTGGGTATTTTGGAATTATGTTCTATATCTGAGCAGTAGTAAAACGCATGGTGTTGAAGACAACTAATGAATGAAGAAAAACTAATGGAAAACAATAAAAGCCCTATCTACAGCCAGTGTTTGGTTTGTCCAATCTTGGCTGTTGTACTATATGGTGGTTCAACATGGCGGACTCCATGGAAGGTGTCTGTAGATAACAGCTCATTCTAAGGTAACAAAAACACAACAATTCCTATATTCAGCTGATTATACACTAATGAATAACATACCTTTGAATATTATATTCCATTTCTTACAATAGATAATCCTATATGTTACACACTGGACTTTAATAATACTGAATTATGTCAACCACGTTGCCAAGCTCCAGTTGTGAAACTCATAATCTTACAAACATGTACGTAAGAGAAAAGCCATAGTTCTCAATGGAGACCCTGTATAAAGTGCTCATATCCCTTTTCCTCCCCAGCACTGTGGGATGGACTGTTGTCTGGAGAGCCTTTGTCCATCATGGAGCGTTCAGACAATCTGGCACACAGAGCAGTTCATTCAACCAGCTGACTGGCTCTTGAGATGCTCAGATGAATATTCATAAGTTGGCAAAGGGAAAACTGCTTAAGACTGGATCATTTGAGCACAAGGAGCACTCATGTCAACTTGTCTGTGACTTTGAAAATCAGCTCTGCTTCACCATTTGGATTTCCTCTCTCTCACAGACACGCAGACAGCAGTGACGTTTTCTCAGCGTGTTAGGGATTCCAGTTTTGATGATCAGATGGCAACAAAAGCCACTTGAAAAAAAGCTGTGAATGGGCTCGTACAGAGAAAGGGCAGCACCAGAAATCCTCCAAACAAGGCATTTGATTAAACTTTCTGATTTTACTCTCACTACTACCTCATTAACATTACAGGAAGTTAGATCTCTTTTGTTTCAGACTTACTTTCCTCCTTGGCCTGGCACTTCACCTCCAGGTCGACGGTGGACAGGCACAGTTTGTTGGCCTCCTGCGTGGCCAGGTCTTTGGGCGGCTGGTGCTGCTGCTTTATGGAGTTACCAACACTGAGACGGCGCCCCACAGTGGTCACCTGCCTGTAAAACTGCTTCCCTGTGATTTTGTGGTCAAAGCCCAGCCAGCTGAACTTGATCTTCACCCTGAAGGAGGAGGAGAAGGTGAAAGGTGATTGTGAGCACAAAATACAGAGCACTGAAAACTTTTAAATGAAAGGAGTCAAAGGAGGAGGAGGAGGAAGACAAGAAAGAAGGGAAAAAATGTCAGTAGAGAAAGAGAGGAAAAAGACTGTAGGAAACAAAGGATCCAGATGATCCAGAGCACAGCCGGCTGATCATCTGGTTTTATGGTCTTTCCTGTCTTATGGCTCACTCGGCCTCCACTGCATTACACAGGGATTTACAGTACATGAGTGTGTGAGCATGCATGTCTATGCGGCCTTGTACATGGATACGGTGTAATGCAGTGATCTCAGAGCTCAGTTAGAACCCATTCACAGCAGGTATAAGGTTAGCTAATAGAATTACAATGGCTGCTTAACAACGATAGCTGGAGGCTACAGAAATGCTTATACAGTATGCCTTTGTGAACGAGAGTGACTGTGTCCATCTGTCTTACGTGAAGTCCATGTCCTCTGGGCCGGGGAAGGGCTCCAGAGGCCAGTTGACGAAGCAGTTGAAGAAGACGAGGCAGGCGCAGGCGGCCCAAACCATCAGGATGGTGATGAAGGTGGCACCCAGATCATAGATCACCTACAGGCAGCCAGACGGCACCCAAACAGACAAATGATAATGGAGAATCAATATCCCATTCTGTGGTGGCAGTGTTATTCTTTTTAAATTCCTGTTAGAGCATCGCCTTTTAGGGGCAATGTGTATGTGATGGATGAGGACAATTTAATAAATATTTTTAGATAAATCAAGAATTGGGTGATATAACTGACAGCACAAATCAAATGTTACCTTGATGCCGGGGAAAGTGACAGCAGAGGAGGCATAGGATCCAATCATCAGGGCGATGAAGGTCGACCTCAGGTCTCCAAACATGTTGGGGAGCTATGGAGAGAGCAGGAAGAACAGATTAGGTTACTAATGTAAACACAACTAACGTTCAAATAAACACACATAAAGACGAGATTCATTTAAAACACAGCAGGAGATCTCGATCTCGACCCCATTATAACATCTGAATATGATTAACATTTTAGCCTGGGGTTAACAGGAGAAAAATTAATTACACGCTTGCTAACACAATATGCAAAAGCACAGATCCTGAATCTCACTGTAGAAGAAGAGAATAAAGCTTTCTGGAGAGTGAGGCATCAGCACTTCATTAATGGGACAAAGAGGGGTTTTATTTTTAAATCCCCAAAAAGTTACACAGCCACTGCACACTGCACTGTATTATTAAAAAACAAATGTCCTTTTGATTTAAAGCAAGACTATGTATATAGAGGTGTATATATATTGTATGTGTAGTATATATATATATATATATATATATATATGACTATATGTGGACATACCACTTGAAATCAAGTTGAAATCATAAGCAATAAAATGCACCTTTGCTCAATTCTGTACACTGAGGTTACGGCTTCACTTGGTGGCTAATGTTAGCCAGATTTAGACCTTTAGGTTCCTGTGTAACAGACATTAATGAGCATGTTTGCTGAATGTGTAACTCTTCACTCTCTATACAACTGTTATGTGACGTTTGCATTGCACAACAATGGTTGTTGTTCAGTAAAAGTTACACAGTCTGACTTTAAACCTTTTGAACACGTATCAAAGGGACCCAGCTGAAAGCCTGATTGCTATCTGAGAGCAGTCAAGCTTCTGCAAGCCCACATCTTATCTATAATCGGATTCAGTTAATTACAGCAGATCAATTAGTGAATTTCACTCTGTGGAGAGCATACTGGGTTTGTTGACATATTTTCCTTTACTACGATCCACTAAAACCTACAAAAAGATCTCGAAAAGAAAATTGCACCCACTAAGATTCCACCACTGCGTGTTACATTATTGACTACTGACTCCCTTGACAGGCGCAAAGTACAGTCTGTACTGTTTGTTGCTGCATTTGAAGAGGAGCAGAGGCAGAAATGCCTGTCCTGCATAATGACGCTCAGCCCTCAACTTGAGACAAGAGCACAGGCTGTTCTTAACTAGGCAGCTTCAAACTGTAAACAGCCTTCTTCAAGAAGTCAAAAACAGACGGAAAAATAGCAACTGTGTATGAAAGCAACATGTGGCTTAGAGATTTATTGTCTCTGTCAGTGTGATGTTTAATGTATGCCATCTGGAGAATATATAGCTTTAACATAGAGGAGAGGAAATCATATTCCAAGTCGACAGCAGTGCAAGAGTGGGGGGCAGGGAGTTGAAAATGATGGGTCATAAATAGCAAAACGGCACTCCCCTCTTATTGTCCTCATCTGTCTGTCCACCCGTCCATCCGGCCGCTGTGTTCACCACAGGGGTACAGCTTGTTAGGCAGTCGCTTGAACCCTCTCAACCCAGACAGACGTCACCCGCTGCATTAATTGGACCAAAGGTGAGCAACAAACGCTGCTACGCCCTTGCCATGACATCCAAAACAACAAGAGCCCCTGAATTCCTCCAGTCCTGTTTCTCTGTAGCAGCGCTCAACCAGAAGAATCCAGTTATGACACTTTACAGGAGGAGGCTGACTGACTGACAACACCGGGGGTACGATGGGTGACCTTTGGCCCAGTTGGTGTAGAGGAGAGGAGACGCAAATGGCCAGCTCAGCTTGTGCCCAGCTCAGCAGATTTGATGTGGTCATGACGAATCAAGGCCGTGATAGCCATGCAGAGTCAACAGGTTCAGATTTCCACACTTCCTCATCCTCTAGCCTGTGATGACGGGCCATTTTTCATGTCCCGTTTTTTGCAAGAGCTCTATTAATAGTGAAAGTCTTGGAAAGAATTGTGTATGCTGTGGAGCGAGGGACTGCATGAAAATGATTAGGGGGGAGGCTATGAAAAGGTGGAGTGTATTGTTTTTCTTTGGGATGAAGGGACTGAAGTCTGGGTATTTTGTTTCTTTCTCGTCCTGAATGTATAGGCTTCTACTGTGTGAAGACAGAGTGAAACATTAGGTTCAGCCACACTCACCTCCTAACCATTTTCACACAGTCTCTAAGCCACTTGTTAAAATGAACAGTTTCACATTTAGATTCAGTGCAGATACAATAAAGCTGCTGCAGTGTGGATGAGTCAGTCCCTAACCTCATTCACCTCCGTGGTGTCTCCCCCACTAATACACCCAGGCTTATTTATTCACTCTGGGAACAGGTTCATTTGGAAGCAGCACTGTTGCCACTGGCGATGATTTCTGCAAGCGCACAGGCGAGTGGGAGAAAACAACAATATCACATGAGCAAACAGTGAGAGAGCGAGAAAAAGCTCAAACCAGCAGCAAGCCCAAACATGAGTAAAAACCGTGTCTAGTCCTTGTGATGCTTAGCAATAAAGTGATTACGTCACACAGGGAGCTTCTCTGGGTTACTAGGTCTGAGTCACAGTCAGCTGCTGAGACCACTGTTTCCCCAAAACATGTCACAAACCAGTTGGTCTGTTAACCATGAAAGAAGAAGTAGGGATTAATGGGTCCAGCAGCGTGACGTAAAGTGAGTGTGTTGCTGTTGGGTGGAGCTGTCAGGTTTCGATGAGGAGCAGATAACAGTGTTTTTGTAGCTGCAGTCAATAACACATCAGTCAAGCAGACAGGTGAGTTTGTGACTGTTTAACAGCAGCAGACAAAGAGGCCGCTGTGGCTTCAGGTGCTAACAGACACACAGAAAGCAACTTACTGCACAGTAACTGTACACAAACACAAGATAACAGACATGATGAATGTTACTGTCATGAAATATGTCTCAAATGTTCTAAACTAAAGTTTGACCCCATAGGTGATGTTTTGGACCGAGGAAAACCTGCCAGCTATATATTGCCTGTGTTTCTCAGCTGTCAAAGTACGACATGTGATTAGGTAGTTCCTAATTAGAGGCATTCCCAGTGTTTGTTTGTACATTTGACCTTGTTCCCTCACCTACTCTTTCTACCTCATTAAAAACAGGCATTACTAATCTCCTAATTACTTATCCTAGTCTCCTAATCTTAACTGCATTACAAATGTAGCAATCAGTATCTCCAGGGGAAGCAGTGAAGAGACTGAGAGCAGTCGATACTGCTTTAAAATAATAGTGCCCACCATCTACTTTGTTGTTGCTTCTTCCTTGAATAGCTCTTTTGTTAGCACTGTGGTCACAGTGTAACCATGCAGATAGAAGCAGGGTACACACACAGATGGGTTCAGTGTTTGGCTAAAGGTCTATTTTAGCTTCAGAGCAAGTCACCTGGAGATAAAAGATCAGGGTTCGGTGGCAGGGTTCTGTTAGAGGCAGGTGCAGGTGCAGATTTTTCTTTCATCAATAAGTGGATATATGTATTTCAGGGATTTGTTTGAACAGTTTCCAGGTAACTCCAAATTTAATAAATCGCTGTTTGTCATGGCTCAGCATGACATTTGGTTCGTGACTATGGGATAACTTGCGTGTGTGCAGGAAGCCAAACTTGAACTGAAACGAACAAGAGAATTACAAACTGTCAAAATCTCTTTAGCATGGATTTCAAACAAAAGTCTTCTTTGAAAAATAATCCTTTTTAGCTAGAGGCATTTAAAAGAGCTCTTGAACCACTGCCAAATTATCCAGGAACAACATAAGTGCTTTTAAATGTCCCTGGAATTGGCAATAAAAGAACAGTTTTTGAAAGGGGGCTTCACAGAGAGCATTGGAGGAGGTTAAACCCACTGAACTTACTTACCCAACCTGCTTATCAGCAAATGTTAGCAGGCTAACTAAGACGTTGAATATGGTAAACATTACACTTGTTAAACATTATGTTAACATTGACATTGTGAGCACGATAGCATGCAGACAATTAGCATTTAGCTCAAAGCACCACTGGGCCTGAAACTCACAGAGCTGCTATCATGGCTGCAGACTCTTGTCAATACAGTAAAGCATTATGTTTTCTGCAAGTAACCTTATGGGCGCGTTGAAGCCCGTGCAGCTGTGATTCGAGCTTGTTTGGGTGCAAGTGCTGAACGTTATCAGTGCAGACGATGGAGATGAAGGCTGAGTACACCATACACCATTTGACCCACTTAATTGCTTGTTGTTGATATTTCAGCAAAAGCTTCAGGCTAAACTGATACCTTTTCTACCATCTAGGCCTGTGTTGCTCCATTGTACTGAAATGTCTGTAAAATGTATTCAACAGCCAAGATAAGATAAGCCTGGAGGACCTTAAACTTCTCATGTTGCTCTTTTATGTGAATGAACTCAGCTCTAACTTATCCCTAACCAGTTTAGATACGTGCTTAGTTAGAAGTTTCCCCGCCTTACTGCAGACTTTTTCGGCCATCCTGCATTTTTACACTTTGTTTTGTCATTCTGGATAAGTGTGTTTGCTGAGTGTTGAAAACTGAAATGGAAACTGAGGTGACAAAGAGGCCTAGGGAGTGAAACAACATGCTGAGCCTAAAGTCAGGTGGTGGGGGAAAAAAAGAGGAAACTGGACAGAGCTGTTCGAGAGGAAAGAACAGAGAAATGAAAGGAGGAAGAGGGCTTGCTGCAGCAAGTGGAAACTTCAACTGCAGGACCATTGAGAACCAGCTCTGACCGGTCCTGTCCTGACGCACAGGATAAGACTCCATCCATCATAAAGAGCAGCTAAGTGGGCCGTAAGATTAGCAAACACCGGCTGACGAACACCAGACTGCATACCACCATCGACCTGACGTCTTCTTTTTCTCGCTCCCATTAGGAGTCTAATATTTTTTAAGGCTGAGCTTGATATATTTTGGACTGAAACTAGCTGACTTACATTTTTTTTTAAAAGCACACGTGCTTCAAGTGTTTCCACTAGAAATAAGTTCTTGGAGGGGTGGAGATGTCTCTAAGACCCCTCTGTGTCTGGAAGGGATTTACAGTCGCTCCACAGAAAACCCTGTGACCTGGCTACAGCAAACACCTGGAACCGAAATTCACACCACTGCACAAAGCCACATCCACATGTGCCTGATAGCAGCGACTGCCGCTGGCTGGCTGGCTGGCTTGGATCTCAAATATCTGAGCAACTTTTGACCCTTTGGCATTCATTCGTCTTTTTTCTCCCTACATCTCCCCTCCCTTCATTTTATGCAGTCACGTGCAGTAAACAGAGCATGTACTGTACTTCCTCCATCTCACCCAGCCATCTCCAGCACGGTAAAAAAAAATAGTCCACAGACTGATCTCACCGCCTGTTTAGCTCTCATCCCTTCACTGAGTAGTACTGTGTGTGCAATTCATAAATTTCCCACCTAACAAGAAATCACATGTTTCAGTCATTAGTGGAGGAAAATGTGATGAACACTTAGATTTCTCAACTGAAACCCACATCAGTGGCCAGTTTGTTGACTTTCACGCAGGGAATCAGTCAGACCATCAGTGAGTGTTCCCAGATGGTCTGGTGACACAGACATACAATGATTGGGAAGAGAGGAAATAAACATTACTAGGCATCAGACAGAAAGTAGATTAGGGCAGCGAGCAGAGCTTTAGATTTTGAGACCAAACCCAAGAAACAGAGGGGGCTCCAACACGTGCCTTGAACAAAACGAAAAACAAGAGGAGGAGCTTCACGACTGCTTGTGGGTGTGTACGTACATATGTGTATGTAGAATGGGGTCTGTTTGGGAACATTTCCCGAGAGCGGGAAAGCTCCTCTGTAACATGAAGCTGTTTACAAGCACAGAATCAGAGGAATGAAGAGCAGAGAGGGAATTAACCACCCCGCCTGCCGGCCACCCACCCGCCCCCTCTCCTCAGCTTCACTCCCTGTTTTCCGTCTCCAGAACACTGAGTGCTGAGTGTGCATCCACAGGAGGAATGAGGAAGTCAAGCTACGGTAGATAACGAGAAGAAATAACAGAGAACGTGGGGAATGAGCCCACTTTGAGCTCATTGGAGATAGAAAGAAAAGGAGCAGAGACAAAGGTGGTGGAAGGAGAGGATGGGAGAAATCCCTGGCTCTGATCCTAAATGACTAACACGCACTGGGCAAATCGGGTGGGTCACCCTGACCTGAGGGGTTTCAGTAACTCACGTTACAGGTTTCTTTAAATAGTTGTTTTCCTCAGTAATGAACCCAGTGGTTCAGGAAAGGGCAGGGAGAGGGAAGCACAGCAGCGCATCCACACAACAGCACTCACTCTGTCTTGACCTTTCTCTCTCTTACACACACACACACACAACACCAGGGTTTCTGTCTAAATTTAAGACGTTTAAGAACTTGAATGCAATTTAACACCTGTTTTACAATCACACCAGCCACAGTATTATATGTAAGACCGACAAAAAGGCCTAGAATTCCTTAATATTATACAAAATAATTTTGAGTATCTCAGCCTCCAGCGGCCATTTTTTGAGAAAACAATGCTTTTTACAACTTTTCAAGACCTGCACATACCTTGAAACACACACACACACAC
>NW_023340257.1:4127418-4127634 GCF_004916995.1 Morone saxatilis | reverse complement strand
ACACACACACACACAGTGCTGACATACAGTAACACATACAGTAAAACTCTTGCACACACACAAGACCGTTTTGACAGTTGTGGGCAGGTCCGGCCTTGCTGAGGGAGAGCAGCTGAAATCGGAGAAGACAAAAACAACCAGGCTGAGACTAAAGACTGGGGGGGTTGTAGTGGGATGAAACCAGCTGAGCAACTTCTGTGTTTGTGTGTGTGTGTG
>NW_023340257.1:4126790-4127385 GCF_004916995.1 Morone saxatilis | reverse complement strand
GTGTGTGTGTGTGTGTTAGTCAGGGTCCCAGTAGGCAGTCTGAGTAGGAAACAGCGAAGCACGGGTGGAGAGACATACGCACACACACTCAGTTCCCCTGTTGCCGCTTCCTGTTTGTCTCCTCAGCGACAGCCTGTCTCTGCTCTCGGTGTGTTTTGTGATAAAGCAACAGTGTTTGGGCTGCAAGCGACACTGTTGCAAAGACATAATTTGAGTTTGTTGATGTGTTAATCGTAGAGACTACATCAGAACTATACATCACACCCTACAGAGGCGCTCTCACCTCCAGTACACTCAGCATTGTGCTGTTAGAACAATCACACATCTGTAGACGTGCACTGTCCACACTGTCCACACTGTCACACACACACACTACTGATCCATGTGTCCTTGTGTGGATGAAATAGTAATGAGGAGAGGTCTTTTTTTGGCTCCCAGCCAGAGCAGGAGCGATGCAAGAGTGAATAATAGATTACTAATGCAGGCTCGCTCTCTTTTAACCACTCTCTCCCTAAGGTCTCTCTCTCACGTCGCCTCTCCTGTGATGCAGCACTTTCTCTGACTGATGAGATCATCCTGACCATTGGTTTTATCC
>NW_023340257.1:4121252-4126690 GCF_004916995.1 Morone saxatilis | reverse complement strand
CCCATCCCTACCGCTTTTTGTCTGTCTCTCTCTATCCACTGGCCCTGTTGTTTCATTGTCTGATGCTCTCACCCACTCTGCTGCCTCTCTTTCCTCTCTCTCCTCTTCTTCCTCCCGACAATTTTCCTCTTTTAAAATCTCTACATCTCTTTTTCATCATTTCATTTCCCCTCATATCAAATCTAGGTACTGTGGTATTCCAGTTTGCTGATATTAACTTTTTATTAAAAATAGTCTCTCTATGGAGTTTCTGATCTTGTAGACTTTTTAACAGTTTTTTTAACTTTTGCATCTATCGCAATAATATACTTAGTTTTCAATAGATTACCATTTGTTAGAACAGGAGGAGCATTCTTGTTTCGAGGGTTTTTGTGTATTTTGTTTTTTCTTTGTTTTGAGTGAATGTAGAAATGTTTCGTCGTTTTAAAAACATATTATAATGTTTTATAAAACTAGATGGTTTGATACAGCTAATATAATACTCTTCTTCCATTTTGGATGCCCCGGCTCTCGGTTCCCTCAAATTTTGGCATTGTCAAGATTGCTTGTTATTGGTCAACGGCACAAATCTGCATTTCTAGATTCACCAAGTTGAACACTGCACAAGCTCAGTGCAGATTTACTATGCCTCAAAACCATAACTGTAGGGGTATAACAACTTCATTTGACATGTAAATATAAGTATTGTAATTTTCATTTAGCTTTCCTACTCACTGTCAGAGAAGTGAAGGTCATGCACATGCCTCCAAACCCATTCAACGCCAACGCAAAGAAGATCAGGATGGACAGATCTGCAGGAGAGAGAGCAGATGAGACAAGGCAACTCCCACACATCCCATCTGATTGATTAAAGTGTCACCGCTGCATCAATACACTGTATGTGCCTGTGTGTACATGTGCTCTACAATATGGCTCACCTACAAAAGGAACATGACGGAGAGCAGTGTGTGAGGCAGTGCAGCCGCTCAGTGAACATATGATGCCGTTAAAGTGATGTATGTGAGTGACATGAGAAGGGATACTTACTGTTGGGATCACTGGCGCCGTAGGCGATGAGGAGGCAGGAAAAAGCAAAGCAGGCACTGGGGACACAAAGCAATGGGTTTAAGGCAATAAATAAACCAAACACATCATATCTGTCCACTATCATAATATCAGAACATTGATTTATATCTGTGCCTTACCTGCCCAGGAGACGTAGCTTCCGTGGACCATATTTGTCCATGACAATGCCCATGGGCAGGGTGATGGCAGACAGCAGGAAGGAGCCCACAGTGAAGGCCAGGTTCAGCATCTCGTCCTGGTCCTTGCAGATGGTCCAGCCATTCATCTCCAGGTACTCCTCAGACGCCTCCGATGTGGGTGCAATGGAGAGGTTGAGGCTGGAGCTGTTTTCTGGATGGGGAGAAAAATGAGAAAAGACTTTAGATTTGAACTGTCAGATTAGTCTATACTATATACTATATATATATACTCTACAGTCTATACTGGTGTTTCTAAATGGCAGTGAACTATAACTAACATCTGCACACAATCCAGTTTGTGATGCTTTATACCCAGAGGTGGAAAGTAATTATGCATATTTACTTACATACTGTACTACGGTAAAGTTCTGAGGTACCTGTACTTCACTGTGTTTCCATTTTATGTAACTTAATACTTCTAATCCACTACATTCATGGGAAATGTTGTGCTTATAGTCCATTATATTCATTTGACAGCTATAGTTAATGGATAAGTTTGTCTGTCAGTCTTCAGTCTAGACTGAAATTGACATTCCATACAGTGCCATCATCAGGTGGACATTTTAATGTGTCCAATACTTTACTTGTTAAACTTCCAATAACAAACAAAAATTATAATAAACTAATGACATTCCCGTCAGTCTCAGCATGACATTAGCATTTAGCTCAAAGGACCACCGCTCTTATTCTTGTTTACATTCAAAATAAATGATCTATATACAAAATATGAATCATTGTTAATCATTGTTGTGAACATACATTAGCTCCGCTTCAGGCTGCTTACACACTCATGCATTAATAATAACAATCCAATAATATAACACTTTCTGTTTAACCTAATACATTAAACTGTTATATATTTCAACAATTTCTTTAGTAAATCATCTTCCACAACTGTTTACACCAAAGGATAACAAAATGCAAAGATTTAACAATGTGACAGCTCACTTATTTTCAGTATTAATGCTCTGTTTGTCTGAACTGAAAATGTTTCCATATCAAACATCAGAATCTTCCTTTGATGAACAGCACAAATCTGGGCTTTGAGTTTGTTTTTACATGAAATATCGGACATATTGGAGCTTTAAATCAACCAGTGGATGTCTTTTATGCTGCACAACCATCATTAATTCCTCTGTTCTAGAAATTATCATTATGCAACAAAACCAGAAGAGCACCTGCTGACCTGTTCACTCTAGAAGTTTTGGTGTGATCTAAAACCAACGCCTTCTTGGTATTTCTCATGTTGCTCTTTGAGGTCTGAGCTGCTACATTTACCCCTCCCTCTCTCAGAGCTGAGCTGCTGATCTAAAAGCCAGGAGACTCATTAAAGGTCAAGTAAACAAACTGAAGGAAAAACAACACAATACAGGGTAAACAAGCACCAGAAATAGTCACAGCTGCACCCCTCCATGGTGGAGGGGAACTCTCTCCGGCACAGTCTGCCTCTCGCTGAATCACCGGTAAACACAGTCCACTGAGTTCATGAGGACTCTATTTTTGTCTATTAGACTGTTGCCTCTGGTGAAACTCTTGGTATCAACAGACAGACAGAGAGACAGACAGACAGGGGACAAAGAGGAAAACAACTCCTCATTCACCTTGACTTGTTTTTAGTCAAACTGCCAGAGAAACAATAGAGGCAGACTCAGCAGATAGCACATGTTTAATGTCTGTAGGAGGGAGGAAGGTATAAATAACTTAGTCATCAGAGTGTTTTCTTCATTTCAGTCCTGGGGGCAAGTTGTCAACAGCAGCTAAAGGCTGGGCTGCGTCCAACCAACAGAAGTGAAAATCTGCTTTGCCACTATGTTCTTAAAGCGGTGTGTGATATTGATTTCTGCCACTGTTGAGCCAGCTTAAGGTACAAAGAGGCAGGTAGGAGGCGTTCCCGCTGGTCTGTGGGCCTAGGGGGGATTCAGAGGAACAACAGGAAGCTATTTTGTAATATTAAATGCATCCTGGTGCAGAAAATTGGCCCAGTGCTCTGTAAGGATATAAGTAGGTGAACGGTTACGTAGCTTAATGAACATCTGATGGCTGCAGTGTGTGTTGTTTTAATGCTGGTACATCCGACAGTACACACAACAGTACATTTACTGAGGGATGTGAGGACACTTGAGCTCAAGAGCATTAAAAACCGGCAGCTGCAGAAAGGACTCGTTGGACTTAATGACGCAGAGCTATAATGATCTGTGGGCTTTTATAAAAAATCATTTTAATCAGATACAGTGACAGATAAGTCTTCCCACAAGGTCCTTTTAGTAGATGTTCTGGAGCTTTTCGATTGAAATGGGGAGTTTCCCTATATAAGATTATATGACACGATCAAAAGCTTTCAGACCAGCTACTAAACGGACATCGTGGGAAGAATGTGTCAGCTGCTGTTTCCAGGTCACGAATGAACTTCAGAGAGCTGTCAGCGGGACAACTTCACCTCAGTGGATTTTCAGGCAACAGGTTAACAGAAATGTATTATCATGATCAGTATAAGTAGTTGCACTAGTCGTATTGTAGACTTTGTATGTTGTTGTTGTTGTCTTTTTATGTGATCATGACTATTTATTGCTTGCTAATTATGTTAAAAAACAAACATTTTCCAAGGAGTACATTTTAATTATTCCTGACATTGAAAACATAACTGTCTCTATTGGAACTGTGTTTAGTATCGAGAACAAAAAAAAAAACGGAGTCAAATTCCTTGTGTATACATACTTGGCCAGTAAATCTAATTCTGATGATCGATAACTTGGTTTTCAGTGGAGAGTTTTAGTGTAGCATAAAAGTTTTGATTTTGTTGTCAAACCTAATTTAAAAAAATGGTTAAACACAAAGTCTAGATTACAGCCATGCTAGCAGCTGTAGCTAAGCTATGCTTTGAGTTACATGCTAACCTCCATATTTAAAAATGATCTGTGTGCATTTGCTAATTAAAATTTTTAAAACAAAGTACACGCAGGCTGATGGGAATTACTTTAGCCTGATAATGTAGCTACATTAAATGTTTAGGGACAGTTAGGCGGGAAAGTCAACAAAGTTATTCCACTTGTTCTTGAGGAATGGAGATATTTCACCTCAGAAATGTCTTCCATAAATGTTCATCTTCTGGTAACCATGAATGTTTGTACAAATTTGTGCCAGTCCATTCAATTGTCCGCATATTTCATTCTGGACCAAAGTGGTGGAGTGAGCGTTCTAGTGTGGCTAAAAGCTCAAAAATATGACCTTCTCTGTAAAAAAAAAAAAAGCTCTCTGTGATCAAACCTTTTTGTCAATATGGAGATGATGTGCTCTGCCCTCTCAGGCTGGTATTTGAGGTGTATTGGAGCAGTATAAGTGCTGACTGTTGGACTAACAGAAGAGAGCAGCATCACTCCCCCAGCAGCCTCAACTGCTGACTAATCAAATGGCCGCAGCAAACCTGAGTCAATAAGGGAAAATCCCGGACCGGCACACACACACACACACACCCACACCACATTACAGGCGAAGATACACTCAATGGGTATAAAGGCTGACTAGATCTTCTGGGTGGAAAGTTCTTTTCCTGATGAATCACTAGTGATATACCTTCTATCCTTCGGAGGGGTTGGGTTTCTCATTGCAATCCTGTGAATCACTATTGTGGTTTGGGTTAGTAGTTAATTCTGGTAGGAACCATTCGAGGCATTTTGGTTCTGATGTTTTTTATTGCCAACCCTTCCCTGGTTGGTTCAATGCCTGCGTCTCTGGATTTATAAGTAAACGACTTTCTTTACATTATGATCAAGAAGACTCGCCTCCTGCAGGAGGTCATTGTTTAAGACGGTATTTTAATAGGTATATATACTGTTGATGATTAAATAGTGGGTAACAGCTTTGCTCTTGTGTTTCGCCCCTTGGCAAAACAAAGTTGGCCCCTTTAGTTCACCTGTAGGATTTAGTGCCAAATACAACTTCACCAGCACGCTGATCTAGATAGCACATCCTGAAACAAACAGCACTGACAGAGAGTAACATCACCAGGACGGGGAATGATAATGTCAACGAGGAAATAATATGACAGTCAAGAAGTCTACCAAACAAAAGATACAGCAAAACGCCTCATCTGCTGTACACAGTGGTAACATACATCAAAAAATGATTAGCAGGGCAGTGAATCTATGCCCAGGAGGGACCTCAAAATGGGTGATTGTAGGAGGCTGCTTATATAAG
>NW_023340257.1:4119922-4121227 GCF_004916995.1 Morone saxatilis | reverse complement strand
ACACACACACACACATACAGGCGAATACACTCAAGGGTATAAAGGCTGACTAGATCTTCTGTGAAAAGTTCTTCCTGATGAATCACAGTGTATACCTGCTATCCTTCCGAGGGTGTTTCTCATTCATGTGAACACTATGTTCTGTATACGTTTCGCCAAATTCCATTTTGCTTTTTTATGCCACTCCCTTGTCTTCTATACATACAACATATGTCAAACAGACTCGCCTCCTGCAGAGTCAGTTGGTTTAATAATAACTAGGATATGGTAACAGCTTTGTATCCCTGAAACAAAGTTGGCCCTTTATTCACCTGTAGATAGTGCCCAAATACAATTACCAGCCTGATCAATAGCACATTAAAACAACACACTGACAGGAGAGTAATCACAGAGGGTGTTAAGAGGAATAATGCAGTCAGATTCCACAGTACACAAACCTCATCTGTGTAACAGTGGTCATATCAACAAATGATTAGCAGGCAGTGATCTCCCAGAGGGCTCATGGTGATTAGAGGCTGCTTATATAAGGATACAGTCATCATTGTGTAAAGCTGCTGGGGTCAAGTGATGGTGAGAAGACGGTCTTATGTAAAAGCCTCAGGGCAACATGAAACACACAGAGAAGGAAAACAAGTGTTTCAACTATTCAAATCCTCCACTGTTTTCTTTTTAGCAATGACGCACATTCTGTTCACACTGACTACAAACAAGCCTTTTCTTCGACGGAGCAAACACAGCAAATACACACGTTGGTTTTATCTTCCAGAAACAACTGAGAATCTCAGTGAGAGAAAGTCTCTGACAGGCAGAGACAAAGGAAGGTGAGCGTGGTTCTTGAGTTAGACGAAAGAATGTACATCTTTCTGTTTGCACTGTGACACACAGACACACATGCAGAGCCATATGACACCTACAGAGCAACCACAACCTCACTGTGAGTTTCAACATGTGAAAGAACAGGTGGCCACAGTGTAGAAATAGAAAACTTTTAGGGAAGGCTTGGTTGTTCAGAGATATACAATATATTTATTTACTGCTGAATTATAAGCAGATTAATCATTCACTTGTCTTCCCTTTTATAGTGCTGTTAGAACCCATTCAGAGTGCTCTGTCAGAAAGGTTTATGCTGCCAAAACTCTGGAAAAAGAACCAACATTAAAGGATTGGTTCACATTTTTTCAGGTGTGTCCCAAAAACATCATATGGGGAAATGTGAACAGCAGCAACAACACAGTAATGATGATATGGTTTCATCTTCACATAAAAAGAAACAGTGGAAACAGTCTACTTTCAGTCTGCGTATGA
>NW_023340257.1:4115231-4119822 GCF_004916995.1 Morone saxatilis | reverse complement strand
AGTCTACTTTCAGTCTGCGTATGAGACGAGAGACAAAATGTCCTTGTTTTGAACAAAAATGCTGTTCAGCTCAGCTGCAGCTAACATGAGTTAATCAAATCAAGTGGAAGTCATTCAAAATTGAAGTCTTTTAATTGGGAAATCCCCTCTTTGTGTTACTGTCCCTCTACCACTGCACAGCAAGAAAATCTAAAACAAAAATACTAGAAAGGCTGTAACTTTGGAAGACCCCCATTCAGTTAGACTAACTATGACTGTTGAGGCCTTTTTGTAGCTTTGTCTGCACTTTAGAATCCGTAATTACAACGTGGACTGTAGATTCTGTCCCCCATCACTCACATTAGAGTGAGATCTCTTCCCAGTACAGAGAGGAGGTCTGGTTACACTGACCAATGTTCATATAGCAAATGTAAGCCTGTCCCTTAATCTGATCTCTTCTTAAATTCAGACTGAAAAGTCATTAAACCCCATAATGAATGCAGACAGCCAGCAGTAGGACAATGCTGCATGTTTGTACATATTGTCCCCCAAGGATGGACAAACACTGACTCTGTGAGAAAAGAGAAAAACCTTCTTGACCTGATTTCAAACTTCTCAGCCCTACAAGTAAACATCAGAACTACTGATTTAACACCACTCAGCAGGTCAGAGAGCTGTGACAAGAAAGTGGAGGCCTATTGTGAAGAGAGCTGAGTTGATGGCAAGAGATACCTAAACCTAATCCAATCAATAAAACATCAATGGATCTGCAGCTTTCATTCACAGTCCATGCTGTATCCACTGACAGGCTGAGCAGTTAATACAGACCTACAGTACCCACAGTGACAATGACAGCAGTCTCTGGTAGGGTCATGTTATAATGTGAGAGGGACACAACCATTTAAATGGTCCATATTCACATATTAACCCTGCAAGGCTTTCATCAGTGCTCCTTTGTAGGATATAAAGAGAGAAACACACAGACAAGAGACAGAAACAGAGGATCAAAGCAACAAAGTCAGAAAACAGCCAGTGAGATGATCACTTTGGAGAATGAAGGGATGAATGCACTCATTCAAACACCAACCTGCTGCCTGGCATTGGAGACAACTCACAACACCAACAACTAACTAACTGTGGTTTTAGTATGTTGTTATGTTTAATCTGACCTACATTGCTACTGAGTGGTTATCAAGCCCCCAGAAAGAGCACCTGGCTTTAAAGCCAATTTGACATAGTGGCTGCTCCAAAACAGTGGATACAGGATTTGCATGTCCCAACCCCCTTTCACTATTAGAATTTGATCAATTTGGTTCGATAACGTTTGGAAAGTCGGAGGGCTATACTCACTCTGTGGGCCGCACAATGTGGAAGATCTGGCTAATTTTATACCAAGAAGTCGAACCTTTTTTGGCTTCATATGCCACTGAGCAGCTTCCACAGGAATGAACAGAGCCCAGTCTCCTGCGCTGTATCCAGTTCTCCTTAAAGAACCAGCGCTTAGGATTTAGTGGCAGTCAAGTTACAGATTGCAACCAACTGAATACAGCTCGCCTTCCAAGTATGTAGGAAAAACTATGGCCGTGAAAAACGCAAAAGGCCCTATCCACAGCCAGTGTTTGGTTTGTCCCTCCTGGGCTACTGTAGAAACATAGAAGCGGACTCCATAGAAGAGGACCCGCTCCCTGTGTAGATTAAAACAGCTCATTCTAAGTCAACAAAACACAATGATTCTTATATTAAGGTGATTATACACTAATAAAAACATACCTATGAAAATGATATTCTGCCAATAGATCATCCTAAATATTACACGCTGGATCTTGAATACTACCAAAACCTACATCTGATATGATTTTCCAAGCCAAAGCCTTGTCACAATAATGACTCTGAGTGCAGCAGCTTCCTGCGCCGCCTTTGATCATAGAGAACCAAGGACATGAATAAAATACAAATAAAACTAATAAAACCTAATCTGCTCAGTAGTGTGCTGGTTTGTTGTGCAGGAGTTCTTCTCCTTCTGAAGCTTGTTTAGAGCCTGCCTGCTGCTGCCATATTGACTTGTTTTCCATGAGGAAACTCCAAACTGTTGGATCAATGAGAATCTTGTGTGTTTGCTAATACGCAGGAGGTAGCTGCTTCTCTCAAAGGTCGCTGAGGACAAAACACTTTAGTAATATGAATGAAAACTGGAGAACATGGAGAGGTTGAAGCTGTTTTTAAGGTGAAACCTGAGCACTTCCTTCAAAAAATGCCTTTTACGTATATGCTTGTTTGTGTGTCCTTAAATCTCCATAATTCACAATCCACCACACCCACTCAGCAAAAAGCACCCTGGGGTGTTGCAATCATGTCTGTTGAAAGCGTTTAGTTTCCCAGCAGCTCAGAGCTACTCAGGGTGTCGTCATGCAAGGTCGTCTCATTAACACCCCATTCAAACTCTGTTTTAATCCAAAGAGCCCAGAATGAGGCTGTTTTGTGAAACAGAGGGAGCAAACAGGACTGTTAGTGCTTACGGTGAGCTATATGCAGCTTCTTTGCATGACATGTGTTTGTGTTAGCAGCAGCAGTAAAAGTAATAGTACTAGTATTAGTAATAAACAACTACAGTGTCTTATATGATCAACCAAATTACATGTCATTTATCTCTAGTTTAAAGGATTCACCTGATGAAGTGTTATAACATTAAAATAAGCCCCACTGGTGCTGGAAGAACTCTGATCCATCCTTTACTTAAAGGGGGACTCAGCTTTACACATTTCTGTGTTTTTGCCGGTGCTGGGGAGTATGTGAGTAAGTGAAGCTCCAGAAGGAGCTGCACAAAATCTGATAAACTGCCTCTAGCAATGTCACTTGAGTCAGTGTGCAGTGCTTAATTGAGGGTGCACTATAAGTACCAGTGCAACAATGTAAAACTTCCCATATTTAACATTCTGATAATATATAAGTGTTATCAGCTAAACGTACTTAAAGTATCAAAAGTAAAAGTATTTGTTTTGCAGTAAAATGTCTACTGACACCTGAAATATGACAAGAGACCCCTGATAGATATTTTTTGTAGGGGGTCATAAGCCAAAAATATTGGGATTGGGCTCTTTGACAGTGACGTATATTTTACTATAGGCTTTTAGGTAAAATCTACTATTAATACTATAATTACTTTCACCACTAACGGTGTCAAACAATTCTGCAGCCTCCCCCATCCAAACTAATCCATAACCTCCCCTCCTGTGTTAAATATGACCATGGAGCTGACTCACCTGGTCCTTTGCACAGGTAGGAGTAAAAGCCCTCAGACTTGAGCATGATGAGCAGGGATCCCCATCCCAGCAGCACGGCAGAGAAAAGCAGGTTCTCAATGACCGCCGTCACCGCCATCCACCAGCGGCGGGAGAACGCTGTGGCCAGGGTTGGAGCCATCTCAGCGGGGTCGGAGGTAGCACTTCACTGGCCTGACCGGAGGTGAGCGAGGCTGCAGGAGCCTGGAAGACAAGGATGTTGAGAAGATGGTCGTTATATTTAGGATTCTTCTGGGGTTAAATATTCAAAAACACAGAAAGAACTATGTCAGATAATATGTGATGCATTATTACTGGGAACTTTAACTATTACAGATCCAAACAAATGGTCTGTATCTTTCCAGCAATATTGTATTGTTGTTTACTTACATGTACATAATAGTTATATGCTTATGTTTATAGATCTTTATGTCATTGTTTTTGGCTGTATATCTATTCATATGTGTGTGTTAGTACATTAAGGGCAACTTCCTTCTTTGTGTACATATACTTGACCAATAAGGCTGATTCTGATTCTGTGCTGCTTAATTTCACAGGAGCGTGATTTGGATGACTCTCTGGGTCTGGACCATATACATTTCTTTGTTCTTGCCTGATGGAGATGATGATGGTGGAACAGAGGAAGACTCTCAAACAGAAAACAGCTGAAGCCTTTGAGGTTTTAAACCCCTCCTTTAAATCTTAAACACTCCCGCCCCTTGACATATATGATTGGCTTGAGGGTTTAACAGGTCTTCTCCTATTGGCTGCCAGTGACATAGTTTGTGCAGCAGCTACACGTGAGGTTGATGTTGCGTTCAGTCCCTGTGGGGGGAGACTACACTGGGGTCTTTATTGCCAGGAAATGTGCCTTCTGCTCAGTTTCTTACATTAAAATGTACATTTAGAGGCTTTGAGTTTGATGCTAGAACACAACTGCCAAATTCATCAACTACAGCATCCTAAATTTCGCCGTCAACAATTCACAGATAAAAAAAATACCTGTAGCCTACCTTAATGTGGTTGTAAAAACATCGACAGGACTCGACTATGTGCTGGAGTTTCTTTGTTTCTATAAAAACTTAAACAGAGATGTTGCACTGTTTGAGTGGGTGGGTGTGACAAAGCTACTTTGGTGGTAAACAAGAGTGTGTTTACAGGAAACTGCACTGCTCCTGAATGCAGCGCGAGCTCCAGCCGGTTCGAACCAGTGCGGCGCGAGACTCGGTCCCGTTTCTCGCGCTGCTGTGTACAGGTTTATATCTATGACTAATATCTAATATCTAATATATAATATATAATATCTAATATTTATATCTTATATCTTATATCTT
>NW_023340257.1:4091963-4115037 GCF_004916995.1 Morone saxatilis | reverse complement strand
ACATATACCGTCGAATTTGAATTCATAAACATATTCTTTACTGCAAAAATAAAAAATAAGCTATAAAACATGACCTGAATTAATAATAGAAATGAATCGTTTGTGATGCACAGGTAATAAGTGTAAATATAACTTGTGTTATTATTATTATATATTATATTATAACTAAAGCTGGCCCTAAACTAATCTGTATGACACACTGTTTTTGTCTGAATAACTTGGTGTCAGTCATCGGCCCCAGCACTGGAGACCATCCTCAATATGACAGTCCCATCCCGCACAGTGCATCCTGGGATCCTGTGTGTGTTTGAGCAGGTAATGAGCAGATGATCGCACTGAGGACAATAACACAAAGTATATTGCGGTGAATGAAGAGCAGCGCTGGAACTGGTCTGAACTGGACTGAAATCATCCGCACAATACCCCCCCCCCCCCCCACCCAATCTGCATCTCCAACCCCCTCCCCACACAGTCATGTTAGCCAGAAACAAGCACGGGGTTCCGGTTGATAGCTTCAAAATAAAAGACCAACGAAGGCTGCTGCTTAGCAAGGTATTTTGCGTGAGATAAAGGCGCCAACATTAACCTTGTAAGACCCACTTTGATTGTATCATCATTAACAAGGAAAAAGGTTAAATTAACAGAAAACTGCGTGTAACACAGTAAAATAATAAGCGCACAAAACAGTAGACTATGTTATAAATGAGGATGATAAATAATGTTATAAAGTATTTTTCTGTATTTTAATAAAAATATGGATGTAAGTGATGCAGGAGGTTTGCCATTACTTTAATGCATTAGACACATGAGTAAGAACAAAGAAAATAGTCCTGAATCCTTTAAGAAACCGAGTGTTTTTCTGTACTTCTGAGCGCGTCTTTATGCTTTTATCTTGAAGATAATTTCTACCCCTTTCCGGTTTTAGACGTCGTGTTTCTCAGCAACTTGACGCGAGAGGCGCTCAGCTGTTCAGTATCAACAACAGCAGCTACGGGGAATTACCATCCTGCTGCTGAGACAAAGACAGTTAACTATCAGCCAACTGGCAACTAAAACCCTCCGGACACAAGACCCTCAGCGGCCCCCCAGCTGTTCCCCTCAGATCCAGCTGTTTTTTTTTATTTTAGAAATAAAATCCCAACTTTCACGCTGAATACGCGCTCGACTGTCCTCACTGTACCCGCGCAAAATAAAGGGAAGGGGAAAGTCACCGAGTGAACAACAGTGGAAGAAACTGTAATACCTCAGCTCAGTCTGATCCAGTGTAATCAGCTGTGTGCGTGCGTGTGTGTGTGTGTGTGTGTGTGTGTGTGTGTGTGTGTGCGCAGTATGTAACACACTGATTAGAGGAGACAGAAGGACTCAGTGGATAAAAACACCCACAGACTAAAGTTGATCACGGAGCAGCAGACTGTTGCAGCCTCACCTGCGGCCGTCCAGCAGAGAGACACCCGGAGAGGAGACGCTCTCAGGGAGGGAGAGGACTGCAGAATGATGCCTGTGTTAGGTAGTGTCACTGTGAGATGGTGATTCCTTCCGTGAGTCAACCTCTCTTCTCCAGTGAAGTGCACAGTGTGTGTGTGTGTGTGTGTGTGTGTGAGGAGCAGAGCATCCTTTGGTGCGGACAGCCTACCCGAGCCTGTGGATTCAGGGACAAACGGAGCCTCCTCAGTCAGATGTGTCTCTGCGCGTCCAAATGTCCCTCGGCGGCCAACACACAGGGCAAAAGAGCGTGTAGGGCGTCTCTTTGGTGTCTTTGAATCACTATATTTCTCCTCTCATCCTCATTGCAGCCGCTTTATAGCAGCGCAGGAGCGGTGCACAAACACCAGCGCCTCCCCATTGGCCCGTGGCTGAGCTAGAGACCAGCCGCAGCCAATCAGAGCGCGCCAATATTACATGTGTGTTGTTTCTCAATACTAAAAAATAGTTGGAGAATGTTTGGACACAGAACAGCTGATAATTATGGAAAACAAGACACTGAAAGAAAAAACAATGTGGTCTATTGGAACACTGCATTTGAATGTGATGCTACACAGAGACAGTTATGGGAACTAAATGTCCTCATTCTGCTTTGAAGCACTTTCAAACAATAGAAAGTGAGTCAGGAGAAGTCTGAAAGCCTCAGTGGGGTCTTTGCTCTGATTTGACAATGTAGTGCATGAACTGCGACCGAGTGAAGTCCTAATCCTTGTTTTCTGTGTGGAACAAAAGTCTATAAGCACTGCTGCCACACCTTCAGGATATATAGGCTATAAATCCTGCCATCAGCATGTGAGTTGACTCACTGTTCACTCCCAACTTCATACCTAACGTCTAATTCCTAGAAGTACATGAGAGGAGGGTTCACATGGTCCCCAGTGGAAAGGACAGCTGAAAACAAAAACCACTGGCAGGAATACTCACAGCGAGGGCGACACCTTGTGGCTGCTACTGACTGTGACACTGAGGGTTTGTGCTGAACGCTGTGTATTTGACTGAACATTAAAGCAGCTGGACAGATAGACAGTGAGCTGAAACTCTCTATAAAGCTCAGTGGAGCTGATTCAGATGCAGATGAGGTGAGAACTCCCTGGTGGATCCTCTCTCTGAGCGACCTCTTTCACATTCTCACTTCCATAGATTGTTAGAAAAATATTGATTATAGCCACTTTAAAGCTGCAGTAGGCAGTTTGTTTTTGGTATCACTGGGTAAAAAAATCCATCATAAGCTTTCAGTACATTGTAATTCAAGTAGTCGGAGAAAAAACTGGACTTCTACACCTCCTCTCTGGTTTCAGACTTTAGTCAATCATAGTCCGTCGGACCCAAAGTGTCTGTATGTGACCACCTGAGAATGAATTTAACAATCAACTGTCTTTCTCCAGAATCATTTTCCTGCACCTCTAGTTAAAGTACAATAGTTAGTTAGTTTAATGTATCAAAAGTACATAAAATGGGCTCACTTTAGTGTTTTATTATGTTGTTTAATTTACAACAGTGAATTATATTATATAAAAAGTACATTTATCTGTAAAATATAGAGTAGAAGAACAATCGAATAAAATGTAGCACAAATACCCCAAAACTGTACTTTAGTGAATGAACTACATTCCACCACTGTTGATAGATTAAAACAGGACTACCACAGACCCAGGGGCCCTTAGAGGTCAGGAGGCCACTAAGCCAGAGCCTCTTTATAAAAGGGACTGTTATTAAGAAATGTCACTGGACTCAAATCCTGTTGAAGTTAAGAAACATTCACCAGAAGGAATGCTACATTTCATCATCCCTACTTTTGACTTCCTGAAAGGAACTGGATGACCCTTTGACTTTAATGTAGGCTGGGGTTTATCCTCTTTTAATTCATATCAAGCACCAAGGGCTGACTTCATTAGCACGTCACAGTATTATGTTTTACTGTTGTGTGCTTGTGGCTAACTCTTTGTTTCTGAAAATAGCCACAGAAATATATCTGAAAATATGAACAGGGATCACCTAATAACACGGATGTTGGACCGTGGAATACTAATCTTTAATTTCTTTAGTTTCTATCATATATAATGTTACAGTGTTGAATCTAATCTGCTCTGAATGCAAAACGTTTCCAATGTCTTTCGTGGATTTCTTGATATGGTTTGGAATTTCCCCATTGTGGGACTATTAAAGGAATATCTTATCTTATCTACACAAACTGCACAGAGGACAGCACGCACCGTCCAGTTAAAAGGTTATTAGTTTTTAACACTGAAACACAGAATGTTTCATCAGACACTGAAAAACACACACACACACACACACACACACACACACACAAGTAAACTAGAAATAAACCAACAGACGTTCATCAGTTTGCATTTACTTTTCAAATTTATTGTTCAAATCTTTAGTATCTTATCTTTTAGTGTGTTGGCATAATTATACATTGGTGTGGTGCATACAGTAAGTCAGGACTGATAACAGGAGTGCATCTGTAAATCAATAGATAAACTTGGGATTTGGTTTGAATAAAGCTTATACACACAGAGGGAGGAGACCTTTAGGTGCTGCTGGGAGACCGGACTCTAAGGAGGTATTTCTCTTACAGTTCCACACAGATCTGTTGTATTGCTATCCGACAAGGCACATGAACAAGTTTGCGTGAACAAACAATACTAGAAGCTTTTTCTCCCAAAATGTTTCACATCAAACCTCAGCTGGCTTGAATCTGTCATTTATAACACAGAACACAAACTGTACACATAGATGTCCCTCCTGAAAAACAACATAACATTCAGAACCGACATAATAATATAATATAAATCATACATCACAGAATCACTATAAATCAACAGGGTCTTTGGCTAGTATACTTTAAGTGCAGTCGCACAGTCCTGCCTCGGCATATTGCACCCTCCTCGCCACCCAGAGCCACGTAGAGAAAAAGTTCTGTCATTGAGCGAGGTTTGGGGGGAAAAACAACTAAAAAAAACAAACTTGGAAACATTTTGGAGCTCCTCTCAAAAGTTTTCAATAACACAACTTTTTCAGGATTGGTCTTAAGTCAGAGTTCGGGTTAGACAGAGAGAACTGGTCTACAGGAGGCCCTTAAGCTGAACTGGTTTTATATCCCTATAAGAATGCATAAATATTTTACTGTTGTCAGGATTTAATGAAGATTTTTGGTGTGGTTTAACAATTTAGATGATATTTCAGGAGATGTTTTTCTACCCTGAAAAGGGCATAATTCTGGAAAGAACTCCACTGTTTGTATTTTCTGGCGATATAGGAATAGTTTGACATTTGGGGAATGCTCTAATGATGTAATTATTACACAAAATTTGATGAAAAGATCAACATTACTTTTACATCTGTGCGCTCCATATGAAGCTACAGCCAGGAGGCTAGCTTGATCAAGATGGAAACCGCTAGCCTGACTCTGTTCAAAGGTAACAATAAAATCACTAATTAAGATGTTTTATTTGTGAAGTTGGTTTTAAAAAACAAAAAGTGTAAGAGGATTTTTTATATTTGGACAGAGCCAAGCTAGCAATTTTCCCCTAATGCCAAACTATTCCTTTAAACATGTCAAACATCTGGACAATACACAGCTATTAGTAGCTTCAATGTATGTAAATTGTTTTAGTTTTAGTCTCTTTGAGGGACATAGAACTGTAAAAAGTGAGAGACTTAAGGGACATAAAAAAATGATTATAGAGGTTTGAAACATACGTGTCAAACCCAGTCAGGTGTAGCCATCGGACCAGTTCAGTTGTAGCGAAACACAAGCTCCAGTTCTGAGACTACAGGCAGGTCAGAGGTGGAAGAATGGAGGAAATGTAGCTGACTACAGAGAGAGACGCTGGGGTCTTCGACCAATCAGAGCATGCTATGTGGTTCTGAACAAGGGGTCTCTGTACAGGAAGCTGGACCAATGTTCAGTCAGAGGACGATGTTTCTATCTACACGTAACTCGACTCATTCTCGTGTTGAGTGTCATGGTCTTCAAACATCATTTCACGGCTCAACTATGAACATATTAGTCAAGGAGAAAGGCACGAGCTCCTGGGGCCAAGGCAAACGACTGCTGCGTTCTATCGTCTTTCTTCTCACCTCTCTCTTGCCTTTTCTCACTCACTCCTCACATACTTTGTTCCTTTTTGCAGCATTCACACTGCATGCTGTTTATTTTATGTAGTGAATCCCTCTTGACAAGCTCCCTTCTTATTCTAACACTGCACAATTACAGCCGTACATTCAACTATTTATTCTGATTTAGCGAACCACAGTCTGACACTACCGGCCTTTTCGTGCCGGGGCATCTCCATTTGACTGAAGAATTACTCTTCCTCGTCCCCGATCCTCTCAACAGCTATCCTACATACTGTCAGCCTTGTTCTACACACCTTCATGCTTCAATAACCAGCTAACCACCCCAGTTAGACAAGTAGTGTCAGCGAGACAATCAAGCCTATAAATCAAGCAGAAAGGGTAAACAGGAAAGAAAAGAGGCAACAACAAACCCTGATTTTCATCAACAACAATCCCTGTCTTCTCATTGTTGTCTCTTAGTCTGACTTTTCTCCCTCATCGTTTTTCTTGGTCATGTTCCCAAATAAAGCACAATAAACACACATGGTGCAAGAAAAATGCACCAAAATATTTGTTATTCCTTGGCCTCATATATAAAATCAGAATATTCAAACAGCAACAGTATTAATCCCAAAAATATAATATATAAACATAAATATATCAATTAGTTTTGCTGGATTTTTATTTGTTTTTTTTTGTTTTTTTCAATTGGAAGCACATGCCACCCTGTGGTGACAGCTGGCGTCTGATTGGCTTAGGCAGAGCGGGGTCTGCGGTTGCGTGATTGGAGGATGGGAGAGGTCAGGAGTACTTGTCCTGGTGCGTTCAGAGGGGCCATCATCTGGAGTTCAGCCTGGGAGCCGTCTGGAAGACATCCAGAGGAGAAAAACATCACATCACGTCAGAGGTCAACAGAGTGGACTGTCAGGAAGCAGGAAGTAACCACACTGCGACAAGAGCTGCACTAAACATATGTGCGAATCCAATGTCTCCATTCACAACACTGATTAATAATGTCTGTTTGTTTTAATTAAATATTAACCAGACATCTCTGATAGTAATAAATGATTGATAGTTGATCATTTATTGTTTTTTAACAGAAGTCTGGCTCAAGAAATATTCCCAGTGTGGTGTAGAAGCATTTTCAGTCATCGAAAACTCTAAAAAAACGTGGTAAACCTGACAAACACACCAAACTCAACTTAACTGGAGTAAAATTGCTCTTGAAATATTTATGTCAACACAATTGTTAAAGAATTTTGAGTTTTGAGTCACTTTGGGCTGTTGCAACAAGATATCACAATATTAAAGTACCATAAAATGTCTGTCTCTTTACCTTCTAAACGCTCACTGGGTCTGTCTGTAGTTTGATGCTGGGCAGGCAGCGTACAGTGACTTTATTAAAGCTATGTGTCTGAAAACAGCTGCCTGCTGCAGCTGGAAACGATGCCGATAAGAGCGGAGTTATAAAACCAAACAATGCTCTAAACGAGGCTAAAATGCTGCGTAGAACTGAGGGGGAAAAGTATGGTGATAATTCTTTGTGGGTTTGACCCTATTAGTGCCCCCTTTCCCATTTCACATAATCAATTGGTCCATTGTTAATATAAAAATGATTTATTAGTGCAGCTTTAAATAGTATCACAGTATATCAACTATTGGATGCTGCTTTTGAAAATCCTTATTTATGGGTGATAACTTGATGAAAGTCGGCATTAAAAGGCACATCTCACAGTGATCAGCGTAAACATGGTGGAAATAACACAAATAAACTGCTGTTCTGTCAGTTAGGGTGGAATAACACAAGAAAAACAAAGCTTTTTATACAGCTTTCAATTGAGGAAGATTTAGCAGACTCACCACAGACAAATGTCCGTTCTTAGCTTTGGCCACCAGTAGTTCTGATCCAGGCGTGAAGTCTATGATCCCCTCTTTCCCCTGACCCACTGTAAACTTTATACTGGAAGAGGAACACAGGGATAGTCAGACACATCCTTCTGCTTTTTACCACTTTCTACCTGTAGATGTTTGTGTGTGTAGGAGTAGAGATGTATTATACTGCTGTTAGAATTATGTAAGGACACATTGTGAACATTGGCACCGTAGTAATCAACATGCCAAGTGTACATTCATGTTTCTGCTTCTCACCTGCCCTGGTTGATGTTGATGCTGTTTATTTTATCGGCACAGATCGCAATCTTGGTCAAGGTCTCAATCACATGGTCGCTCTGCAGAACCACGTCTCCCTGTGGACGAACCATCAGGCGGTGAAAACTCACAGCAACACTCATTTACACTCGTACAGAGCTACACGAGATCTGGTTAATATATTATTAATTGTATTATTATTAACTTATAATATGTCCTTGGATTCACCTTCTGTTTGTTGTCCTCACTGGGCACGTGCAGAACAAACAGGCCGTCGCTGAGAGAGCTGACTGAGATACCTGCAGAGGAAGGACAGTATTAATGAGTAATGAACCCAACGCTGTCCTCGCCATAGACTGTAAAATAAATAGTGGATAGAGCCACCATGACGTCACCCATTGGTTTGTGGGTAAGGGTTACTGTTCTGAAGCCTTGGGTTTGGCATTATGGCAGTCACCAGCGTATTTATGGAGCCAGAAGTGACCATATTTGGACAAGAGCGTGGAGCTGGGAAACACAATGATTGCTATGGCTCTATCCTGATTGACAGGTTGCTGATGTAGCGACTTGTCAACAAACAGCTTGTGTTTTACTCTAAATTGGACCATAATTTACTAAATGAACATCATGCCGTTTGGAAGAGGACTGAAACTAGCGATGAAGACCATTAACTCATCAGGAAACTGTTTACTGTCTCTATAAGGTCTGTCGACCTCTGACCTTTCAGGGCTCCGTACTCGATGCGCTGCTTGAGTTTGGCCTCCTCTACGATAACGGCACTGTTAGAGGTGAGCAGCAGCTGGCGGGGCCGGGCCTTGTAGCCTTTTCTGTCGTACTTGGTGACTGGAACTGCATACTGGGAACAGAGGGATGACGGTCAAAACACTTGATGACAGATGGCATTTAAACTGCCCTTTGTTTTGTGACTTTGCTCGACTAACCTTCATCTTCTCGCTGCCTAGAGCCTGCACCACTTTGGGGTTAATGTCCTCCCCATCTGAAGAAGAGGAGACAAGCTGTTAGAATCTTTTACATTGAGAAATATGGAGCCTGTTGTAGCAGGAAAAATGTGTGAGCCTTACTGAGTCTTGTGCTGACAAACAGTTTGGGCACGCTCTGTGGGTAGTTGTCCTTCTTGTCTTTGAAGATCTCACTGGCGATCATCTTCTGCTCCATCTATTCAAACAGATCTGATTACAGCGAAGCAAAGGCAAGAAGCAGCAAACAAGAAACCTGACAGCCAGAGTACAAAGAGCGTATCCTGACTGGTGATGGGACAATATTCACCTGGTGTTTCCACTCAGGACTGATCTTCTTGCAGTAGCTCCACACCATGTTCTGCATGCACAGCTTACGCAAATGCTCTGACGCCTAAAGACACAGACAGAATGTTTTCACAATAGCTCTGCTGGCAGAAAAAAGCAATTCAGTTGTGCTGCATATATGTGGAGTCATGATACACAGTGTGTGAGTAGTCACAGTGTAAGTGAATATACCTATTGAAACATGTCGGCTAACATTCACCTTTGAACTACATCCATATACAATATGTGAAAACCCACAAGTGTACATCTAAAATTATGGATATGATACTGTTGGATCACATTTGTCATTAATCGTCTACTAGCTCTCAATAAAAATCATTAACATGAACTGATACTAATGGGACATAGTGCACATGAATATATATTATGTTGAATGTATGGATGAATTTTTATTATTACCCTGTTTACAAAACGGAGTTATAAAATAAAAAAAATAAAAAAATATTTGATCAATAACTATCCGAACAGGTCTTAAGCTTCAACAACACATCCTCAAATCCTAATTTGGTGTTAAATGTTTTGGCTGTCCTCACAGAACAATGTGGTGTCTCTACCATATTGACCTACATATATGTGTGTTTTATTCCCACCTCAGTGAGAGCAGCTGGAGGTGTCGGCCAGCTCTTGTCCAGGACGTTCTTGGGCAGGTTCCTGCGTAGCGTCATAAGGAAGGAGTAGCGCACGTAATCCAGGAAGTACTCGTTCTCTGGACAGCGCTCCTTGTGGCGGTAGATGAAGCCTTTGATGAACCTGAGGATGAGAGGAATAAAGGAAAATTAACAGGGTTTACAAAACCTAGACATATTATGCTCATTTAGTTGAGTAGAGTTGTATTTCTAACACAGTGAGTGTATTGCGCCATGTGCTGGTCTGTTGCTGTATTGGTCTGTACCTGCGGATCGTATCAGCAGCCTGTCGCCTGCGCTTGGCCCTCCTCCTGGCCAGGACCCCTCTCCACCAGGCCTGGATGGCAATAGCTGTAAGGTACATCACATACATCACAAACAAATACAAAGTTGCACAAATTGTTTGTTAGACAATCTGTTAGACAAACTCTAAGATGACATCAGCAGGAGAAAACGTTTCCTCACCTGCGGTTCGGAGTTTCTGGTATTTGGACCTCTGGCTGTAGCCTTTCCATCCTGCCTGCAGCTTGGTGGCTGCGGGGTGAAAAGAAAAAAGAAGGGAAAGGAGACTAAAGGTTTAAATCTGTGGCCATAATGAAAATATGTGGCACAAATGAGTTGTGTCAGAGGCTCTAACCAAGACTGTGTTTCCTGGTCTCTAGTGCATCCTCGGTGGCAAACAAGGTCTTTGGGAAACGGATGAAGATTTTGGATCTAAAAGGTTGAGATTAAAGTAAAGCATGTGCATTTGAAATCAGATGGTTAAGTGCAGCTCAAGGCAACAAAGGGTAAAATCAGTTTTTAAAAATGCATGTTTAAAAGAAAATAGGTTTAACATTACTTCTTAAACTTTTACTAAATTATATAAATACATTTTGACATTTATATTGATCTGTGTGCTGCTGACCTGCCCAGTTTGTACTCCTCAGGCTTGTATCCCAGGTGTTTGACCAGTGTGGACACTCCATCAGACAGTTTCCCCTGCCAGTTAGGCCATGTGTCTGGACACAGGGACTTATACCTAAACAGACAAAAACACAAGTAAATCCTAGAATACTGGTTCAGGAATAAGGCACATCCTTTAAGCAAAAGAGGGTTTAAACCCCCACCACTTCTATAGCCTGATCAGCCTGTGAAAGTGTAGCAGATGGTCCTGGGAAGAGAACTATGTCAGGTTTAGAGCTGAAACTATTAGTCGATTGACATCAAAAACTAAAACTTGATAACTGATTAATGGTTTATGTCATTTTTCCAAAGCAAAAATGGCAAATGGTCCCTAGTTCCAGCCCTTTTCTTTGTCTTATGTGACAGTAAACAGAATATCTTTATCTGCTGGTCACACAAGACAAAGAAATGTGTTAAGTAATATTGGGCTTTAGGAAATTCTGACATTTAACAGACCAAATGATTCACTTAGAAAATAACTTGCAGACTGATCAATAATGAAATAAGTGTTTGTTGCAGCCGGACTAAGGTTCAGTCCTTAGGCAGCGTTGATGATGTAGATTTAGAGTTTAGGAACAGAGCTGACATATTCAAAGCAATGAATGTGCTAGGAGGAGATGTTTTGACAGGATGGGACACATCCTGGGTCTAAACCTGAAACCTTCCTGTTATATAAAGACTGGAAACCAAAACCTGTCGCACCTGGGGGAACAACACTACCAGTGCAACAGCAGGTATTTACTTCTAGGTAAGGAATGTCTTTTTGTGTACAGCTTGGTTATGGATGTCTAATCCGGACAATTTGACTAAACTTAGAGGTCATATTGGTAATGTAGTAGAATACAAGAATGGTACATATACGGTACTTGATTATATTCTTGATACAGAGCTTCCATGTGATTGTACATTATTGGTAAAAAAAGAAAAAAGCTGATCACCTCTGAAGGAAGACCTCGTAGCGCCGTCTGTAAGCAAAGCCGGCCCTCCTCACCCTCAGATTCTCCATCAGCCCCAGATACTTGACCTGGTGACGGATCAACACCTCGTCAAATCGAACTGGGAAAGGAGGAGAGGTGGAAAGAAGTGGGAGAGGGAGACAAGAGAGCAGGGTCAGATCAGTCAGAGAAAAATGTAAAGTCTGTTGGACAAAATGAACCAGAAAAAACCAGTAAATGCTAAACAACAGTAGTAGGAGTGACAGAGGACAGAGAAACAGTGTGGAACTAACAAAAGGACCACTGTGGACAGAAACAAAGGCCGGCCCGATATACTGACGACCACACGGAGAGTTACACTGCGGCCACTCACACAGCTGAACTGTTTTGGAGGGAATTAGCAAAAGCACAAGATTAACATGATGTTTCTGGGAATATGTTGTTGCTAAGCTGCTTCAACTGTGTTTACAAGAACTATTAGTGTATGAAAGCAAATAATATCCGTAATCACTCAGATCAAATGAGTCACTTCATGCTGGGAAATCTTAAAAATATGACTTTAAGGGTTATTTTGAAGGTTCACCAATTCAGATGGTAAATATCGAATAGCCTTTTTCTAACACATTCACATTTAAGCTGCTCAAATTCAACTCGCATTGGTTGGTTCAAATTTGAGCATCCAAGCTCTGAAAGACAGTCAATTAAGCTGAATAGAATCAATCCGATTTCTTTCCAAAAGTCTACTGTGTGTAAAATACAAGAGGAAGAAGTATCTTTGGTAGTCCCGAAGTCACCATTTGAAAATGAAGCAAATAGTTTTTTTAAATGTCAGACACTTCTGCAGATTTCACAAAGGGGAATTCAAACTACAGAAATTCAGGTTTTCAAAGTAAAACATTTACAAGCTGAACCATGGGTAAGCACAAAATGGCAGAAATATCCATTTTCCATCTCATTACTCCATCACTTATTTTTACTGATCACAGCTCATACATTTTACTTCCATTGTGGAAAAGGGAAAATAAACACTTGTGTTCTGGTGAATAGCAAATGCTACTGGATTCAGAGTGTACTGCGTGCTGTAGACAAACTCATCCAGTTATCCAGGATGCAAAAAATAAAAGTATTGAAAATCATTTTTTATTTGCACACACTAGCTGTCACAATGATTAAATGGTCTGAAGATGACCAGGGTTTTGGTTTCTCAATTGATGTATTTTCCATTTATATTCTGTCACTTGGAGTTCACTATGATGGTTCTGTCTGTTCAGACTCAAGGTTTCAAAGGATACTCTAAGCATTTCTACCTTCCTACCTTGTACCATAATAAGCAAAAAACAAAGACTCTGCTTCATACCTGCTTGCTTGGAGTCATTGGGCTTGATGCAGCGGACGTACGACGGCTCCTTCGACATGAGGATCTCCATGAGTTTCGCCAGACTGGCTTTGAACTGGGTGGCTGCCTGGAGGGGCAGACACAGAGAGATGAAAGCTGGTTAGGAAAGGATGAAGAGACGAAGGTGACTGGCAGTCCAGTAGAGACTGAACACTGGGCCCAGTGTGGAAGACTGGGACTCTAACTTGCCAGCCTGTGACAGTACCCTGTTCAAGTGTGTGTATATGTGTGTGTGTGTGTGTGTGTGTGTGTGTGTGTGAAGGGCATACAAGTGTCAGGGCATTCCTCATTGAGTGGGAGGCTGCAGAGAATCCCCATCAGACTGCCCACTCAACACTGGAGAGGGGAAACACACCCCTGTTTGTTTTGCTATGGGAAAGTATGTTGGGATGCATATATATGATAGTATGATTTATAAGAGTGTGTAGGAAAGGCAGAGAAAACCCCGGGACACAAAGAGGACATACACACACGCACAACAAGGTATCTCACCGTGTCTGGGCGCTTCTTGTCACTCAGCTCCTCCCTGTCAAAACACTGGGTGAGGATCTTGTTCTCTGACATACACATGACCTGCAAACATACATAAAGGACATTTTTAACCTCTGAATTGGGCAAACACTGTGCAATTTTCCCTTAAATGTATCACACTATCCAAGTGAAAAAGTTTGTTTTATAATCCTCCTAATTCCTGTTACTTTAAAACTCACCTCTTTCAAGTTCCTGAAGAGCAGGTCGTTGTTCTTGTCCAAAAATCCTGAGTGAGAGAAGATGATACATGTACTGACTAATCACTTCCACTAAAGTGCCCCACAGTTGTCACTGGTTACATCCAGTAAAGTCTGATCCTATTGTTGAATATATTAATGAATATTGTCAAATAGCCTTTATTTAATACAGAACTACTATAAATTCACAGATAGTTCCCTTAAACCTTTATCTGAAACAGGCTTATATTAAAAACAGATATTTATTTCTTAGTATTTCATCATATTTTGGTAAAACGCCTGCCTCTTTTCTCATGTGCTCTCCTTTTAATTAGCTGTTAGTGCAAACTCAACACTTCCTCCATGTATCCCTGTGGTCTTGATATATTCTGTATAATGTGCACTCCCATAGCCCTAATTTCATCAGTGCAACCACAGTCACGTCACACTCACCACTCTGAGTCTCTCTTCTCGAACAGAAATGTTGTTTCTATTGACTTAATATTTTCATATGGCTTCAATTTTGCTGATTTTCAAACATTGTTAAGCTACTGTCTGTGAAACTCAGCACTTCCTGCGAGGGTTTTAATTTGAGGCATCCGCAGGAAATGTTGAGTTCTATTTACCGCAGCTCAAGAGCGCTTAAACAAATCAGTAAAAGCCATTGGAGTGACCGTTTGCAAGTTCCTCACTCCTCAGTTACTGTTCAAGCTTTCTGTTCTTGTTCGGCATATTAGGTTCACCATAATAACAGTGGCAGATTTACCACTCAAAGTTCTTTACTAATTTTGGATTAATTCAGTAATGTATCTTTGATTTTGCTACCAGACTTCATCAGCTGTATCTGGATAGCTAATTAAGCTAGCATTAGCTTGATGAGTTGGTTGAAAACGCTGACTCAGGTGGACTTTTTAATGTGTCCAGTTGACTAAAACTAAAACCTTGTAAAGGGGTCTTAACTGTGAACTTGATGGTTACATACAGGCGACTATGTAAAGACTCCTCACCAGATGGATGGAAATAAAGAAAAAGTGTCTTGTATTACAGTAGCTAGTTAGTTCCAACATTATCAGTATGATAACGTAAAATGTAAGCTCAAACCTTTATTCCATTCTCTCTAACATAACCCCGTCTAGCTGCTTAGCCTACATACTCAGGGAAACAAGACAGAGATTAGATTTACAAATTATGTCCATATTTTAAATAGTGCCTTCTCATTTTTAACTTTACAAGAAAAAAGGCTTTTAGGACGAGGACTTTAGGACAGGAATGCTCTTGCAGATGACCGTTTTGGCTGTGGTTGTTTGAGTGCAAACGTCCCCAAATCCAACAGAGCAGAACAGAGCTGCTAACGGTGCAGGACTGGAGGAAATGCTACACAGTGGATGGGCTTTTTGATTTTAACAGAGCCCGTAACCACATCATGTGAGGTAACTCTCACCAGGTCTTTATTAGCAGCCAGCCTTTATGTGTTTGTGCTGGTCATTGTTTGAATGCTGATATTCACTTGATAACTTACTGTAACTCCCTTCACATTGAGACAGAGATATAACATCTGGTTGTTTTGGTTTTAACATGTGTTATACTTAACTAAGGGTACTGGTATTTAGTACTGGAATTCACCCCAGCACCAAATATCCAAGGACTTGAGGTCACACTGGCCTTGTTTACAGCAGCTGTCTCACACACACACACACACACACACACACACACACCGTTGACATTGTAGTTGACCTCTCCAGCGTAGTGCAGCAGTCTGAATTCGTCACGGCTCATTACCTTCCGGGTCTTTGCATCAGCCAGCTTGTGACTGCAGGGAAACACACACACACAGCATGGATATATCAGTAAATGGACTGGACACATATTCAATAGTTCACAGTCTGGCACCACAATCCAGTCAACAGCCAGACCTTTAAGTACAGCAAGTCCAAACTGTTTTGGGTACATTTGTGGCACTGCAGAGGTTATACAAGACCAGGAATCAAACTAACGTGACAAAGTGTGCGTGTCCTCCAACAGTGTCCTCCAGCTTCTCTAGGAAGGTTAAATCACTGGCGTCTCCAGGTCTCAGGCACTCCTCATCCTGTGATAGGAGGACAAAAAGAGCAGCAATAAGCCATTGTCTTACAAGACTATGACCACATATTGCATGTGTATCTGTTAGGATCAAACCAATGAATTCATCCTTTGTTACACAGATGATACCATTTAGGATACAGGTAGTTGAGCTGATAGTTGAGTACCTCTAATGCACCTAAAATGCTGTTTCTTGGTTGTTTAATCTGTCTAAAAACCAAAGCGTGAAAACGACAATTTGTGATTTTACAGGAATTATGTGCTAGACTAATTTCTGGCCAAGAGAGCAGTGATTTCCTGGAGTCACGTTGACGACAGAGTTTCCTAAAATGTTTAACTTTCCCTTTAAGATGACACCTTATCTTGCTATAAGTTCTTTAAGTTCTTTGGGTATATCATATTTTGGCAGATAGGGCAGGTATTATATTTGGCAGAAATCCACTTCGAGAGTGAATTTAATGAGGTAGCTTCCTTGTGAAATAAAATCTTGGTTTTATATCCTCTGAAGCAGAATCAGAGCAGAGTGTGTCTCCTCACCAAAATGGAGATGATGCCTTTGAATTTCTCCTCCACCAGGTCACAGATGATCTTGTTGTTGAAGTACTGCACCGGCTCCCACTGCAGAGACACAAGACCCCTTAAATTAGCGCTCATGAGAAAATAAATCTTGTCCAGCATATTAGTCTAAGCTTGATACAATTACAACTGTTCTAAGCTATTAAATGACTGTAAAGTCAGTCATCTGCAGAATCCCAGGAATCCTGGCACACAGAGACGCTGCTCACCCACTCGCATGTGGACACACACATGAACACAGAGCTCCATGGGCTGAGTGCAGCAGTGTTAGGTTATGTTAGCGCTAACAGCCACATAATTTCCACAGAGATGACAGAGAGTGCGGCCCACAGCCCTGATGTCAGATGATAATGGGCTCTTTGAGAGGTGAGTCCAAGTTTCTCCCACAACCTGCTCTCTGACCAGTGCATTTATATTAGACTGAACACAAGAGGCCTTTGTTCCAAAGAAGCAAAACAAAACAATATAAATGCAATGAATATAAATGGGGCAGAGACAAAGGAAGAACTTGAATTAGATATCCTCGGTCAATGCAGACCTCTTTTGACATGTTGTTTCCTTAAGAGCTATTTTAGATTTTAACTGTGAATAAATAAAAGACACAATAACTCTAACAATAACAGGGTTAAAAGATTAATTTCTAATGGAGCAGCATCTTCTAAAAATATGTGCACTTAGTGTAAATCACTTTGAGTGAAAGTCTCAGTGAAACGGCAGAGTGATAAATTAAATTACCAATTTCACATCAAAAAACACAACTGCAACAGCAATCACATTAGGAGCTCTTTGTGAAGGCTAAAGCCTGGCTGAGGGAGGAGGGATGGAGTGATAATGGAGGGTGAAAATGTCAAAGCATGATTAAAGTGTACAGACACTGATAGGACCGGAGGAAGAGAGTAAAATAAAAACAAAGGCTTTCCACTTAAATACATATACAGAATCCAATTGAAATGGAACAAAGGTGCGTTAACGTCTGGGACAAACTAAGGGAGAGAAGAAAATGACGTCTGACCGTGATGCCTTCAGCCTCGTACTCCTCCTGCTCTGACTTGAGGGTGAGCTCGATGAAGAGCTGCTGCAGCTTCTCGTTACAGTAATTGATACAGAACTGCTCAAAGCTGCAACACACAGCAAGAAACACAACAAGGCACAGGGTCAGACACATGTTACTGGTTTTCTTACTAATGGAGGTTAGGGTTGGGGCTCATTATTGACCATAGAAAAAGGCACAGGGTCCACTTACTGGGAATTTCTGGAGCTTTCAGCTGCATTTCAGCATATGAAGTCTGCTCAGGTTGCTCAGTTACCAACTGAGCAAACTCCTGCTGCCACTGAAGGCCATGAGATGCAACTGAAAGCTCCAGGAAATTGACTTTAAAAATCAAACTGTAGGTGTAAGTGTTTTTTTGCTGCATTACTTTAAGGTTTAGAAGGATATATAGATGTTCACATTTAAAGAGTTAAGCCTTTAATTCAGAATGAACATAATTAATACTGTACCTGTTGTGCTGAAAGACCTCAAAACCATAGATGTCCAGCAGGCCAATCACTGAGTAATTCTTGAAGGAGTCATCCTGTTAGGGAAAAAGAACAAAACTCGTCTTCATCATATCTATCTAAAACAGAGCAAACTCTAGTACACACAAAGCTTTAAAATAAAGATTTAAATTCAAAATCATGAAAATGGATTTTCACTCCAGGTTTTCTGCATTATGTTATTATGTTCATCTTGTGAACCTGTAAATGTCCACAAGGTGGAGCTGTGCTATAATAGATTAAAGGGGAGACACCAGTGCTCTCCACTACAGTGTTGGATAATGTCTGGACTTAGTTTGAGAAATACAATCAAGAAAATTTAAGTGAAAATGTATCAAAGATTTAACTGTGCAGTCATACCAAGTGTCACTGTACTGAGTAAGTGTGTGTGTGTGTGTGTGTGTACGTATATAGCCAGTGAAAGCTTGATCTTGTGGTTACCAGCCAGGTGAAGGTGCGTCCATACACTGCCTTGGACAAAGCTCCCGAAGCTGATGATTGCTTGTTCTAGGTTCAGTGGGCTCATCAACTAATTAAGAAACACACAACACACACAGCACACACACACACACACACACACACACACACACACAACACACCACACACAGGCAGGCAAAAGGCAGACAATAACAGAGTACACAAGATCAGCAGATCAAGTTCGACATGTTACAATATAATTACAGTGGACCAGACCAGACATTACACAGACAGGAAAGCTTTGTATACAAATGCTTATCACATACGCATACTACAATGAGAGTGTGTATCCAAACCTACCTCCTCTCCCTTGGCAATTATCTTCTTGTGTGTGAGTGCCTCTGTCAGCACTGCACCATTCACTCCTAACAACTGGAAAAGCACAACAACATTAGCACGCCTCGCCAATGACAAATAACCGATCTCCAAAACAGACAGACGTCATGCCACTTAGCAGCCGTGACATCCTGCGTATGGTATCTGTTCATTATGTCTGTCTGATGAAGTATAATTGGAAAATTGAGGCAGGAAGGAATGGGGGATGTTTCTAAGAAAAACGTTGTGTCCAAAGTATGATTCACATTTCTCAAGCAGCGCACATTTAAGTGGTTGGTCTTCATCAGCATTTGTAAGACATATAGATATGTAAATTAGAAGAAAGTGTGTGGACGAGGCTTACTCATAGCTCTATGAATTTCAAACTTAAGTCCATATTTACCAAGCTTCTCAGAGTAATAAATCAGTCCCAAACATTCTCAAAGTTATACGTTTATGGTCCCATTTTTAGGATTAGGAGTAAAAGCAATCTCGGCCAATATTCAGTACACCTCCAGAGGTGTCCTGACCTGTTAGGAGTTACTAGGTGGTGGTGTTCAGGCTGAGCTTCATAGATAACTTTACTTTCAGGGCGACTCCTGAGAGGAATTCTGTGATGCTTGATAAATACGAGCCTAGGCCCTCTCTCTTAAATCCCATCTCCCCCTGGCCTGTTAGGAGTCTTTATGAACCTGCTTGGTGCAGCATCTTACCCTGGCCAGGTACTTTATCTGTGTGTCAGAAGTGATGCAGGCGTTGCCTTCTTCCCCGCCGTACTGCACATTCCCCAGGTGGAGCACACTGGCGATTATGTTCAACAACTCCTACAGAGAGATAACACAGAGAGGGAGGGGAAGGAAACATAAGGACAATATGTGAAGAAAAATATAAGATAAATAGTTACAAAGAAAGTGCAGAGTGGTGACACAGGAGGACATTCATGGGGAGGGAGGGGTCAAAGGTAAAGAGATGAGAGGCTGCGGCTTGATTAGATTATACAAATCTGAAGTTACTGCCAAGGCTATCTTTATGAGAGATTTGACAGATAAGGGAAGCTTTGATTCAAATTAGGTTACGGATTCAACAGGATAGGAATGTAGCAATGTGCTCACCAAGTATCAAACCAGAGCTGCACACACACACACACTCACACCTGCTCTTCACTCTATAAGCAGTGTGAGATCTAAAAAGCTCTGGCAGTAGGCCCAGGCTCAGGAACATGTAGGAAGACTCCCACGCTGAGCACAAATAAGTTCTCACCATATAATAACAGCACGCACACTTACTCTGTCTAAGAAACACTTTCAAATACAAACATCCACAGTACAAGACTAAAACAGAAACAGCCTCAGCCCCCTCAGGCACTTGGAGTACTTTACTGTTCATAGTGAAACTCGTGCTAAAGACTGTCAACAGCCTTTAACAGACAGTCTGGGTTGTAATCTTTGTAAAGTTTGTCTTGGGTACATCTCAACTTTTTGTTTCAAGAATTTAGTAGTAATAAGTGAAAATGCACGTCTTCATCCTGCTTTGTGCAGAGGGAAGTGGTCAGAGCTTCCACTTTCTCCGTCTACTTCAGAGAAAAACATTTTCTTGAGTTTACACCTCACACACTACTCTGGGTGACAAAACAAACATGTCAGGCATGATTTACACAGCTTGGACTCCTTACCTCCACCTCGTCCTCGTTGAAGCCAATCACAGACAAGGCTTTCCTCACCACTTTCCAATCACTGCGATCGTTGATGGAGCTCACTTTGGGACAGTTACCCTGTGGAAAACACACACACACACACACACAAAACCCTAAATCACTCTGAACACACATATATTTATCATCTGTTTCAGCTTTGTATTTCCTAGTAAAGCTCTGAACATGTCCAACAAAATCCATAAAGTAGCTGATGTGTAAACACGTAAACACCTATTTATATGTGATGTAAACACCTATTTGCACAAACAGATATATGAGGTGTTTTTGCTCAGTAGCTGTTTGTGTGTGTTCATTGAGGGGAGGGTTCAGCTAGTGCCTTAAGGCAGATTTGCCCCCTGAGGAAAGCTCCTCTTGCGGTACTGAGAGCCTATTAACCAGAACTCCCACTGGGACACACACACACAAACGGTTCAGACCAATAACTTCTGAGGGAGGGAGGGAGAGGGAGAGAGGGAGAGGGAGAGAGGGAGAGAGAGGGAGAGAACAATCCCTGGGAGGCAGAAATCTCAGCGATCTGTATACATCCTAAACAAGGGCTAAACATCCTATCTCCACCCATCGCTCACACAGACCAAACACGCTCCGTTTGCTAAATCCGAGTCGGAGCCAAATCCTGTCAAACCTCTCTGGAAAGTTAATCAGTGCAGCGAGTTGACAGCCTCTACATGCATTTTGCACACGGAGCGATGCGTGACCACGTTAAACACAGCAGACGGCTGACTGTCAGCTCTTAAGTCAACACCGAGGAGGGGCTCAGCGAGCGAATGAACATGCGGCACGGGATGTACACCGTTCCGCGCACGTATACAACAGCCGTGACTCTTCATTCACACAAATGACGCAGCAGTACCGGGTGGGAGGGGCTAGCGCAGAGACAAGCCCCCAGGAAGCGAGCCAATCACTGCAGAGTCCTGTTGTTATGGTGTGGGCAAATAAGGTGAAGGACACAGAGTGAATTATGGGCCTCGTTACATCTCTTCCCCTGCAATCGTTCAATAAGAGCAATCACTTTCTTTTGCCCTCTGCTATTCGCTTCCTTCTTTACAGATCAAAACACACGGGCAGACAACGCACGCGAGGGCCGCAGTGGTCAGGTGGCGTGTGATGCTGTAATCGAAAGCTGCAGTCAGCGGCGGACTCGGCAGACACCAGCACAGGATTAACCGACCATGACGAAGGCAGCCGACACCGCTGAGGCTCAATGTCAAACGGGCTGACTCTGCTCTGCTCAGAGAAAACAAATGACTGCAGCCCGTGAGGAAGAAAGACTGAGAACACGACAGAGGCAGAGGCGACTGTCACCTTCAGATGGCGGCAGTTATGTAGCAACCGCAGGGGATGTTTCTGTTCTTATTCTGTCACCAACTTATCAAAGAGCTCCTTGAGCAGTGAGATGGATTTAAGGAGCCAGAGCTGGCAGATATTTCCACCCAACCCCGCTGCACACAAACTTCAGACGACACAGTGGGGCAGCGCTGCGCGTCCTCCCTCTGCTGCTTCTTTCTGAGATAAAAAGATGACAAAGACGAACTGCAGCAGCCCGCCGAAGCATTTTTTTTACATCCCATGACGTCACCCCTCCCTCCCTCTTCCTCCAACACCACCACCACCTCCTCCTCCTCGTCCTCCTCCTCCCTGGAGGCCTGTCACCAGGAGCTGCAGCTAAAATGCCTCCTCTTTCACTGCTTAATTACCTCATCCCTCTCACCTGCACACACACACACACACACACACACACACACACACAGATGTGAATGCACACACACAAAGGGAGGTGGGATAGTCATACGCACTTTTCTTGCACACGCTTCCTAAGTGAGAGCAGAAAGGCGAGGAAGAGAGGAGGGGGTACGGGGCGATAACATCGTTCTCACATTGTTCCGCCGTGTGGGTGTTTGGCTCTCATTAGCTGCCTTTGTGTTTCGGTACCTAAAAGTCAGGATGTGGGTTTTGTGTGTGTCAAGTACAGCAGAATGCCGTTTGCCCTTCTGCAAGGCAAAGAGGAAAAGGAGTGCCGGTGGAAAAGTGTAAGAAGTGAAACTGCCATTAAATCAGTTGTCGCTTTCTTCGCGCGCGCGTGCGTGTGTGTGTGTGTGTATACTTCCTCAAACTTTTGGGGCCTTATCACAAAATCCAGACAAACAATAAAAGCAAGACATCCGCTCTAACGGTTATATGGGCTGAATTCAAGAAAGCTTTGTGACTTGGTGGGCAGACAGCAGCGAGACAAAGAAAGAATTTTTCTTAAAAACTTGTGACTTTGGAGAGATAACACAATAAAAAGAGAGAGAGAGAGAGAGAGAGAGACCGAACCCCTCAGCAGGGGAAAGACCCGACTCGTGACTGGGTTTAGAAACGCCAGGATATGAATAGAGGCCGTTGCAATCATGTCATGAGAAAGTGGGTTAAGGGGGGGAAAGAGGCAGACACACACATCACATCATTCACCCTGCAACACACATACAAAGTTGCTAGGTGATGGGACAGAAAGGGGGGGGTTATTTGTGTGGAGGGGAAGGAGGGAGAAAGATAAAGAGAAGGGGAGAGATCATTTTGCTCTTTTCCTAAACGCAAGAAAGGAAACAAAAGAAGGAGCCCCCCCCCCGTCCTTAAAGTGAGTCAGACAGGTTTCTCTACATCCAGTCTCACAGACTGAACTACACGTGGGCGCCACACTGGTGTAACCGGGGGACCCTTGAAAGGAATTGACATATTATCAAAGCCTGATGAGGCATCATGTGTCCT
>NW_023340257.1:4090584-4091949 GCF_004916995.1 Morone saxatilis | reverse complement strand
GGGGGGGGGGGGGGGGGCAATATACTGTAGATTTGCTATTATAAATAACTGCATGTTCAAGTCCAGTCACAATAAAAGAACTAGACTCCAACGGTGGCAGTTGCAGCTTGTGTGCAGAATACTGCATTAAACACATATCCTTTGGTATATATAAGATATGGTAGGAAATATCACCATAAACACTAGGAAGCCAGTGAGAGCAGCACTGCAAGCCTCCGTGGAAACACACACCGAGAAAGTGAACTGATTTATGAGCTCAGCATACAACAAAACGTGCTGTCCTCCCCTCCCTCCCCTCCCTCCCCTCTCTGCCTCCACCACCTCTCCATATGGATAACACATTAATAAGTTACCGCTGCTCACGTTACACCAGCCTCTTACCTATTTAGCGTATAGGACCCGTTCCTTTTAAACCTCATCCTGGACGACAGGAAGCGGATGAAGAAATCCAGAATTGACGGCGTTTCAAGCTTTTCTGTCGCACCCCGAAAGAAACAAACCTCTCTCTTTCTCTATTTCTCTCTCTTCGCGGTCTCGGTGCTGTCGGCTGCGCTCTGCGTCTGCGGTGCGTCTTCTGTCGGTCGGTCTGGCTGCCCGCGCTCGGTGCCCTCCTCCCTCAGAGGTTACTTGGGTCTGAACCGTTTGTGGTGTGTGGGGGTGCGCCGGATTTGTTGGGAGGTGTGCTGGTTCTACATAGTATGGCTCTTCGCGGAGTACCGAAGAGGAGCTTGTCCTCAGGGGGCAACATCGTCTTAGGCACTAGGCTGATACTTCCTCCCGCGTGCAATGAAGCAGCACACAAACAGGTCTACTGGAGAAAACACACGTCATTATATGTGTTGGTGTTGCAAAGTTAGCGGTCGTTCGTACTACGATCACAGTAGATAATGAGGGGTTGTTTACGGTGTTTGACAGGGCATCTGAGCTACTTTTGATGGATTTGTTGTTGAGGATGTTCAAGGAGCGTGGGGGGTTACGTAGTGGAGAATACAAAGCTGTGAAACAAGGAGTGATGAAGAGTAGGTACGTGTGGTGTGTCAGGAGGTGAGGTTAGGTGTTTGTGTGTGTGTGTGTGTGGTGTTTGTTCCAGCAGGGACTGTCGCGCAAACGTGGAGCCTCCATCAGTACGATCGCAGTGATTGGAAAGTGGTGAGGGAGAAGACCTGTGTCTGTGAGTTGGCTTCTTTCAGTAACGGGTAGGACGAGGTTGGAGTAAGGAGTCCAAGGCGTGTGTGGGTGAAGATCGATTGCGCTGACATTGTTGTGTGTTTGGGCGGTTGTGCAGCCCAGAGGGTAGTGGGTTTTGAGGTGTAAACTGCGAAGAAATGTTGGTTTCCTCTGAAGTAGACGGAGAGAATGTGGGAA
>NW_023340257.1:4060590-4090559 GCF_004916995.1 Morone saxatilis | reverse complement strand
GAGAGAGAGAGAGAGAGCTGCTGCAACTTCCCTGCAGTATTTACACATGGTTTATATTCATCTACAGGTTTCGCTCCGGAGCCGAAGGTGTGGCTGGAGAAGGACTTCATTGAGACTTGCTTATAACTATGAATTGGCATTGTTGCCGGTTTACCCTTTAACAAAAAGATAGATTTAAACATTCCAAACACAAGATTTACAAGATACAGATACTAGTTACTCCCTGTGCATTTAGATGTTCTGTCATGTTATTTTAAAACTTCGATAGGACAGCTCAAGATAGACAGGAAAGGGGGAGAGAGGGAGGGGACGACACGCAAGGGCAACAGGTCGGACTTGAACCCATGGGCGCTGCAGCAGAACTTGGCACAGGAGTTACTTTAGTACTGCTGATTTAACAGGAAAAGTTTCATGTTCATCCAAGCCGTAGCAGTGCTCCATCTGTCTCTGAGAATAATGAATGGGACTTTTACTTCCAGAACCAGCTCTATTATTAGATACTTACTTTGACCAGGTACTGGTACTGCTGAGGGTTCCTCTCCAGGCCCAGGCGTCTCAGCAGGTCCTCCTCGCCTCCCTCGATCAGCTGATAGAAAATGTGGAAGTTCCTCTCGCCGTGGTTCTGGTGGACCACGCGGGACTTCTCCAGCAGGTAGTTGATGATGTGGCCTCCCACCGGGGCACCCTGGCGACGGGATAAAGGCCAGGGAGGGACGGGGGAGGAAGGGGAGGAGAAGGAGGAGGAGGAGAGGGTAAGGCTGGGGTACTGAGGTGTGATGTAGGGTTGATGTAACATGCAGGTCGGCAGGGATTTTGTAGTCCATAAGATATTAAGTGTATGTAATTAATTACACTAGAAAAAATCTATGCAAAAACATTAAGTATATTTTTATTGTTAATATAATCACGCAGAACAGAACAGAAGAGTCTGGATTTTTCTTGTTAGGTTTTCAATATGTTGAGGTAACAATATTTTCGGTTCTTGCAACAATCTGCTTCCCTCTGAAGGAAGACGCGTTGGACAGTGTTTACGCTGGTGTAAAGTAGCTGCCAGTGTAAATCAGTCCTGCTCACCTTGAAGTCGAACTGAACGTCCATGTACTTGCCAAAGCGGCTCGAGTTGTCGTTACGCAACGTCTTGGCATTGCCAAAGGCCTGGAGAGAGGATAGAGTGGGAAAAGAGAGAAAGGAGAGGAGTGATGATTGACGGATTAAGGGGTAGAGAGATAACAGGGAACGGAGAGAAAAAAGTGTGATAAACACAGGATGGGAGATGAGGAGGTAGCAGTGAAACAAAAAGCGAAAACCACAGGCATTAGAGTCCCCACAGCGTTCGTCTACGACAGTAGCACAGATTACAGGGCATAGTGTACGCTCACACACTTATACACATCTGGAAAGCATCTGGCTCAGACATGCCAGACATCAAAACAAGTGCTTCTGTAAACCCTAGCACCTCTCTATTGGCTTCATCCTCCAACACACTGCCTTTTAACCAAACACAGAGACAATCACCACTCTGTTCTTTACAGTTCGACATACATTTCCCAAAGAAATGTGGGAGCAAGAAATTGTTGTGACGCTCAAATATATCATATGTGTGTTTTTGCATGCTAGGTATGTTCTGCCAATGTTGGTTTTTCAAAGCACACAGCAATATGAACATGGACTACATATCGATATAGATAATAATGATTTGAATTCAAAGAAAACTGAGCCACAATTCATCCAAAAAATCATAGAAAGCTTCTTATTGCCTCTGAGGAAGCTTTTAGACTTCAAACGCTGCTGGATAATCAAATAAACTGCATCATAACCATCACAGTGGAGGTTAACAAAGATGCTACTAGACTTTATATGTGGCAGATAAATCAATTAACTGGATTTCCCCTGTCTTTGACCCACTGTACATTTATACTGACTGTTGGCAAGTGAAATCAAAGCAAAAAGGAAGCCTCTTTATCAAACAGGCTGTTGAGTGGCTAGTGGTTACGCTGCTATAAGAGATAGTACATAAGAACATTAGGATGACAGCTCTCTGCTATAATAAAAAGATAACAAAACATTATTCGTGATGGTTTGACATTTAGTACTTATTTTGGCATCACAATGTTAGCCTTGGCAAACAACTTATGAGCTCTTCATTTTAAACACAGCTGACAGGGTGATGGCTTTATTTTTAGAAAAAACAAGTAAGCCTCACATTTATCAACAGATCAATATACAAATTATCTACATTGAGATTAGTAACCATTTCTGCAGCCCATCATTCAACAGTGTAGCAACAACAACAAATCCAATGTGCTGAGTAGCTCTCAGTGTGTGGACTTTTCCCTGAGTCTCACCTCCAGCACAGGGTTGGACTGCAGCAGGCGGTCTTTGACGGTCTGCACCTGCTCGCTGGCTGGGCAGGTGACGGCGTAGTACTGCAGGATTTTCTTGGACGCCTCCGTCTTCCCAGCACCACTCTCCCCGGAGATGAGAATGCACTGGTCCTTCCTCTCCGTCCTCAAGGAACGGTATGAGTTGTCTGCCACTGCGTAGCTGCAGGAGTGGAGGGAGACACCGGGTCAGTCGGATGGTCAGCAGAACGTTTACATTATGGAATTTAAAACATTCATATAGCAGCAGACAACTATTTGCTAGAGATATAGTGGAGTCACGGTGTGACAGAGAGATGACTTCACACCCCCTTTGCCTGTGTTGCTATCGCAGCCTCTCTCAGGTGTGTTTACACAGGCGGTCTGCTCCGTGTGCAGCTGAGTAGAGCGACTGAAACTGCTGTTTTTCTCATCTTCGTCTGTGAATTAAGTATTTATTTTGACCAACCAGAGCTGGTGAACAGTGGAACAGTGGATATGACAACCGTTTCTGGTTAAATAGGAGGTGTTATATCTCTGTAGAGGTCCTTTTTATAATCTTCTCGCACATGTTAAGGAATATCGTCACATCTAACTCTTTGAAATAAAGGTTTATTTCGACCAATAACTGCTCGGAAGACTAACAAAGGCAGGTTTAATCATGGACCGCAGAAAGCATTTAAAATTGGTCGGCCCCATCAGCACCGCAGTATCATAGAGAAGGGTAGGCACCCAAATTTGAATGGGAAATGTTTTACATTACATGACATAATTAGCCAATACATTTTTAGATTACCAGAAATTTATTGCTCTGTCATAGGCTAGCTAATATATATATATATAAATATATATATATATATATATATATATATATATGCGTACCACAGACTGTATAAATAAAAAAGTGTTTACCAAAGAATTTGTTTATTTTTGGCATGTCTGTTATATTTAAAAGTTGGTATGGCTCCGGCCCTACCCTCCGATTCCACGGTCCTTGCTTTAAATATACATTGAATATATAAACTTCGATTCAGCATTATTAAACTGAACTGAATGAATGGGTTAAGTAAAAATATGCGTTTTAATAATTCAGAACAGTATGGTAACAAAAGAGACAACTATTCATCAGTCATGGTGATGATGTTCTGTTAAAAAATAGCACTTAAAATCTCTTGGAAAACCTGTGTCTGAACGTAACATGATACTGTGTGAAGATGGAAAGACACTGGACTACCAGTATGAATCATAAAGTCCAGAGTGGAACACAGCCTGTTTTAGTTGCAGTATCATTTGTCAGCACCGCCGCTATCAGAGCAGCTATGTTGTTTCAGCCTGCATGGACACATTTTTGACACCAGACTAATTGGTAGATAAAACCAGCAGCTTGGCCTCAGCTGCATCATACTTTATGTGCTGTATGTGTGTGATATCAGGGAGGGCTGGGGGCTAGGGGGAGGGGGGTCAGGTTCAGGTCAGAGGAATTCCCTCTCTGGGGAGGAAACCTCTTGCCTGGTACCATCATTTGCTTACTTTTCCTTCCACCTCTCCCGCCCGCTTTCACTCTCTAACCCTCCTCCACCTCCTCTCGCCAAAGCACATCTTTCTTTCCACTCAGAGGGAGAGAAAACATTTGGCTCTATGCTCAAGTGTTGAACTAAAGAGAGAGAAAAAAAAAAAAAACTAGCAGTGGTTAGAGCTGAGAGAGATTCTGAAATGTTTCAATGACGCCACTCCAAGTCTCCATAATGCGCTTGATTGTTTTGTAGCTGACCTATGGGATCTGGAAGGGTTTGACAGGGAATTCCCTGACCAGTCCTGTGGCAACTGTTCACACAAACACTCCGACTCATGCCATGACGACGTCTGGCAAACAGGGTGACTGATAGAGAAAAGGACAGTCAGACCATGAGAGCATTGTGTAGCTAACTGACTCAGAGAGTGGCGCTCAGGACAAATATTCCCATGCAGTCTAAACATACACACTGTGACAACATGTTAAGTCATCCTCGGGTAAAATGCTCCAAGAGGCATCAACAGACTCCTTCTTTTAGGACATTGGAGCAAAAGGAGAAAACAGTAAACATGCTGTCCACCATGAATGATGCAGACGATGTTTAGGCCCATCGTAAAAAAACATGTTTCACTTGTAATAGCAAAGAAGTGCAATGAATCATTCCCTCCATCTTCCACTCACGTAGATAATGCTGCATTCATGGGCCGGGAAAAAAATGTAATGCATTCCATATGAGATTGTCCGAAGGGAGGAACATGACAGATAATGATTGTATGCTCTGAAGGATTATTTGCTGAAACCTGCTTCTCTCCTCTTCACTGTGTCTTCCATAATGTTTAAGCAGGTAATTTGACTCTGAGTGTGAGTTAAATTCTGAAAATGTGAAGTTAATGTTTAGCTGTGTACTTACATGTGTGGTGAGACCTCGTAGAAGTTGACTCCACGGTATCGCTCCATGTGGTTCTTGGTGTAGATCTCCAGGTCTCTGTATGGGTTCACTGACACCAGCACTGAACCGATGTATGTCTGATGGAGATGTACATGCGTAACATACAGTTACATTACATGACAAAGTACTGATAAACAGACCACTTATACATTATCAGTTTCATAGACTTTTTACTCCACGTTAGCTGCGTCAGTGTGGGTGTGCATGTAAAGCAACTATACCCCTACACTTTCTTAAGTCATTTTCCGTAAGACCGAATTCAGGTAAAACCAAACAGCTGGCCCTGGCTCCTCCAACTAAGACATAACATTTCTTCATGAAGCGAAAAAGCAGTATAGCTGTAATCAACTACAGGAAACCACCCCAAAGGTCAGGGTTAAAATGGTTTAAGGAGAGTCTTAAAGGTCATTCTGTCATGTTTTTAACTGCAAATGACCTCTGTTCCATTATGCTTGGATAAAGTCTCCAAATCTCTCATCAGGAGGGGCAGTACTTGTTCTTTACACATAGTTTTTGAATTAATAGCAATTGACGATTTTTGTCTCTGTAACTGCAATTTTTGTTTTAAATCGACAATTTATCATAAAAATAATAAACATTGGCACATATGTCAGCCAATAAGTAGCAAGAAGTTGCAATAGAGAAATGCAAAAGATAGGCTAGAGGTCATTTAGAAGCATTGTCCCCACTACATAAACTGTACACCAAAGAACAACCCGTTCAGTACATGTTGGTCACAATTCTTTAATAACCAAATTTAAGGGAATCCTTCTAAAAAAGGTTTATGTTACATGTATACGATGAAAACTGAATATTAGCCAATACAGTTTTTCAGATTTTTACTCTCAAATATCAGTATTAATCTAAAAGTAGTAGTGATCTCTCTCACTACAACCACTCACATAGATGAGGTTCTCTTTGAAGCGTTTGCGCAGGTTCTCTATGAAGGCGGCCTCGCTGGTGTAGTTCTCCAGCAGGACAAAGTCCTGCACGCCCACCCGGTCTCTGGCTGTCAGGGCCGACTCCATCATAGCCCGCACCCCGTCACTAGCCACCACCTAGAGGAGGACAAGCAGGGAGCAGAGGGTGGGGTTAGTGACTGAATAGAATAGGATAACCTATGTACTGTAACACTTCATCACTCAAACTGTGCTTGTCCCATGCATCTCACACACATAATCCATCCTCATCAGCGTTAGGAATGAAGGAGAGGACTAAACGAAACTCACAATTAAAAACATAAATCAGTGCTGCACCAACTATTGCTGGTAAAAAAAAAAAAATTGTACAACTTGTGTAACATTCCAACATTATCAAAGAGTGAAAAGCTGGTACAGATGCAGTACAAGCCATAGATATAAAACAAATTTATTTCTACATTACATTACATTCATATCTGGCACAACCATCAGGTGGGAGTGGAATTCAAACTGTGATGCAGGGAGGCCAGCATGAACAGCTTCTCTCTCTGATTTCAGAGTAGATGCTGGAATACATTAAAAGTATTTCTATTATTAAAAATAAAAAATAAGCCAGTTACTGTTTGTAGTATGACTAATAAATAGTCTAGGCCCATATATCTCTATATATCTCTTTCTACATATCCCATATATGTCAGCTTATTGCAGAAACATTTGTACTCATGTTGTCTGACTGTACAAAGAAATTAGACAAATGCCAAAGATGTGTTGGAGGTAATATTTCAGTAAGTGTCACTATTGCACGCTGGCACACAATTCTTTAAAAAACCAATGTGTTTTTGATAAAACATTCACACTCTAACTCATGGTCCACCATTTAGCTTTTTCTGTACATTTCAACCACATCCCAGGGTACCTATCAGTGATGAAGAAGACCATGAGATGCTGCTAAAAGCTCTAGAAAAAGGCAGTAAGTTGACCTTGAGTTCCTGTATTGGCTGGCTGCACTGCGTTGTTGTCTGTGTTGTTTTTAATTTTAAATGTATTGCAAAATTGATCAATACCACACTGTCTATGAGAGGACCATATCCTGAGTTGAATCTAATTCAACAGCTGAACCAGAAGTATGCAAGAATATGTATTCTTCAGGGAATTCATTGAGGTTCAGTGTTCTATGGTTTATATTCAGGCCCACAGTCTCTTTGCCACAACCTCTAAAATCTAAAATTTAAACCCTAGATGTGGGAACAAATTATCATCTTTCATCAGCTTCAACCCAAAAATGTTTGCAATCGGCCTTGGAAAAAACCCCTAATCACTAACACGAACTGAGCCAATGTTTGCGGAGATGTAGAACCATTTTTGTGTGCAGTAAACTTCAGAGGTTCATTAAGTCCTTCCTGTCCCATAAGATCTCATCACATCTTTTAGGACCCCCCTACAGCTTTCATCTTACAATAGAGCACATTCAGACCAATGCCATGAACCACTGTTTGAAGTCTAAAAGCCATTCACAGACCTCACACTGACTCATACGATAAAACGAAGTGCAGATTTTAGATGGTATGTATACCGTCTAGTTTTCTTTAAAACAGCCCCGAAGATGATCTCAGCGGTTCTACAAGTTGAGATGAACCAAACCTAAAATGTGGTTGAAAAATGTGTCACTTCAACCAAACTGTACCGAGCCCCACCCAGGTTTGCATATACCTAAAAATATACAGCGCATGAAGAATCAGAAGTGAAGATAACACTTACATGGTTAAGATCATTGACGCCTTTGCCCAGGAAGCCGTTTTCTAGAATAGAGGCTTGAGTTTTACGCATAAGATTGCGAATATCGCTCATATCCATGTTTAAGACGTAGTGAGTTGGACAGAACTGAAACAAACTCTGGAGCTGGAGGGTAGAGGTAGGGATGGCCAGTGCAGGGACGGGGACAGACACAGCACGCACACAAAGTACAGCAGGTGTTGTTGTTGTGTTATGCAGTACAGAAGTCTTCATCCCTCAGGAGACCACAAAGAAGAGATGGAGAGAGAAAGAGAAGAGAAAGCTTGAGGGAGGAGAGAACTTATTAATTAGCACTGGGTGAGACAGGAGGGAAAAATACAGAGGAGAGAGGTGTTAGAGGAAGGAGAAAAAAAAATAAGAGAAGGAGATGATGGATGCCAGGTTCTGACTCCAGTCCTGCAGCATCGCTCCATTTAAACTGTACTGGAAAGTTAACAATACTCCCTGAAATTCCACACAGCAATTCCCTGAACAACACAGCGCCTGTCTTTTCACTGCACAACAGACACCCACACGCACAACATCTTGATCGGATTTCACACAAGCATGCATGAATATGTTTGATCCTGGATTTCAAAGCAGAACTGCAGTGTCCCATGGTGCTCCACACATGGGGAGAAGCCATGGGACACCGGTGTGGATCTTCTATGTCTGGAAGTCCACAGTACAAGTTCAGGGGAAACAGAACTGACACCACAGCAGGTCCCTATAAACCTAATATCATTAGCTAGCACTGTGTGTTATGTTTACGCTCTTTAATTAACTGAACCACCCCTGTACTTTATCTTTACAGCCTTCCAAAGAGGCAAGCGGCCTGGCTCAGAGGGAGGCTGTTGGAGCTGACTCACCTCTAATCTTTATGATCTGACGATGACTCAAGCTTTCATCGGCGCTTCTTAATCCACAGTGTGTGAGCATGTTTGTGTCCTCACAAGGACACAATGGCACTAATCCAAAGTGTGGACAATTTGATTTCATCTCTTTAGAAGAGAGAAGGCTTTTACTGTTCAACTTTACAAGACCCTGCTCCCAGATTAAAGTGACTATAAATAGAATGTGCAGTGAATATTAGCAATGCTTTTTATTACACATTGGCTACAGTCACTGTAGGCTTCTTCAGCACCTGTAGAGGCTTCACAGATGTCTCTGTCTGAGACTAAATGCCGCTTCGAGGCAAACCACATGTCCAACCACACAAAAAGGGTGGCAAGTGGTGCGGAAAGGAAGCCGACACGCCGACAGAAGTGATAGGTGTGGATAACAATACACCCAAAGCTTAATGGTTTCCTTTTAAATTTAAACTTATAATCCTTAAGCTTTTTATGAAATCAAACCCCGCTTTTGACATTATTTATGGTTAGCATTTTTTCAGAAATGCCCATGACATGTATTTACATTCAGTCACTTCCTCTGTATAGTAGATTTCATTGTTAGTGGCGCTGTCACTGCTACTCTATTCAAATTGCATGATATTCACAGGAAACACTGCATGTATGTAATCCAGTGTTACTTCTTGTAATTAGATCTCAGATTTCCTACTGCTGCTGCTTCACATTAAAGCATTTACATAGCATTCACCTGGGAGCACCCAGGTAGCTCACCTGGTGAGAGTGCACGCACCATGTACTATGGCATATCTATTTATTTTCCTGTCCAATAAATGAAACGAAATCCTATCATTTTCAATTATTTTTACTGACTATTTTATTAAAACAATGTCAGTTTGTTTGTCTGCAGTGTAAACAGATGGACCAGCTGCTCTGCAGTTGTATTTCTGATGTATTAAACAACAATTACTGTTATCACAGTAACCATGGCTGTTGCAAAACCAAGCAGGATTGAAGCATTGGAGTTTATAAAGGAAGGGATAAGTAAACAGCTTTGGAATGCACTGCACCCGTGTGGTATCGCTACAAGTATCAATAATATTACAAGCATTAATACCAGATCTGTGGGTTCATATGTCCCACAACCCACACGTCCATGTTTCTCTCACCCCTGGACGCCATGAGCTCTGGTGACCTATTGTTTCACACATTTCTACAGAAAGCAAAGAAACTGCAGATGTGTGTGTGTGTGTGTGTGTGTGTTGACCCCTGAGAGCTGAGTATGCGTGACTAACTTTCTGTGTTACCAGTCCCTCTCCTCTCTCCTGTCAAACAAACAGTATGTGCACTATTCTGACCATTTTATTATGAACTTTCTGCTGATGAAAATGTTCTGCACTCATTCTTTTTTCTCTGCTGTTGCTGCAGCTGCACACATATGAAACCAGTGACTTCCTGTGTAGCAGAGGGTTTTTCCTGGGAAAGAATTACAAGACAGTGGGTGTTTGGTCCAAAGGTAAGAGAATTCACTGCAAAACTGACACACATTTACATTAAGATGTCATAGTTTATTACAAAACCCTCTGAATATTATGGCGCCTGGGAGGAAAGAAACCAACCCCTCCTCTTCCTCGTCTATACATTCTATCTCTCATTCACCTTCCCTCCTTGTTTCAGCCTCTCGCCCTCTCTCGCTCCATTACTTCATTGTTTCTCAATGCCACTTTGACTGTTTGGCTTTCCTGCGTGCAGTTCCACACACCGGACCTCCACCCGGTCTCAGGAACACGCCAAGTACGTGCCTACCCGGTTCCGACATGTCGTCATGTTTTCCAAATCCTGTGCAGCAAACAAGGAGGCTTGAAGGGAGACCTGAAGAGGTACAACTCTCTGCTAAGACCTCCAGCTATACTAGTTGGAGTTGTATGAGTTTCACAGCGCCGGTACCAATAAATATGTCAAAAAAACTGCAGCACATTATTCATAGCAGCGATTAAGAGTGAGTGACTGATTGCTACATTTTTCTAAAGGCAAGTATTGGCCCAGTATATCAGTCTAAAACCATCCAGTTTTGAGTATTTCTCCAAACCTTTATGTTAGCATGCTAACACGCAAAACTAAGATGGTAAACATGGTAAACATGGTAAACATTACACCTGCTGAAGATAAACATGCTAGCATTGGCATTATAGCATGCTGATGTTAGCATTTAGCTCTGAGCACAGCCTCACAAAGCTGCTAGCTGTTGACTTTTAGTCTTGTTATACTATTGCCAATATGATACCCGAGTTTTAATATAGATAAAATATTATTTACCTTATTTTGAGGAATATAACCATGTATGTTCAACAAAACACATTGGCAAAATAAAAACTTACATCAGGAACTATCTGATCAAAGAATAAGTAAACAAACTGACAGTTCCAGCTGACAGTACAGTAGTCGGTACTTGACAGACCATACTTTGTGCTACAGACACATTCTCAGAAAATAATTAAGGTTTGATACCCAGACCAAGGCTATGTATGTGGAGTAGACAGAGATTAGAGGTATGCTCATATAATTTGTTTAAAATTACTGCTAGACCACTACATTTTATCAGCATGTAAACTGGCACCTCCAAGAACTGATCCATAAGAATACTGTCCCTCATGCCAGCTAGTATTGTCCCCCACCCTTTTTAATCACTGTATCTTGAACCTCGTGTTTTCTGTACCAGCACCTAACATAGGAGGTTTGTTATTCCTGGGCTTTCTCCTCCCTTTAGTGCCTCCGTCCTCTTTCAAATGACAGGTTGAAAATGCGACCACATCTAAGAGAAGCTTAGAAAGGGGGAGAAAGCAGAGGGATTTTTATCATCCAGCCAGCCTGTGAACAATAGCAGCTTGACCTTTACATCGCCTCGGGTGCGCGCACAGAGCTCAGATGTCACACTGTTTATGTAAACCTCATCTAACCCGCTGCTTTCAGTGCACCACACAGTGCTCATGATGGAAGCGTGGGCGGATAATGATGAGAATAACACCCATCTAAACTTGCAAGTATCACAAGTTTGTAACATTTTCCCCTTTTCTGCATATTTGTGTTGGCTTACGTTGTCAAGTACCAATCTAAGTGTTAGCTTCACTGAACTTTATACAAACTCGTCAAGAGCATTAGTTCTGTCCAAAAACAATTTCAGTTTATTCGTCCTCTTCATTTAAGAGCTAAAAACCTGTATGTGTCCACCACTAATTCAAGAGTGCGTTTCCATGGCAACCATAAATAAAAAGATGGCAGTGGATCTTGCAGGTGTCACTCAACTTCCCTCGTTTGCATAGATTTTTTAGTAGGCTAAAATCTAGTATAGAAAGTTACACGTAAATGATTTGAAGGTAGAGTAAATAGTCCATAGAAAATTATTCTGCAACAATTCTGCTGAATGTTTAATCATTTAAGCCATAAAATGCCAAAGATTACACGATTATATCCCTTTCCTGGTCTTTTATTATAGTAAGTAATTGGGGGAGGGGCTAAAAATTGTAAGCCTCAAACCCAGGGTTAGGGTGAGGGATCAGGGGTATTCGTGTGCAGTTTGAAACACCCCCTGCAGAGCAAATATTTTAAATAAAAAAATGTGATGATTTACCACTCACAGACGCCTATAACAGGTTTGCATGTAGTATGTCTTTTTCAGACTGGACGGGACTCGAACAGCTAATAAACAAATCAGGCCCTAGAGCACCGAAACCAACTGGAATTCAATATTTAAGCATGTAAAAGATCCAGGTTACATATGCAAAAAGAGTGTAGCAGTCAGTCCTGTTGACTGTTGAAAAATGGCTTTTTCTGACTTCTGTTTCACATGATTTGTGTAAGATTTATAATGAGTGAGGCGTGTGGTTCTGATGAAGAAATGCTTAGCTACTCTCAGAATGTTTTGCCCTTTTTCTACATTTTTCCACTATGAATCAGTCTGGCACCGGTTTCTCCTCTTCTCTCATCTGTTCTGCACTAGCTGGTGGAAAGAAAGGGGCATGAAGTGATTCTGCAGGTTTCAACAGGTTGAATTTAAGACTTTTTAAGATCTTTTTAAGACCAGTATGAATGCAATTTAAGACCTATTTTACACCCACACTGGCAAAAAAGTAGGAGGAATATGAAGGAAAATCACTATTGGTTCTGTTAGTTTTGTAGTTATGGAATGATCAATACAAATTTTTCCCAAAACACATTTGAAGGTAAGACTGAAAAATGCATATACAAGTAACAATAACTTTATGAATCCAGTCAATTACCATCAATCATCATCAAATCATGTTTAAAACATGATACAGCTTTAAATTCAGATGACTGGATTTAAGAGCCCGTGGACACCCTGTAGAGACATGGCATGACAAGGCCTTGTGAAAATGCAGCGATGCAAAGTGTGATAACAGAAGCCACGCAAGAGCCGATTATAGCCTGTTGGTTTTGATGGGACCACAAGCCAACCACAGGCTTTATTGTAAAAGGAAGTGTCCAACAAATCACTGCACATTCCAACATAGGTAGCTATCTGTCAAAGTCTGACTTTCATTTGAAGACAATGCCCTATGGTTCTGTCTGTGTGCTGCAGGTGAGTGCAAATTACATATCAACACTGAAGCATTTCCCATTCCACACCTGCACAGGACCCAAGCTTATTAACATTTTGATTATGATTACCATGGAAACGCCCCTCCAGGCTTCGCAGTGAGCATGTTTATTTCCATCCCAAGAGGCTGTGCAGAGCAGTCAGACAGGTGGGACGAGCTAGCGGAGCCTCCCGCAGGCTGCAGAAATGAAGCAGTCTATGTGAGGACATGTAGGCAAAAACAGCACAACCAGCAGCTGGGAGTCTGGGAGTACTTCATATATCATATTTGGTCACTGCTTCACTGAGGACCCACCATGGTTAAGTGTTCCTGAGCAAGTCGCCACCCTGCTGCATTCCTGCCAGCTCCAGATGTGCCACTCTATCTAGCCTGGACTTTGATCTCCTTGGAGAGGGCCAGGGAGCAAGTGAACGGACAACTTCCCTCCTGTGGATTCACATTATAGTGTCCCACTTTTCTCACAACTGACATTTTGCATCACTAATTACGACAATACAATAAACAGGACAAATATATCCTTGTGTAGGACTGAAATGTTGCTATATGGCATCACTATCAAATCCAAAATGTAACATTCACACACCCAAAACTACTGATACAAAGCATCTCATATTAGTACTGGCACACAAAAAAGTTAGAACTGGAATAATAAGAGATTTCATTCATCTGTAATGGACAGGCAGCTGAGTGTCATCTTGGGTTCACTCAGCCTTAGGAGCTTTTCCAGCAGGCTGAAACAACACTGAAAACTGAACACTGAAACCTTAGGAAGCGTTAGCTTAAAGTGAACTGACCTTTACTCTGTCACTTTAAGTTGGATAACTAACTTTACTTTTAACCTTCAAAACACAATTAAATCTTTTGTTATGAGACATTTATGAGTCTGTCGGTTACACGCAGGAATTTAGTAACACTAACTTACCCGACCCCAACGATACTCCATGAAGAAACAGTTTTGAAGTTTTAAGTCATTAGGTTTGTATTCCAGGTACAACGAGCAATATCACCGAGCCATTCACAAGCTTTTCACTTGTCAAACTCCATCGTGACTTTGACTTGATGCAGTCTAGAAAGTGACTGGATGCCTGGAGAGAGTAAGGCGAGCCCAACATAAACTACCTATTGAACTAAAGGCAGATGCCCTGCAGGCAGCAATGACAACTGTGTCAGGAATCTCTCTTCGCATTGTACTCTCCTGACGAATCTGTCCGTCCTCTGTCCTCATCTCACACACACGCTGTTGTAGGAGCAAGGGGCCTTATAAAAATGGATCAAATCCTTATGGGTGAATATGCACATGCCAAAATGTGACGGTAAATAGCTCTATACAAGTGTAACTGCTGAGAAACAAGTTCCAGCGGATTCTATTATCGGCAAGAGAAAACACTCACATCCAAGAAGGAGGTCTTAAAGTCTGATTTAAGACTGATACATCACACACTCTTTTCATTAACACGCTCACTCTCACTCTCAGTGAATGCCAAAGAATGCTGCCTGACCACACAACACTACCATGTGACTGCCTCGCCCTGGGGCAGTGCAAACACACACACACACACACACACACACACACACACGGCGATGAGGGCACACCTTCTCGGATATCAAATAGGTTCCTAATCAGATAGCTCTGACATCAACGCGACAAATACAGAGTCAAGGTGAAGGAGGATGCTGAGCTCAAGGAGAGTGAGCAACAACAGTTTAAGGTAAACATGAGAAAGGCTCACCTGTCCCTCTCCCTCTCTCACCTGCGTCCTTCAAGTTCACTGTCAAGGTTGTTACGCAATTCCACTGCCACAGGAGATACAACTAAAGCAGCTCCGAAAAACGTTCCCTTCCACTCCAATGAACTCCATCCCCCACTTCCACAGCCTGACACATAACTCCTCACCTTTCACAGTCTTGTATGCAAACCTGCGTGTGTAGATAAGAGATTCTTGACTAATCCTCAACCATAAAAGAGGGTCCAGATTCCCCCACGCTCTGCCTGACTTTTTCTGCGAGGCGAACGCGTCTAGGTGTCTTACCAAAGGTCTGTACTTCATGGCTCCTGCCCTGCTCTCAAGTGATTTTGGGACAGGGTTTTTTCTCTCCCGCCGCGGCTATAGTCCAGCGATAAGAATGTGGCCTCCAGCGCCGCGTCCCACCACTATTTAGCCGAGGGTTTGTTTTTAGAAGCTCTCCCCTCCGTCCTGAGACCCAGCTGCCATAGCTTCTCCTCTTACTGCTGCTCGCACACACCTCACTCTGTCTCCCCTGCTCGCCACTCATTCACCCACTTTTCTTCTCCCTCCCTCCCTCCCTCCAGAGGAAATAGTCCCTGTGTTAGGTGACACATAACCCCCCTCCTTCCCTATCTCTCTCTCTCTCTGCTTTTCTTCCCTGTTGCCCTTTCCTCAATGCACTTATGCTAAAAAACTTACCATACTTCCTCAGATTTTTCTTGCTCTCTCTGGTCGTAAGAGAAGGGAAGCAGAGCTAACAAGACTCATATCATATGCATACACACACATCTGGCCCTAACCACCCCTGGAGAGAAAAAAGGATGAGAAAGGAAAAAGTTGTCCTGATGCCAAAGGGGTAAAGAGTGTGTGTGTGCAACCGAGCGTGCTTGTGTGAAAAAGGGAAACTTTAAGTAAGTAGTAAATGCAGCATGAGCCAATAAATAATCATCTATGTAAGCAAAACGAGTTTCCTATTCCTTGCCTCCTCCCTTTCTTCTCTTCCTTCACTCCCTGCTCTCCCCCCACTTACAAGCTGAAGCAGAAACCAGACAGCGGCTAAGAGTCCCACTGTCATAAATATGGCTCTTGATGCATCCAGCTCACACACTCAGCACGCACCCACACACACATACACGTATACAATGACGGACGCATGCACGCACAAGGACTTCCCATCATTAGTCCAATATCATTACAGGGAGTGTAATCACTCCAGACCAGAGTCGCACACACACATACACACCCCTCTGCAGATCAAAGGCCTCGGCAGTCTAATGCATCTGCTTGTTAACACTAATAACATCTGACATCTTAGCAGGCAATGGGCGTGTGTTGATGAGAACAAAGAGGAAGACAAGTTTCCACTACAGTTGCTGGACTAATACACAGACATTAATGAGGGATAGTTTGAAGTGTCTGCTTACTTTGGTTTTTTGTTGAGGGTGAGAAAGCCATTTGAACTTGGGCTGCCCTAACTTGAAGGAGCAGTTTGACATTTTGGGAATCGCACTTATTGGCTTCCTTGCCAAGAGTAGGTGTCTGTCTGTAGAATATGAAGCTGAAGCAGAAAATGATTAGCTTACCTTAGCATAAAAACAAAGAGAAATCAGGGAGAAACAGCTCACTGGGCTCAGTCCAAAAGTAACAAAAACAAACTACCACCCTATATTGTGTGTTTAATTTGTACAAAAACTTTAAAAAACTGGGACACAAAGACACAATGTGTGGGACTATTGTGGGATCATATCATATTACAAATGAAATGATTACGTTCATGTGTTATGGAATATATATCAAACATGCGTGTGTTGGGCTCAACTTCTAGTGACTCTTTCAGATCCTCTAGGCAACCTTTCATTTTCTAAAAAGCAACTGGACACTAATAGGAAAATATAGTCATACATTCAAATATATTGTATTGTAATTGATTCCTATGAATAGCCTGCACAGTGTCAATGTCTCAGTGGATGTGGTGTGGTCCCATTTGACCTCCTCTCACTCTTTCTCTCCAGATCTGTGGAGTATGGTGTTCCTTTAGCTTATATGTACACAGTTAGTTTGAGCTTGTAAATATTTAAATAGTTTGTTTGATCTTCTCCCTCCCTTTTTACATTTTTTAAACTTTTTTTTTTTCTACTTCAAATATAAAATGTGCCTGTATGGAGTTTGTATAATAATGAATGAATGAATAATGTTCAAAAGGCATTTCTGTACATTTCCATTGCTGTATACCCATTAGACACAGGTTTGCATTTGTACTGCAGTTTGCAGTGATGCATTAATTGATCAAACAGTTATAAATAAACTGAAACAAAGTTGTTTACTATGTTTGTCAAGTAGAATGAAAAAAAGAACTTAAATTTGGGACAATGGTTGTCAAGTCTGGGACAGTTGAAGGTAGAATTTGGGACAGTTGTGGGACAAAAAGTTCATTTCGAGCCCTGCGGACAGATGTGGGATTGATATCAAACATCTCATTTAACTCTTGGCAAAAAAAGGCCAATAAGGAGATTTCTGAAAATGTTGTACTATTCCTTTTCTCAAAACTGTCAAATAGAGACAACTAACAACACCAGGGACTGTGAGTGTAAGAGACGGGTGTCTATGGTAGCAAGTATCTCCTTTCATTAAAATAAAAAGTAGGGATAGAAACACTACAATATATAGTTTATGGACAAACATGAAACCAAAGGACATATTGTTGAAAGGCTTTCAGACATCAAAGAGACCTCAAGAGTTCCTGATGCTGGACGAAGTGGGACATTGTAATCTATGGTGGAAGAGGCTACAAGCTGCAGCTTCAAAGAGCAAAGCAACAGCAGGAAAGCCAGGTTTTATAGGCCTCATTAGGATGACCTACTCCTTCCTGCTGATCTAAGAGAATAGGCCCATAAATCCAATCCAAGTGGCTTACTGGTACTACATATTCCATATCTTTAGGTCCTTTTTAACTATCTTAATCATACACCTGAAAAAGAGAGAGCTGTGTCTGTCCAGTAGGGTTTTTATTGAATTCTAAAAGCTGGTGGGAATTTGGAAATGACGGAGCTCTGAGGCTCACATACCCGAAGTAAAGTCTCATTCAAGGTCTTTTATTAATGCTTCCTTGCACTCCACTCAATACAAAGAAAACCATCCTTTAAGGGTCTTTCAGTTAGCACAAAGGTTCTTTCCAAAACGGTAACTGGTACATTGAGCAAAAGATTACCATTACAGCTCTTCAGATCATTAACTGTGGACCGCAACAGCAGCAAAAAGGTTCACTACTCTTTCAAATAGTTACTACAGGGACAATATAGGAGAACACACCCTGGGAAAGCAACACACACTCCTCCTCTTCCACACTGCCCTCTACTGGTCACCCACCATCTAAATGAAACTCAATAAGGAGCCATTAGGTTTTTGCTGAGGCAGACATCAAAATGCCTGAAAATAACTCCATCTCCCTCTCCCTGCATGCTCGGAGTGACGAAGAGAAAACACACACGTTGTACTGGGCTCAGTGTCTGAGATTAAACTTTATACACCTTGTTTGATGCCACCCCCCCTCTCTCACTCCCCTCTCTCTCTTCATCGCCAGTATAATCAGAGCCCCTGCTGCAGGAATCTGAGTAATGTTTTCCAGACGCTCTCTCTCCCTCTGTCTGTGTGTGTTTGTGTGTGTGTGTGTGTGTGTCTCTCTCACCACTGTGTGAGAATACACTGGACAGACAGCAGGAAACAAAGATACAAGAGAAGATAGAAGGTCGCAGTTGTTAAACACCCAACATATCAGCTAGATTTATTAGTTTATTCGTCTGCGCTGATGTCTCTCCGGTTAAAACGGACTTTTGGCAAGTGTGCAGACTGGAAAGGTGTGTGTCTGAGTGTGTGTGTGTTTCTGCAGGCTCATGCTGAGGCAGCATATTTGCACCGAGTTGGAGGAAGGAGGGGCTGTATCTGACCACCAGTATCTCAGTCAGCTGTCAGACTTTAACCCTTTCTTATCCACTTTTCTTATCCCACTTCTTCTTCCATCCAAAGTTAACTCTATAAAGTTTAGTGGACTCATCACAGATTGGAACGGAATTCAGAAACACCAAAAGAATGAGCCAAAAAATATATATATTAGACAGAAGAATAAATTATTATCAGTCTAATAATTCACTGGTACCAGATACAGTATGTCCTCTCCTCCCACATACTGCCTGACATCCCTTTGCATACACACACCAGCTGAGACTACAATACAGCATATTCAATCTGTCTTTTACAGTTCTGAGGCTATAAATGATATGACATGACAGCACTATGAAGGGGCATAAAGCCATGGAAACGAACAAACATTGTATTATGTGCCATTTGGCCAGCGAAGGAGCTTCTTAACTACAGGCTCTAAAGCCATATGCAACCAGCCGGCAGTGCCAAAGCAGGTGCTTCACATTTGTTATTGTATTTGCTCAGGGAGGTGAGGTCACTACAGGGTTAATGATTGCAGGGATTACAAAATACTCCAAATATACCCAAATGTGTGCATTTAGCTTAGAGTCATTAAAAGAAGCCCAAAAAAATTATATAATTAGCTTGATATCTCTAGTTCCTTCCTATTGAAAGCTCTATGTTTATTTGCCTCTGTATCGAGCACACACACACACACACATTGGGAGAAAACACCAAATTAAACATCATGTTGTTTAGATTGAGGGAAGAAGGGAAAAAAAAGCTTAAATCCCACTGACCACTTTCAGGGAAATGCATGTGACCTCGACTCCGTGGGAAATCAAAAATGGGAACTTGACTTTCTCCTCCTGCTCCCTCTCTCTCTCTCTCTTTCTCTCTCCTCTTTTCCCCTCCCCTAAAATTCTTCTTTCGCCAGTCACTTCCTCTCCAGCAAAGTGTGTTCAGAGTTATCTTGGATATAAATAGCAATTTTCCACTCTCCGTCTTTTGCGGTCCAGAAATAAGGCTTGGGAATGTGCCGTCCTGTAACATCATGCCACACTAATCTGCCATATTTATTAGAAGCTAAGACCAAACTGCACTGTACTGCACTGCAATACCTTGGTCTGTAAAAGGCTCATCTGCAGTGTTGTTTTCTATTGCAGCTCGAGTGAGTCCAGCTAAAGAAGGATCATTTCTAGACTTGATTATTTGGTGGGCGAATATTTACAATGCCACACATGGCACCCACAATGCAGCGTGTCAATTTCCACATCCTCTGCTATCACAGCGTCCTGGACATGTTTAATTCAATAAGTCAAACTCCGTGCCCATACTAATGACTCATGTGCACCAAATATTGCTTAATAGAGTTGAGTCATACTGCTCCCAGACAGGATTTCCTCATTTTGGCATGTGCAACACGGTTAACAGACCAATGCTAAATATGTTGTGCTAAGTATGCTGTTTCTCCATTTAACAAACCAAGAGCAGTGACAATATCTATAAATAAATACCATTCACTTAATAAGAGAGACTAATAAGAGAGAGGAACTATTGACTTCTTAAAATTATTGTTATATACTTGAATATGGTAATAAATATCACCAGCCAGTGTGACATCCAAGCTTCACCTGCTTATTTAAAGATACCCTGTGGAGATGCATTCTACATGTTTGTAAGACCTCTAGCATACACACAATGCACTTTGGTAAGAAACAATGAATGTAAACATAAGTAACAAAACATTTTTTTCACAATAAAACTCCACATGGTACCTTTAGTTTAAATGTATAATTAACGAATACAGTATCTGCTATAAGCTGAAGTATTACCTTTAAAAATCCTAAATCAGTGAAAGCCTAGAATTGGCAGCAGCTCTCACATGACTTATAAGCTTCTGGGATGAGCTCTCTATCTGTGGCGCAGTGTTGCATCATATTGCGCACACCCTTGATCGCAAGGTTGAATGGGCCCATTTTCATTCTATGCTGTAAAGGTTTCATCAGACTGACGAATAGCAGCCGTTAGGGATGCTGAGAGGTTATAACATCAGTAATACAGCATGAGACCTTGTTGCTTAATAGCTCCATGCACAAAAATCATCACTGATGCCAGAAAGATTAGGGTTGGAATGGTAATGGAAAAGCAGCAGATAGTAAAATATGTCAAAGTTAGCACATCTACAGTAGAGACAAGATGGGAAAACAAAATAAAGGTTTACATTTGGTTCCATCAGTTGAAAGTGATAAAACTAAACTCCCTTCTACAGTAATGACCTCTATAAGAACATTGACCAAAGTACAGTCCGTATGATGACTCCACCCGTCTCTATTACAAAATCCTCAAGAATCGTCTTACGTGTCATCTAAAACCTCAGTCCCACTGGGCAGAATTACGCTATAGCTGGATTTCAACCAAAAACAATATGTCTGCGCCTCTAAGCTGGGCTATAAATTAAAGAAACACACCTAGTTTTGGGGGATTTTTGGCTTATTGGTCAACTTTGCTGTTATGTGATGAGAGACTGTCCAATAACCTATCAATATCACACTGTCTCTGGTAGATCCTTGGCTTATAGGGTCTTACAACCATGTGCAAATCTCAATGAAAGGAGCATTAACTAAAAGCAAGGAAATAAGATCAGCTCTAAAGCTAAGTGGTAAGTAAGGTTTGTCAGTTTTGTGAATCCCTCCAAACATTGTAAAGCATCATGAGCACTATTCTGTAATCTCGTCCTTGCGTGTCTTTCTCCGGCTGTGTCTGTGTGTTGTCACTTTCCTGCAGGCCTGGCTTTCTTCCTGGCCCTCCACAGGTTCTTCCACTATAACAAAACCAGTCTTGTAATCAGTACTAATACAAGTCATTACAATAGCTTTAACAATAAATATTGCATGAACTTTTGGCCTTTCTTTGCTCTGCTCTCAGTGTAAGCTGCGAGAGAAAAACCAGAGAGGGATGGAACCTTAACCCACTGGCTACCAATCAAAGAACAGGACACCCCGAAGTGTCTCAAGGGGCCACTTTGAACCATTAAATGCCCGCTCAAAGTCGCTGTAAATCTGCATGCATCCCTCACCGACCAAAAGACACTCGTGCATACAAGATCTTGATATTCCCCTCACTCTCCTTTCCCATTTTCTAGTCTTTTTACTAACACATTGGTGCAAGATATCCACAATCGCTTGCTTTAGTCTTGTATCAGCCTTCAAAAATCAGACAACCTGGATGGTTTCTTGCAAATATTTAAAGAGACAAATATGTCAAGAGGAAAGGGAGTGGGGGATCCAGGACTGGCAAATGTGGCAAGGGACCAAAGAGAATTAGACAAAAAAAAAAAAAGAGAGAAGACAAAATATAAATGGCTGTGCAGGGCGGCTGTGATGTCAGAGCGAAAGAATGCAAGCCATGTGGGCGGCAAAACAAGAGTCGGGAAACAGAGACGAGAGGGCCGAAGAGAGAGAGAAATACGACGAAAGAGAAGTATCAAGAAAGAGGATGAGAGGCAGGAAGTTGGTGACAGATGGTGAAAGTGTCACAGTAAGGAGGAATTACAATAAATGAGGGTGAATGGATGTGCGAGTGTGTGAGTGTGTGTTTTCTGACATAGCTAGCTAGTCTGTCAGCCTATGGTGGCCCAGCCCTATATTGACACAAGGGGGTTCCCAGGGGCCAGATACACTCAGTCAAACTGTTCCTCTTTCTCTCTGCAACCTACTTAGTGTTTCTCTACTGCTGCCCTCAAAGCTCTGGGCTAAGTGAATCACCACAATATGTGTGTGTGTGTGTGCCCATGTGTACCCGACCAAAGCAGAGTGAGATGTTTCCATTGTGAACAGATGTTAGTCAGAGAGACAAAAGACTAAAGCAACAGGCTTGAAATTAAGTTAATAAGGGAAACTGGGCTATAGTTTTTTAAATTCACACACACACACCAAATATGGAAAACTCCCTGTCCCTCACACACACACCCACACCCACTTTTCCACTGTGGCAGCACTTTGGTCATGCAGGCATTTCCTAAAGTGTCTAGCGTCTTCCATAAAAGCATAATCCTAGGCTGAATTGAGTGGGTGGTTGAATCTTTCAGAGGAGATTTCTTGAAGTTGGTAGCAGCTCTCCCGCTGAATATTCAGACTGATCATAACCCCTCCAACCAAGGAATAATGCTCTAAATCAACACCCTACTTATTTACAGGCAATGTATGACGGGCCACAAGTCTGACAGGGAGGTGAGTTTGCCTACATACACAGAAGCGGTTCTATATAGTCACGTAGACTGTGTGATGGGACTTTTTTACATTGTGTCACCGTGGGATATGCACAGGTGTACATCATGACATGGACCGACAAAATGTCTCTCTTTTGTCCTGTTAATGACTGACTCTTACAAAGACATGGAGGTAAGAGAAAACACAGACACCCGGTTTACCCTCCCACAGTCGACAGGCCCTTCCAGTCAACAGGGCAGGTGGTGACTTGCAGAGAAGGAACTCTAAACATTGGGAGCATTCTACCTCTCCATCCCCCATTCTTTCACAACCTTTTTTACACATCTATCCTTTTACTCCTCTGGCCTCTCTTTCTCTCATCCTTCACTCCTAGTCTTTTCCCACTTCTCTCTGTCTTTATCGGGGTTATTCCTTCCCTTCTGATTCTCTCTTTCTACCACATCTCTCCTCCGTCCTCTCCTCCCCTATGGATAGAGGGTCTCTCAGTTGTATTTATACCCTGCAGGCCTTATATGGAGAAGAGCTTTAGCTGTAGGTTCAAACAATGCTGGACTGCCTGCACCCTACAGACCGGCGGCACAATAGACCCTGGGACTGATATAGCCTTTTGTTGATTATCACTCTGAACGTTTCAAGGCTGATATTTTGTTAATAATCAGCCTTAAAATTCCACTTGTTTCATGGCCAAAAGAAATCCACTCACACTCTTGGCCCTGCACTGAAACTGAGAGGATATGGTTTGACTTAATAGTGATTCTTGCAATGAAATGTGCCTCACCCTGTCTTATGATACTGCAGTATAAAACGGTTGAAATGATAGGCTCTTGATGCAATTTTATTGTCTCATGAGGGCTATTTTAGAGGGATTTTAAAAAGGTCCGCTGTGTAACATTTAAGAGGCTCCATTGGCAGAAATGGAATATAATATTCTGAGGTACGTTTTTATTGGTGTAATTGGTGCAATTTAGCATTTCCCCTTCCTCTTCCGTCTTCCGTCCCTTTTGTCATCACCTTGTACACTAGTTAGTTACCAAGCACCAATGCAACCAATGATGTTCAGATTACACAAAGTAAATAAGGAAGTATTTAATCAGATGTGACTGACGGTAAGAAATGTGGGCCTGTCAACATGTACGCAGTCCTCATCCTTATAGCAGCTTGAACTTAGTTGCTATGTTTCCAAACACTGAATTTCCTGTTTACTCCGTGCACTTCCTCTTTGCTGATTAGACATTAATAACAGCTGAGCCACTGGACCAAACATAACCAGACAATTAGAACAGAAGCGTTCTTCTAAATACTGCAAGTAGCTTCCTCACCCTATTTCCAGCATGTTGAAGCCATTCCTGCTTCTGTCTATGACTCGATTTTCTTTAAGCCTCTTTTTGTACTTTTTACTTTTCAGCTACCATTCCACAGCCATCTTCTTCCTACACCTTAATGCAGCAGGACAGGATTGTAGCGATCCCCTCAGCTGGCATCTACAGTTGAACCCACTACCTGTATGCACACACATACAGTAGAGTCATTAAAGTGCTCAGCTGTCTCTACACAAGGGGACTGATATGGAGATAGAGGGGCGGGAGGACTACTTGCTGGAAAAGTGGAAAAAAGGTAAAGTGAAAGAAAAGATTTGAAAGGAAGTGTGACAGTTTGGAAGGATGGCTCCTTAGAGCCCATCAGTTTCTAATTAAAGTGCTGCTGACATGTCACCATCCACCTACATTAAACCTGACAAATAAGTGGGAATTTATGTGTGAACTGCTTGAACTTGGAGGAACCTCTGGAGTAAGTAACTTAACACAGACCCTCTCCCAACACAAGGATAGCTCAGCAATTTGGTCACACACATTGCAACACCTCTGCAATCTTCCCCTTACAGATTTATTACCAAGGGTTGGGCTGCGGAGACAGAAAATATACACACAACTGCTCAAAGGGTACAAACACACATGTCCACTCACTATACTCCTTTCCAAACTTCAGGTAAATCCATGCCCGCGTTCTCTCTCACTCTCATTTTACTCCTCATTTTCATCCACTGACACAGAAACCCACACACAGACACACACAAACACAGCTTCTCGTGATGATCACAGAAAACAAAGCAATGAGAGCGCGCACACACTATTGTTGTTCAGGATGTCGCAGGTCATTTGCTTACGGTCAGCCAGCAGTGACCAGACAGCTACACAACCCTTACAGCACACAGACACACACAGACACACACACACAGACACACACACACAGACACACACACACACCATCCTTCCAGCCATCCCCATCATAATGATCAAATGTTACGACCTGAGGCGAGGACACAAACATAGAGACGGAGGCATTCACTGAGCAACAATGAGAGTATGCATGAGATGATGGTAACTTTAACCACACACCTGTGGTATTGTTAGCATTGCTTTTAATCAAAGACTACGTTTCCCATGTACCCAGGAACATGGATAGACCAGTAGGGGATGCTGCTTACAGTAATCATACTGACTCAGTGTTTAATGTTGTTAAACTGCTAAACATAACACTTGTAATTTACAGCAGCAGTAGCAGACAAATGAATAGTTTAGGTTCAGGTTGACTTTAAGAATGTCATCTGTGAAGTCCAGAGCTCACAGCCACACCCGCAACAATTTAACCCCACTGGGAACTGATGCAGAAGAACAGTTGTTCCAAACTCTCCCACTGAAGCAGCGGAAGAGTCCCTCACACGCACACACAACCATGGAACCACTTGTCACAGTCAGACTGGGCAGGGCTGCTATGGTATGTTAGATAGTGAGTTTGATTATTTGGGTTTGTTAAGGAGGTATGCGGCTCACAGCTGTGTTGAGGATAAAAATACATCAATTAGGAAACAACTGGGAAATCCTGGTGGCCTACAAGGGGCTTAACATGCTGATGTCCCAGTTTGAGTTCAGCAAACTAACGCAGCTTCTCTGAGAGAGCAATTCTTCAGGTTGTGATGTTGGAGATCCTGTGAAATGTCACAAATTCAGACTGAATTAAAACGTACATTTTGACTAGATGATGACAATCAAGGGGTCACAATTATCCTGAATGTGTTGGAGTCCTGCAACCAGCATGGTAAAAAAAAGTGTATCAACCATAGACATTTAAGAGCAAACTAGTAGATACACTGTTCACTAAAGCAGTGCACCATAAACCTGAAAAATCAAGGCCTTTAAATTGAATTTATGACTCCTTAACAGTATCAGAGCTTAAGATAAGATTGAACAATTTGACACTTGAACGTGAGGAAACCTTGTACACACACACACACACACACACAGCCAGGCATTTACTGCCCAAATTGGACACTCCAGCAATGGGAAAGATTGCAAAACAGGTGATCATTAACCATCCAGAGAGTACAGCAACCTGGCTTCCACAGGAGGTAATGCAGGATAGACAGAAGGGCTGAACCAAGTGAGAGGGAGAGTCTGATAAGGACTTCACATGGTCCTTTAGACTCTTCAATATCTGTGTCAACTTTGCCGTGGAGTGCAATAGCAATGAGCAGGTAAAGACAATGAATTCATTATTGCTCTGGTCAGTATCAGCCATCAGAAACCTGTATCAGTCAAAGTTTGGACCAGCTACTTTAATCTCATTCATCAACTCTGTTTGCATTCCTTCAGGCTCTATAGGCAGCTTTCTTTCTCCTGGTATCTGGCTGCTTTCATGCCACATTTAGTTTTTTCTTCTCTCAACTTTACGACACTCAAGTTATATATACCACTTTTCACTCCATTTCCCACATTCCACCTCTAACTCCACCAGCACATACTCTTACTTACTTCATATCACTCCTTCATCTTCTCAATCCCCCTCTTACTCTCTCTCTCTCTCTAGGTCCAATGCCACACCTGTTCATACAGTACTGACATTATCAAAGCTCCATGGAAAGATTCTGTTAAAGATTAACAAAAAGGTACAGAGTGAGAGAGGACGCCTTCATAGTCTTAACCAAGGATGTCTGCTGTATTATCACCATAGTCAAGGCACACACACACACACACACACACACACACTTTTCTCTAACACCACCCTGTAGAGAACTCCTATTGTCCTGCAGGAAGACTTGTTTTTGCAATTAATGTCCTATTACCAAAAAATTATTTGGTAATAAACACGATCTGAGCAATTTTGAAAATACACAGCAGTGTTGTTAGTAAACAAAAGGCCCCATCACACAAAGATATAAAAAATATATCATGGCAAAAATCATTGAAATCACTGACAGGGGGACATTAAAGTAAATCAATGCAAACTGTTGAGTTCAACCGTTGTCAATTTCAATGCGCAAATTTACCGTTGACCAATTTAAAAGTGCTGAGACTAAGCTAACAAGCTTGCTTCCTGACTATTATCAAGCTCGCTAGTTGGAAAACTTGTATCCCTCTTCATTAACTCTTTATTGAATAAAATAATGTGCAGAACAGAACAGAATGCCAGGGGAGAGTAAATGGACGAGTAAAGAGAAAATTGACAGAAGCTCGGACAGTGGTTGTGACTGACCAACACTAGCATGTTCCTGGTTTGCTAGTGTGTTAGCGGTTAGCTTGCCAACTACAATAGTTTGCTAACTAGACCTGTAAGTAGCCCCTACCTCATCAAACCTCTATCACTGTGTATTTAACTTGTGGAGTAAATGTTTACTGAGGTACAAAATGTGTAGGTATGCATGTGTGGACAAAAGACAACAAAACTCCTAATACACTGCAACCATTAAAGCAGACCAGCCTGATAAGTTCACAATATAAATTGTACATTAAACATCCTGAAGTTTTAAGTCCAAGACTGCTCCAGCAGGAACTTCCCTGATAAGGCAGCTATTTGTCACCCACTGAGCAAAGTAAATTGTGTTTGAATGGAATTTAAGGTCAAGCTATCAAGCTCATTTTATGCTATTTATCATAGTCCAACTCTTACTTTCCCACATATTTTCCAGTCACCAGATTCCAGTTTCTCCTAATACCTCATGCCTCACCTAATGCCTCATTCTCTCCACCTCATTCTGGCTTTTTCAATCTGAACACATTGAACATGAACAAGAGATATGAAGCTAGCTAAAAATAGTAAAACCAGAGTTTATCTTAGTATGAAAGGGGTTGGGAGGAGGGGTAAAGGAGAGGAATTTATTTGGTGATTATTTCTGCCTGGTGAATTCTCCAGAGTTTCCCATCACAAGCACACACAAAAACACTGACACACCATATGCACCCTTGTTTCAACAAACCCTGAGATTTGCCTTTGGTGTCATATCACAGCATACAAGAGTGGGTGGGTGTGTCTCATCACTGCCAGTATAGTTAGGAAGCAGTTGGAAAATCACAAGTACACAGGAGAGGAGTTGACATAATTACAGTTATGATGTAGTACAGGATCCAGAGGGCTCAGGTCAGCTTGTCATGATTATAGGGATAGATGCTCACACACACACACACACGCTTAACAGGTGAACGCAGAGCCGTCATCGAGGGCATGTTGGCTCGAAGTCACAAACAAGTATAACTCCATAACTGAAGGTGGTGAAAATATTTTGCTCACTAAAGGTACTTTTACTGACGTCACAGATCTATTTTGGGATGATACACTGTTTACTTTGCGCTCTATGAGGTCAGAGAGAATGGTTTTTATGGCCACCTACCTTCTCCATGTGTGGGAGGCAGGGATGGAATACAATGACTCACCTTAATAGGTATTCAAATAAACATCAATGTCTCTTATTGTGCATGGGATTGAGGGTTCAAGTAACAAGCAACAGGTTTCTGGAAAATCACAGGCTAATGGTGCTGTAAAGTCCTGGTGAAATCCCCGGACTGTTACAACAGGAACATACCCAACACAGACCCAGAACTTAAGGCACACACGTTCCATCACACACAAACACACACAGAGTTCCTCTCCTTCTGGCCTGAAGATGTGCAAGAAGAAATGGGATTACCTGATATCTTGTATTATCTGGTTCATCTGAATGAGGGTGTGTGAGAGTGTACACAGGAATGGGATTAGGAAGTGAGCTAGTCAGCACTGTGATACGTAAACATGAATGAGCAGTTCTGTCCTCAGCTGACACTAACTTCATCCTGTCACAGAGACGAAGGCAGTCAAGGAAATGCACAGTGAAATGGACCAAAACAACTTCAACCTTTTTTTAACTCATTACTAAAGGTAGATGCAGTTGTAACTTGATTATGCTGGTTAATGTACTAACTGCACCACTTCCAGGTACATTAAGGCTCTGTATTAATAAATGCTTACATCCTAAACTGTTTCATCGAATCAAAGATTTTTGAACTGAAAATAATCCAAAACAGTGAAACTAGAAAAAAGCAGTACCGTCTTAACCATTTTTAAAAGGATTTTGTCATGAGCATTCATGTTCACTCATATGAGGACTTCCAGGCTCCTGCAGTCACACTGCATGTACAAAAATGGCAGTGTAGCTGGCGTGGATTTTGACTCATTTCCAGGCTGGTTCCAGTCCCACGGCAGTCAAGGCTGTAATACTGAGGAGAAGCAGTCACTCATAACGTTTATTCCCAGCAGGGCGGGGCTCGCTCTACTGCTGGGCTAGCTTTGGGATGTGGGAAAGAATCGCATGGAAAAGCTAAAGCAGCTGCCCACAGCAACGGGATAAAACTAACCAGGCACACACACACACTGTACATACACAGCATGCTGTGAGTCATCAACACACAGGTAACACATAGTCTGAATCACAGCCAGACACATACCTTCATCCCTTCCATTCTACTGGACCTTCTTCTTATGTTAGTAAGAGCTGCATGCATCATTTCCAACACACTATTCATCTCTGCCATCTGAGACACTTCAAACTGCACGTAGACCTAGACAGATTTATGTACACATTTACAGATTTGTCTACACATTGCACTTGCAAATCTGAACGCAGATCCACTCATGTTTGTAAATGGTTTTGCTACAAGAATGGCCCCATAAAGATTCTTATGTGAATACACAGCTTAATTGCAAAGTGGTGCAGTAAAGACAGTAATGTGTTTTTGAGAACCAATACAATATCACAACAAAAAAAATCGCAATACAACATTTTTTTATATTTTCTTAAACCCCAAA
>NW_023340257.1:4054245-4060534 GCF_004916995.1 Morone saxatilis | reverse complement strand
TACACACTGGACCTTTAAAGTGAAAATATGTAATCATACCTTTAAATGGTTTACTAATACCTTACTACAGAGTAAATATGCAACTTCCATGATGCTGAATGTCACTATTGAGCATCCATTCAGCTTTAACAAGTTGGACACAGGCTGAAGAACTAAAGGATGAGTGAGCTGAGTTGATATAAACCCCCCACTAGAGCAGACATGCGCTCAAACGGTGAAACACACTCTAATGCAGATGCTGCCTCTCATCATGTATCTGTCTCTGTGTCTACTGCTGTCTGTCTGGCTGGATCAATAGCCATTCCTGTCCACTGTCTCCAAAACATTCCCATCTACATGTCTGACTCAACTTCCCATGTCATATCAGCAGTAGTCATAATCTAAACACATACCACCAACATTACCAACTTAAACTCATTTTCTTCACTCAATTGAATTATCACTTAACCTGATCTCTGATTTATCTCAGTCTTTGGTTTTTACTCACAGGAAGTACGGAAGTAGTACGAGAGTGTTGCAAACGATCCACAGAGGACATTGGTATTTTGGTAAAAATCAGATACTAGCCTGTTCGTGTCATCCACTTGTGATCCAGTGCTGGGGAAGAATTTTGTGTCAAACATACAACAAATGGCTGAAAGACCACTGTTAAATGTAAGTGTCCTATTTCAAAGGCTTTTCCAAGAAAGTGTGGTACTGTAGCTGTGCTGTCTAACCACCAAGAACAAATTCAAAGTCTTGTTCTTGATCATTATTTCAATCCCATGAAAGCTTTTTTTCTTCATTTTCAGTGCCTTTACCACTGTCAAATTGGAACATTTTGAATATCACCCACCATAAAAACAAAATCAGATGTTCGCCTCTATAACCCTCTGTTGACCCATATCTTAAGAAATGAGTACAAAGGCCATGAATTCACTTTGAGCTGGAAACTGCTGCTGCATTAGGACCTTATCAGTCCTACTCCTGGCTTAGTCTAGTGAGATATCTGTGCTTAATGTTATCAGAGCAACATGTCCAAATGCCCTGAGCATATCTTAATGCTTGGGTTCATACTGTAGTCACAGATGCCAGGTTTTAAACTAGGCATGTCTAGCGTGTGTATGACTAGGAACAGCTGTATAACACATGACTTATATGTGGACTTGTGCAACGTAGAAGTGAGTTGGTCTGTATCACTTCAGACTTTTCTCACGTTCCTCCCTGCTCTCTCACTTCTTCCATTAGACGGCTAAATGAAAAGATTAATAACACTCTTACGACTGTATGCCTAATATGAAGCTACAGCCAGCAGCTGGATAACTTAGCGTAGCTTAGCATAAACACAGGAAACCGGGCGCCAGCCTACCAGCACCTCTTAAGTGCACTATTTCTTAACACATTATATCTTGTTCATTTAAAATCATTCAAGATTCAAGCTAAGCTAACTGGCGAATATGTTTCTTCCAAACATATTGAACTATACATTAACATTTATAAAACAGTCCTACATTATGTTTGTAACATGACTAAAACAAAGACTAGAACTAACCAAGATGACTGGCAGCCCCTACTGATAACGCACTGTGTTCTGTTCAGCCTGGCACTACAGGTACATGATGCTACACACTGGACCTTTATCAGGTTGTGCAGTTACAAGGTCATGATCCCTCACCGGCTTCCCAACCCTGCCAATTGTGCTGGCCGCTAAGCCGGACGTACCGCTTCTGAAACTGAATCTCTCTGCGATGGTGGCAGAGTGTTTTAGTGTTTTGCCCATTTCTTTCATTTTTGTGTTGTAAACATCCTTCAGCATGACAGCTGCATCTTTAGTGGTCACGCCATTTATTAATGTCCGCATGGTTGACGTGACAGGTTCACATTGAAAGGTCATAAAAGTGGGAAAAAAAGGCCCTCACTGAACATTTCCTATAACACAGTTCAAGTGCATGACTCTGTGAGAGTGTATATGCCTGCGTGAGAGTATTTCCTGATGTACAGGTGATGGTGGAGGTCAGGCTAACAGCCAGACAGTCAGGTGTATCCTATGGGTTCCTCCCAGGATCCACACAACATGTAGCTGAGATATTACGTGACCAAAACCTTCACCCTGTCAACAGCAGTTCCTACATCCGCCAAAACAGAAAGCAGAGGTCGCAAAGTAAGTTAAAGGGAAGGTTCTCCTAGCACATTCGATTTCACAATAATGTATTTTACTGGTTCACTACTTCAACAGATGCATACACTCATTGAACTGTTGAATCTGAAAGATGAGGAATCTGCCTTGAAGGAATCTTCTACCATAACAATGGGGGCAAAGTCAGACTGGTATTTAATCAGATAAATAGTCAACAGCAAGCCAGGGCCAATAAACCAACTCCTCAATCTGTGTAACCTTAGACGCTCCTTGAATAAAAGTGGGCCAAAGCGCCCATTAGCCTTGTGGTGCTTGATCATTCTAACATTATCACGTAAAATACAAACCCATTTTACAGAGCCAAAAGGGAAAATGCCTAACCATGCAGAAGCAGGCTGACATTTGGGATAAAAGCTCATTCTAACCCCACACCACCCAGTGCCACTCTCACCACAACTCTGTCACAGCCACGAACCAGAAATATCACCAAAACCCAGCCCATCAAGATTAAAAAAGGCTTAAAGCAGCACAGTGAGGGGAAAATCTGCCTTTAAGCAGCTGTGCCACATCAGTCCAATGGAAACTGCAGCTAAATAAACCTCACCAGGAAGTATACAACAGGGGGAACTGCTTCGGAAAAATGTATTGACAACAGCACACTGATGCACGTTTTGTGCCAAGTTGGATAATGGAGCAGGCGATGCATGCTGAACACTCAGGAGCCACCGGTGTTCTTTGGTAAAGCTCCACATTATAGCTGAAAATGGACACTGTGTGAAGGCCAATGCTGCAGCACGGCTGTGTTGATGCTCTGCAGCCCTGCTTCCAAGCCAATCATCTCCAATAACACGCTGTCATTTAAAGGAGCTTATATCAAACTTAGAGCAGAGTGACGGTCAACTTAGTGGCAGCTGCAGGCAGCCAGGGAATGCTGGGAGGTCCTGCCCTTCAGGTGACCTTGAGGCAACAGGTCAGCAGCTTTAAGCAGCTTGACCCCTGAGGAATATGGTGGCTTCTCTTGTCTGGTTTCAATCTCCATGTGCATCCTGCTAATGTACAGTACATGGCTGTTTTGCCTTTCCCTCCCCGCTGGTCGGGTAATTAATCTCTCTCACTTATTAAGGAAGGAGATCAGCAGATTATAAGGCTGAAAGAGACACTTTCTCCAATGAGAACAGCTGAAGATCAATGCAAAGAGTGGTGAGAAAACCACTGAGTTTCAATGACCAAATCCACATCTATACACAGTATTTTCAGTTACAGCAAGGGTCAAGCCCATCAAGAAGCAGCAAGGACAACTTTAACAATCAGATATGGTTTCTTGTAGGGTTTATATCATATACTCTAATGCTCAGACATTAACAGGTTGCATACAATGCCAGGTGTTTCCCTTATTTAAATCGTGTGCAAACCACACACACACATAAACAGGTGGCCGGGCATGCTGACAAAGTGTCTCTGGCGGGGACACTTCGTCAGCCAGAGACAAACAGCTGAAAAATACATAGCACAGAAAGTTAAATCAAACAGGCCCATGCTTAATGGAGATTTGGTATTGCAGGGGAAACTGCAGCCCACATGCTAGTGGCTGATAACCCTGATGGAGGTGGTTACCAACCATCATTTTCCACCAACAGCCAACAGCATTCATTATGGCTTCTTATGTTGCACATAGAAACAACACACACATGCTCCACTGCCTCCTGACAGGGGCACATCTCTAGCTTTACAGCAGCTTTGTACACACAGGTGTGATCGGCTGCGAGGTTTGGTTAACTCAACTGTCCTAATCTGTTTCTGCCTGCTGTCTATAAAAAGACAAACCCAACCTGAAGGATTGGAAGTTGTAGCAGCTAGGCTACAAGCCAAATCAGTACGTGGCTAAAAGTTCACAACACTGCCTCAGATAGCCGGTTCACTAACTGTAACGTTAAAGAAAATAAAACCAATCTCCATTCATAAATATGACTCCTTTTTTATAGGTCTTTGCTGAGGTTAACTTCACAACGACAGCCCAAACGCAGCACATAATAAACCCGCATACACCCAATACATAAAACACCGAAGTCAAACAGGTTAATTCAGTTCACCGTAACCTCCATGGCACCGCCGTTCAACATGTTGGACATGTACAGACCTGAACAGTGGCTCTCACTGATTTGTCACAGGGGTTTTTTTTTAAAAGCGTCCTTCACCGAGTAAACGAGTGTCCCGCGGGCTGTACAGCGTTAAATTGCCGCATTTTTGAATGGCGTTTGGCGAAGCGTTTTCTCCATATGGCACGCATCAGGGCTTTCCGCCCACCCACTCAAGCCTGCTGCAATGTCACAAATTACTCTGCGGAAACTTTCCAAATGTCACAACTACAACATATAACCACAGCAGAGCCGCTATTACCGGTAAGGATAGCCTAAACGAAAGTTAGCCAGTCGGTACCTAACGTGAAGAGAGCCCGCGGTAAGCAGTCAGTCGCTCGTGAGTGTGTGTGTGTGTGTGTGTGTGTGTGTGTCGTTATTAAACATAAAACATACCTTAAAACAGCCGAGGTAAACACGGTGTGTGGGCCTCTCCTCTCTGAGTGCGTACCGTCCAGATAGAGCAGCGTTAGCGGGGATATGTGTGTCAGTCCCTCCGCTGTGAGTGATAGTCAGTCAGTGACGGCTGTCTGTCTGCCACTAGGTACCGTACAGTAACTGAGCTAGAGCCGTGCCGGTCTCTCCTGACCCTCCCACCACTCCCAGTCCAGACCAGCGCTCCCACTGTGAACTCACTGTGGCTTCTCCCACACTGCTGCCTCAGCACAGGACTTCACCTCCTCTAGTGGTTCAGCGGCACTGTCACAGACACTTAGTCAAATCTCTGAGTGGCGTTGATATGAACAACTGACACTTTATGAAGTTTTATTAGGACTCAGTTCCCCTAAACCCCCCTGTGGGAGTGGTGTGGCAATTTCCCCCCTTTCCTTTTCTTTCACTGGAGGGTAGCAGAGCCTTGTAATACCAGGAAGTCCACCAAGCACCCACCCCACTGCTCCTGCATGAGTGATATGGGTTATTTCAGCCACGCACCATGTCGTCATTGTTTTCTCTACACACACCTCACAGCAAACAACCAGGCAGCCCTGTTTCCTTTCTGTCTAATGGACAAAAAAGTGCAGCTGTCTTCATATCTCCCCATCCTTCACATACTTTGAGTAGTCCTGTACAAATAAAGTCCCGTGGTTGGATCAATCCAAGCCCACCAGGGTTCCCTACCAAAGCCCCCTTCGTGCTGGGCTAATGTGGAATAATATACAGACACCTCTCATGAGTGGGAGACAAATAACCTGGCCCCTACATATCAAAGCCAAAGCCCACTGTGTACACATTTATTTCTTTGATACTAATCCGCACACGGGCACATACTGACTGAGCACTCCCTGAACCAGTCAGTAAAGCCCAGAGAGAAAACCCCCCATCGGCCACTTTTTTAAAACAAACTTTCAACATTTGCACCTGACTGTAACCTCTGAGTGAAAGCTACAGGCAGCGAGTGCTGTGGAAAACATCACTAAAATGGCCAGAGATTTGAATGGAGTTTGGCGCTGCCGGAATAAACTCATCTTCCCTCTTCAATGCAGGGTGTAGCCGGTGTGATTCAGCTGCAAATTACACCACAGTGTTGTTATGAAGCGCTCTAATAACTGGTGATATCACTTTCAAAGAGTTCTCGTACCCTCTACCGTCACCGAGGCCGCCACTGCACCTCCAGACCCCGCAGACAGTGCACAGCTCCTCCCTACGGCAGGAAGCAGGAGCACCCTCCTCCCTCACAACACACTTAGAAATAATACGAGGGTGAGACTGTGGATTGTAATGTTGGCCTAATTCATTTTATGTTCTAAAAATATCTCTAAAGCAGCTTTAATGGAGTCTGGACACCTCCACAGGGGTCGTTAGAGACAGGGGCGGCTCTAGGTAAATATTCATGGGGTGGCAGATATGGTGATTTAATCGCAAACAATTACATATATCAATTGGAAAATCCCCTAAATAAAGATATTTTAATTTAAAAACATTACATTATTGTGGTGCACTCGTAAAGCATTTAATATAAATATTTAAAATAAAAAATAGTGAGGTCATAAATCCAGCTCTTCCTAACCCCCATTTTCAATTTTTTTTTCTATTTTTA
>NW_023340257.1:4047752-4054141 GCF_004916995.1 Morone saxatilis | reverse complement strand
CCTATGGGGGGGGGGGGATCCCTCACATAACAAAGTCTGGGTTTTCAAGAAAGAAAAGAGAATACTCTACAACAGCCTCTCCATTATTTCAGACATTATTGCAGAGTTATGTAACATGTACCGTGCCTATGTGAAGGTGACCTCAAGCAGCCGGTCAGCTGGCCGTCAATGCCAGAGCTGGACTGCAATATGGCCGCACTGCCAGATGGGGGAGTGATCGATTCAGCCTGGGACAGCCCACAACCAATAGCATTCACTGACACACACATACTTACACACACAGGTCGTATCCTGTTGACAAGGCAATGTTAGACAGACAGACTGTACTGGACGGAAAGGCACACACACCTCCATCTCCACCCCAGACCTTTAGCCCTCCCCGCTCCACTTCTTTGGAGCCAAAAGGAGGAGACACTGCCAAAACGTAGCCACACACACATCTTTTCATTTGTTTCAGAGCCAATTATGTGCACAATATTTTCTTTGTCTAACATACCAGAACTTCACCTTACTGACTTGTTATTGAAATGTATGTTGTTATAATTAAGGGAGAATGAAGCTTTTCATCCATGTATTTGGAAACTAAATTTCCATTTAAACCCCACGCAATTACATCAGTCATCTTCCCCAGAAATATAGTCAGTATAAGAATGTTACAAATGTTAAATGACATGCAAAGGTCACAGGGTCTTGGTCACAGATTAGTAAACAATTGATGACCCCGACACACACATCTTTCACACACATCCAGAGACGGAGGGTGATTTGACCTTGGAGGAATGTGGGAAGGGGAAAAAATGAAGCTGTGTACTGGAATGTCTTTGTCGTTTCCTCCCGTCCAGGCTACAGTACATTCCTCACCTCCCCAATCATCACTGACCAGCACACAGCAGGCTGCATTAACCACACCACATTCTTCTTACTATACGTCGCAGTCCTGTGTCAGCCCCCGCATTACTGTACCAAATGGTACCTTATACCACAGGAAGATTGATTTTAAAAGCCCACTCCCTTCATTCCTTAGATACTTTATATATATGTATGTATATATATATATACATACATATATATATTAAACATCAGCTGTCTTTATTACTAGACTCCCACATAAGACAACATCAAGTATGTAACACATTTCAAGATGTTTTAGACCTGTGGATGTCTGAGTTCTCCTTATACGTTAAAATATATATAATAAATATATTAATATTAAATTAATATATAAATAAAATGACTATTATGTGTAAAATTGAGAGTAAAATATTTTTTCAGCTTTCAATAAATGCTTGTAATGTGGGAATCACCTTGTATGTAGCTTGATCATAGTGGGCCACGCGTTTAGGGACCAGTATGTTGGATTTAGTGACATATAGCGGTGTAGTTGTTAATTGTAACGTTGCTGATTGCCTATTTACACATCCAGCAGACGCAGAGCAACATTAGCATTCATTTGCCATGTCATGTTTCTGGCCACCTGACAAATATAAGTCCAATATTCTTGGCTCTCTTTTTAGCTCTGCTTTCAGTCTCCAGTCTAGATGTTTAGCTGCTAAATGCTATACTGTGTTCACCAGCTATTGTCTAACTTTGTTGTTTACCATTTCGTGTTGGTTGGGTAGTGCACAATTTTAGAAGCTGTTTTACTTAAAACAGCTGCTGATGAGAGTGGTGAGACTGAACCAAAACAACAAATTCAAAGATGCTAAAACCCTCTGTAGAGCTGAGGAGAGCTGAAATTGTTAGTGATAATTCTCTGTGGGTATCACAGCACATTGCTGAATCCCATTGTTAATATAACAATATTTATTATAGCAGCTTTAATGCAACAGCCCATATGGCAGATTGTGGTCTGTTGAGGCTACAGTTGGTGCAAAAATCAGTATTTCTTCTTCTTCTATAAGAAAACATTGACCCAAAATGTCATCTCTATAATTCATACTGTGAGACAGTAATCCTGCCTTCTCAACTGTAGAAGCACTGAACGTATTTTGCTGTGACATGAAGTCTGTTTGTTCAGTTATCAGTGGAAATAAGGAATTCTAATGAGACCCTGAAATGCAATGTGCATCACCATATAGTGTTGCAGGCTCACATTTTCATACACTTTTAATGTGGGATTTGATATTTTAGGTACTCTGAACTTTGAACTCTTTAAAGAAGGTTCCTATCTGCTCTCTTCAACACGTGCACAGTTCTGTACTGGTGTCTGTAGTTATGCTGCATGGATTTGGCTTTGCATAAATCCCATCTTATTCATGTCAATTAAGTGTTTAAATATCACACTCTGTATGAGTAAGAGTCCACAGAGGCACATGTATAATTAACTATGTGCTTATTATAATTCTGAGAACACTGCTCTGAGGCCAGCGGTATTTAAACTTATTTACTAACCACGGCTGGCCTGATTTATCAGTGCAGTTTACATGACAGACAATATACTCTGAAGCAATTTACGCTTCTTAAAATATGTTAATGTATCTCAACCTCATCCCTGAGGGAGATGAACCCTATAACCTCAGCTGTGTCAGCATCAATTTCTACCCACTGAGCTGAATAAAACCCATTGGAATGAAAGATGAGCGGAAAAATCTGACTCCAGATCTGGCCCCAGTGTGTGAACTGACCTTGCAGTTGTGGCAATAGTTTTCTCCATTTTTCCCCGGAGGAAGGATAATTTCCCCTGTCGGGATCAGCTGGATCCTCAATTCCATCATCATTCCCTGTTTCTTTTTTCCCCCCGTTTCTTTTCTTTAAAGTGAGTCCGTGTTGTTTGGTGCTGTCTGCTCCTCTCACTCTCCCTTCAAATCCGTTGGCAAATCCGTTAGTCAGGCAGAAGGAAAATGTGCCTAGAAGACTTTCCCAAGAGATACCTGAAAAGGAAAAACTGTCAGAGACCTTTACACTCATCAGAAATACTCTCTGCTGCATGCATATGAAGATGTCTTATCTTTCAGGCGGGAGCTCTTACCTGACAGAGAAATTTTACTTCCTTGCACGCAGATCAAAAAGTGGAAAACAGTGATTGGAGTTTGCAAAGCATTGGTGCAAAGATTTGGAGTTGGGGTGTTACCTGTTGCAGAGCGGAGAGTCACAGTGAGGCCAGCTTCCCCTCGCTGCAGCCAGAGGATGTTGCCTCTCTAGTTGACGGATCATGGGGAGGATATGGAGCTCAGCCTGGCTTCTGATAGATGTCACATGCAGAGGATATGTGTCTTTTGTCTTACTGGAGTGTGTGTGTGCGCATGGGAAGATAGAAGTGTGTGTACTCATAGGGAGTGGTAAACACATTTGGGTCTTGAGTGAAAATATAATGTCATGCTGTTGATTGTTGATTGATTTTTGTTATTTTAGTCCCAGAGTAATAATAAAGGGAGAGGTCAGCTGAACCCCACAAACCTGTCAGATGAACTGACACCACCCGACATGTTCAGTGTGTTCATTTGAACTGCTGTTAAACTACATTTTATTAACACTATTAATTCTAAAAAAATTATATTTTTGCACTACTTTTAGCTTTTTCACTATTTATCCATTACCTTTTAGCTAGCTAACTAGCTATATGAAGTGTTTATTGATTACATTAAGCTAAGTGTCTTTCTTTTACCTAGCTATTAACAGTTTATCTATTGTTTTTAGACCTTTCTGTGGCTTTTAAACTAGTTTTTACAATGCTCAGTTGTAACACATGCTCAGGTGACTCATGTCTGTTTGTTTCAGGTTAGGCACGCTACTCCACAATTCTCACAGGGCAGCTCTGAACAGGGTTTCCTCCTAGAGCCAGCATCCTGCCTCAGACATTCCCAGTACCCACCCATTAGATTTAGTGTGTGCATGACGTATGTGTGTGTTAGTGTGTGTGCTTCCCTTAGGATATACAAGCAAGAGGCACGCGTATGCACACACTTTCTAAAAACAAATAAGGGACTTGAGCTCTCGTAGCAGTGCACTTCCTGTCCCCATGGACTAGACTAACCAGGGCATTGACACTTAACACAGACCCACTGGCACACCACAGGGATAGAAACCGTGATCTCTAGGGCGAAGGGGTAAACTGTGACACTGCAGCAGTACATTTCTGTCTGTATAAGAGAAAAATCTAAACAGCTTCACTCTGGTAGATAAACATCCATCATGTTGGATGACCTTCCTGACCTATCTGATGACCCCAGACACCTCCCTGCATTCCTGTTTGCTCAGCGTTATGGGACACATCCAGTTACTTGTGCGCAGTTTGCTATGTGAGTTTTTTGAACATTCCATCATCATTTTTGGGGTGAAATGTGGCCTAACCATGCAATAAGGGGGATAGAGAAAAGACATCTTACCCATGGATTAGGACCTCCTAAAGAGGTTGCAATCTTAGGGATTGCCATGTGAGTGTGCCTTGTCCCACTCCTGTGGCCTCATTTATTGGCATGTCGTTAGATGTCAAGCCATACTATATGTGTGCTTTAGGAAGCCATACTGGAGGCTGACAGAGCTTTGATAACACTGACTGACAACCGCCTAAGTTGCTCAGTTAAAGTGGTAATCCTTAAGATTGGCAAGTCTGTTGATTTGGCAACACCCATGGTTACTGTGGTAACAGTAAGTGCGGTTTAATACTACAGGAAACACTTGTTGAGCAGATACAACAGAAATACAACAGGAGAGCAGCTGGTGTATCTGTTTATAGTGCAACCAAACAAACTCATTGTTTCAATAAGGAAGTCAGTCAATAAAAATTGCAAGCACAGTCTGATTTCATGCTGTGCATGGTGTGAGTAGTTTTCTACACAACAGCATTATACAACAGGAGTTTATTACCTTCAGAGGTCTTCAGCCTCTTTACTCAATATTAAAATAAGCTGCTGTCAAAATAAATGCAGAAAGTGCAATTTTGTGACAGTGGCTAACCCTATATATACTGTCAATGGGCTAACCTCAGTAAAAAACACATTGTGTTTCCTGTGGCCACTTCACAATGAAAACTCATTTTAGTCCAGTTGACACTGTTGAACAGACTATCAGACTTTCCCTTTACTTTAAAAAATATTACAATAATGAATTTATTAGTGAAGACAGTTCTTCCTCTCCACTTCATAATGGACCCTCCTGATGTTGCCAGATGTGGTAGCTGGGAGATTTATGATGCAGCTGCAAAGCCTTAATGATGAACTTTTTCTTTGCTTAAACAAAAATGTAAACAGGAGTTGACCGCATGCACCTATTGGACTAGTTTGGACATGGTCTCCATACAGGATCTTGATCATATTTTTACATTTTATTTTGGTGTGATTTTTACCAATATTCTGACTTTACAGTAGTAGTACTTTGGCAGATCATATATAAAAATGATTTTCACTTGAAACATATCTAGGTGAAGATACATATTAGATAAGCAGCAGTAGATACGTGCTTTGAACTTGCATTCTCTATGAATGAATGTCTTTCGGTGTGAGCGTGGCACAGGATTTGTGTGGAGGGGCATCACAGGCTGCTGCGGAGAGAGGGGAAGCGACAGTGACACACATCCTTTGACCTCTGACCCCAGCTGGAGGCATTCCTGACAGCCTGGCATCAACAGGAAACCTGTGGCCTTGAAACACGCGCACACACAAGCACACACACACTCCAGCAGTCTCGCAGCAGACACGCCTCTGCCCGGTTCTATTCTGAAGTAAGAACACATAGTTTGGAAGTGATTGCCTCCAGGATAAACACACACTCCTCTTGCTTCACATAGAATGAAAGTGAAATGAAACAAGATCACAAACACACATCATTTGTCATAAAGTAATGGGGGATTTTTTTTACCGGATCCTATAAGTCAGTTTTGAGAGTTTGCGAATACAAGCGTAACTGAACACATAAATTATTTTCTTTAGCTGTAAAGTGATATTTACAGTGGCAGACAATCATGTTCATGTATTTGGTGGTTTGTTTTATGGTTTCCTTCTAGATACCTGATGCCAAAAACAATCCTAGTGATGAGGAATTTGAATGCAGATGACGTATGCTTTGGAAAGACAAAGTTCCTCTACAGTAACTGTAAATTCATGTCACAGAACGGTTGTAAAAGCACTTGTTTTCCTACTTTCCTGGCCAGATCATCCCATCTGTTATTATACTAACAGATTACACTTCCTTTCCCTCGCTTTCTGTTGCCTTTGAGAACTCTCTCAGGGATTACAGTAGTGGAAGAGAATCCTTTTTCGTCGTAGTGCTGCATTTCAATAGAATCTTTTATTTACCGTGCGTGTTGTGTGTGTCAACATGTGTTTCCTTTAATTCAACAAACTGAAGATGTGTCACGATGAGACAGGGAACAACCTGGCAGTGCAAAACACACACACACACACACACACACACACACACACGCTGAGATGGGGCTTTTCAAGGCCCATATT
>NW_023340257.1:4041755-4047652 GCF_004916995.1 Morone saxatilis | reverse complement strand
CACACACACACACACACGCTGAGATGGGGCTTTTCAAGGCCCATATTTGACTAACACTACCAACAGCTGTGATAACAACAAACGTCTAATAACAATAATTAGACCATTTTAATTCCAGGGTGGCTTTAACTACTAGAACTGGCTAAAATGAAATTAAATAGTGTGATTTTTAATCCTACTTTATGTTTTATTATTGCAGAGCCTGAAATGTGAATAGTTTATTACAAGCTTAAGTAAACAACATTGTGCATAAAATATAAAACATATGATTATTAAAACAAATAAATGATCAATTCTTTCATTACAGTCGCATTCATTATTAATAAAATATTAAATGTATATTAACAAATGTATCTTATTCTGTCCGAGCCCGACCAGAGACTGACCTATGACAGCATTTTTGGGCCCGAATTTGGTTCAGGCAAAGGTTCAAGCTCCATTCTGATGCACTTGTAACTTGGAGTAGCTGAACTATAAAAATGAATACATCTGCATTCTCAGTCAGTTATAACACCTGCATTACCTGCGGTGATCTAGAGTGTGAAAACTCAAGCTAGCAGTAAAATAAACACCTTAAAATTGCCCCTGTTTGTGAGAGATAGAGAGAGGTGGATTGTGGGTGCATAACTGCGTGCTCATCATGCACAGATCCACTGAAACAAACAGAGCAATGTATGTTTGAAGGGCGTGGGGCAGGACAGAGCAAGCTGTAGTTCACAGGTTCATCCTGCTGTATATTTGTGGTACAGTCCTGTAACCAGATCCCACATGGAGGTTCAGCCCAGACCAGATCAGACCAGGGCTGAGTAAATCTCACAAGTGTTGCCTGAAAATAACCCTGGCTATTTATAACTGCTGTCTCTGCAGCAGAAGAGGAAGTTCATAATATTTCATTGACGTTTGTTCCCTGGGTCGTACTCTGTGAGCAGTAATCTTGCTCCGACAACAGAGCACCGCGGCAGTTTCCAGTTTCCACAGGAAGGCAGAGGAAGCTAGAGGACGCCGATTAGGCTGCAGATGTCGAAGAGGAGGCCGCTGCCTGTACACGCCCTCTGGAGAACAGGGTCTTCAAATCCTAATGAATGGAAAGTTAAGTTGGTGCACCTTGTTCCCTCACAGCACATCCACCGCCATCTCCTGTGGAAGTTATGTTAGGGTGAGTGATGTATTTCAGATTAGCTGGAACTTGCTGCCCTCTTGAGGTTTCATGTTACAACACTCTGCTCAGTGGAGGAGAAACCATAAGATGCCATGGTAACCCGTCTGTCAACAAATCCCCAACGGCTCGTGCAGGTCTGTTAGTGTGTGAGTTTTTTAGTTTCACATCACTGAGAACAAGTGGTGCAGCATGACCTGACTGAGCGAAATCTCCTTTAACTGTAGATAAATACTGAAGAACCTCTGTACAAAAGGCCCATAAAAGAGCTTTGCACCAGGTTCTCTAAAGCACTGGTTCCTGACCTATTTGGTCTGGTGTACCACAGCCCTGTCAGATGAACTCAAGTATCCTCACTGACACTACCCTGCATGTTCCAGATGTGTTCATTTGAACTACTGTTAAACAGTATGTTACGTAATACTATCAAATAGGCTATAAAAACTAATACACAGTTTAAATCATTCATCCACCATATTTAGCTTTTCATAATGGATTCAGTTCTTTTAGCTATTTGTTTATCCATTACTTTTAGCTATTTGAACCATTTATCCATCATGCCTACTGTAGCTACGTATTTAAAGCATTTATTATTACTTTTAGCCATTTATCCATTAGACCCATCTATTTACTATTTGGACCATTAATCCGTTACTTTAGGCTAACAATTTACAGGTTTATTCATAACTTTTAGCTTACCTTAGATATCTAGCCACTTGCTAACATAGTTTTCACAAATGTTCTGACTCAATAGGTGGATTTTAAAAAACTAATTGTAATTTTCTCAAATCATCACTCTCATAACACTCTGCAGCACCATGTTTACATAAACCATATGAGGTTGTAAACCAATCTATAAAACACCTAGTATCACCACATGGTGTGAGTGTATAGTATTACCTCTTCATCGTAGTATCTTCTTGGTTTGTGAATGTGTGAAAAGTGTCTGGCCTGGTGTGAAAATGATGATGCAGAGCAGAGGTATGGAATAGATACACTGAAAAGGAACAATTTTGATCAAATGAACATACGTGACAGGGAGAGAGACCTTCATACCTGGCAGCAACCTTGACTGTAAAGGCAGATCGAACTGGCAGTTCTAAAAGAGAGAAAAGAGATATCATAAATTATTAGTACATTTATTTGAAGACAGTATAATTACTGAAATGAAAGAGATCATTAGCAGCTTCTACTCAAGGCCACATGATCAATTGGGCAAAGCGAGCAACTGTGGGTCCCAAAAGCCCCGGGTTTACTGTCTGTCTGTTGTTTGATTTCTTGCACATTGGTTTAAGCCAGTAATACAGCATCACCTGGGTCCATCTCACAATCCTGTGGCCCTATCTTGTACAAATCTAACCATATAACCTTCATTATTTTCTTCAAGATTTAAGTTAAGTCAGATTTCATCAAATTACCACACAACTCACATACAAAGATATTCCAGTGTAGTGGTACTGGTTGGTGTCTGGTTCTCTGGGCAAAATGTAGGCCTAATGACGCTGCCATCTACAGTGTAGTGTGTTGTGTGCACGGTGCTTGATGGGAACATCGCCAACAGCAAATGTTTGATATCGTTTGTGCTCCCATTCATCTCAACACTGGCCCCATAGTCTGGCAATGATAATGCCAAGCTGTCACGGTTAATCTGTGAATGACATATCAGTGGTTTTCATTTTTAAAAGCCTTTGCCATGGGGGAGATTTACTACCAGAATAGTGCAGCAAACAGATAGAGCTATGTTAGTCGTATTGCATCTTAACTATTAGCACAGAGCACGAACTATACCCAGTTCTCAGTCACTGATATATGATCTCCAGGCTGACAATCTCTACTTCTGGTCATAAAAGCACCTCATTAAGCAAAGGCATTATGGAGTGATTTGTGGAAACGTCCTCTTGTTGTGTGCGTTTGATTTGACCTGCAGAGGGCGCTAGAGGAGCTGCTGCACCGTCATCCATCCAGGCTAATAGCTGTATGAAGAAAAAATTGTAGTCTAGTTCTACACTGCTTTTAATTAATATCTTTCGGAGTATGATCGATGATGAGTATGATTACTGTAACTATAAGGATTTGAGCTAATCACCAGTAAACCCTAGCCTTGGTAGGAGTAAGGGCAAGATGGATGTAAGTGTAAATCATAATAAATAAATCATTTTAGAGGAAACACTCTATATAGACCCCTAACTCATTTAAAGGTCCAGTGTGAAGGATTTAGTCCTATCTAGTGATGTAGATTGAAACTCACTCATTTCACGTTCCCATTCCCTGCAGCCAGTGTTTAGTCTGTCCTTTCTGGGCTGCTGTAGAGACATGGAGGTTTAACATGGCGGTTCAACATGGCGGACTACATGGAAGGCAACCCGCTGCTTTTCTGCTGGAAAGATGCATCTGTCCTTCCATTATCTTCAGATTTCCATGTTCGCCTGCACTGATTTCTTCCAGAAGCCCTGCTGCCTCAGGCACACCTGCTGGATATTACGTACTTTATATACATTACAGAGCTTCGTTTGTGAGACAAGGACGAAAGGTTTTAAAAGGTTTGACAAGGACAGAGAGGGCCTTGTAATTCATCTCACATCCTTGACATTTTGCTGCCACTTTCGGCTTGACTGTAAATCACTATAATCACACCTTCACCATATGGCGAGGGAAAGTAGACACAGCAGCTACAACGAATGGGCTTCAAATGAAGTCGTACTGAAAAAGACCCGTAGCTCTGTGAGGCTCACTGTAATATAAACCAACCTGTTAGACAGATAACACAAAGTCTACGACCTGATCATTAAAAGTCAGGCTAAATAAAGTGAGAGGATCACCAAAGGTCAAAAGGACCATGAATGTCTGCATCAGATTTGATAGAAATCCATGCAATAGTCATTAAGACATTTCACTCTAAATCACAAATGTCAAGCTCTCGGTGGCGCTACAGCAGAAGTTAGTGGATCAGTAGCATTCATCCTCTGGGTACCTTGAACGTCTCAATTCCGATCTAATGGGTGTTGAGCTATTTCGGTGGTGGATTGACTGACAGACCAATTGCCATCCCTAGAGCTTTGCTGGTATCTGAAAGGTCAGAGGGTCAAAATACTACTGCTCAATCTCTTGGAAGTACGAACATACGTAACAGAAAATATATATCAGAATGTATTGTATATTATATCATGGAAGTTCACCACAATAGCAGAATGAGGAATTCACAGGAGAAAAGTGAGAAATGGAAAGCGCTCATCCTCTGTGAAGTGTTTAGTAAATCTTAAGGTAATAGTTTTGCTAAGTAACAGGTCAGTTTCCTCCGCTGAGAAGCATGAAGCATTCAAAGCAAATGTAACTGAAGTTGAGTAATTTGATGTAATGGCTTTGGTTAAAACAAAATGGATCTGGGGAATTGAGTGTTAATTTGAGGCAGACTTTTTTAATCTTTTCAATTTTCAAGTCAAAAGGCTCAAGACCAAGTGAAGTGATGAGTCACTGCTGTCACTGGTGTTTAAGTCCAAGCTGAGTTGAAAGCCTTTTTTCGGATTTTGTCATGTTAAGTCTAAAGTCACCAAATGTGTCTACCTCTGTCCGTGGGCCAAAGTGTGTGAAACTTTAACATGAAAGGTCAGGGGGTCATCCAGAAGGATCCTAATGGGGTGTCTTAAACAGTGTTGCTCCTCAACAGGAGACGCAGGCAACTGTCATGCACCTGCAGCAGTTCTCACTGCAGGAAGGAAGTCATTTTGACTGGCTGGTAGTGCATGCTGCAGTCTGACTGGCTCCTCCACTTTCACCTATGAGTCTAAATTTAGGCCAGGCACTGAGCTCAGCCTGTTATTATGGGTGATGTAACAGTAGAATAGGCTGCAACTGCTAGAGGTTACAAGCAACTGAAACCAGGGAGGCAAAAGGTTAAGGCCCCCCCAGAATGAACACGTATGAGTGAGAGCTGGAAAAAGGAATAGCTTAAGAGATAAAGGTGGGTTTTATGAGCACACACAGTCAAGATAATGGCATGTATTAGTCACTAATCCATGATAAAACATGGTGGCTACACAAAACAGTAGTTTCAGCCTCACATATTCTGTGAGTGTTGATGATGACTGAGTGTCACCAGACATCTACCGGCCCCATCAGCTGCTTACACAGTAGCAGCAGCTAGTCACAGAACCACAGGCATTAAGATTGCATTTGTCTCTCAAACACTATAAATAGAACATATAAATTTATCATTACACTCACAGTTGCTAACTCAGATTCCAGCAGCAGAATCTGCTCTGTTCAACACTGTACTCAGGTTCACCTAGTTTGGGCTTTTCAGTATTGAGACTACATTTATCAGTTTTTAAAGAAACACCCGTGCTTATGTATGCAACTCATTAGAACAAGGCTGCAATATTAATGTTAACAGCATGCGGTGTCTACAAACACCAGGACTAACAAGAACACCCAGGACAGTTTTATTTTAGTCATTACTTTGTATGACCAGTTCATGAATTATATTTGTATATCTGTGCTAAAGGCATATAAAATAAACACAACAAGTGAGTTTGTAATGTTTAATTTAGATAGTTTAATGTTAATTCCATGCTGTGTTTCAGTAAGAACAATACAGATTCCCTGTCTGTGGCTCCAGTCAGATATCCAGTAGTACAAATCAGCTCCAAGTTACACATAATGAAGCAAAACAAGAAGAGAAACAAAGAAAACAGCATAGAAAGAAAACCTCTGAACCTTGAGGAGCTTTAGTAAAAAGTAGGGG
>NW_023340257.1:4033328-4041655 GCF_004916995.1 Morone saxatilis | reverse complement strand
ATAGTCTTTTATCATCACCTAGAAACGTCAGTGAAAATGCATGCTGAACCCAAACGTAACTTTCACCAGTGTTTGGGGTTGAGTGAAATGTGGTATCAAATTGTGTATCACAGTCACTCATTCAAGTACAGTGATTAGAAAACCGACAGTGAACACTTAAGAGAGCTCAAAAAGTGAGAAAAAAAAAACTAAAACTAAAACCAGAGTGATCAAGTTGAACTTCACACATGCACATACACGGACAACTTCATCATGGTGTTTTTAACAGAACGTATTTGAACTGCATCGTGTTTTTTTGCTGTCCTTCCCAGTGGCACCATGTGTTAAAATGGTTGACAGTAGAAGTACAGTGTGCAAGCTGTCCAACATGCCAATAACATGACCTCAACCTCTGCTCCTTGGTGTACATTAGAGTTCAACTCAGTGAACACTCGCACTCTATACAAACAAAAGTCAACCTCAGCTAAACTATCTAAACTCAAGAAACCCCGTTTAGCTGACTGCGGTGGGAAGGTCAAAGATGAGTTAATAAGAAATCCCAACCGAATGAGTGAGCGACAGGTGAGTGGACTCAACTGTTAAACCGTGAGTGAGTTAGTGATGACAGGAAACAGGAGGCAGCCACACACAGCAAGGCTTGGGTGAGCAACACTTACAAAGTACAGTTAACATGGGAAATGAACAGTCAGGTTTGTTTCCTTTAGGACTCTACAGCAGAGGGAATGAGAAAAAAGACAAGAGAGATGACGAGTCACTGGGAAATAAAAAGGTGCTGGTGGATGCTCTGCGACACAGCAAACTGCTGCAATGAATGGAGGAAGAGCAAGAATGAATCAAATAGGGCTCAATGATTTATCATTGTCGTTTATGGAAATCTAGATTTTACATTTTATATCAGAAGAGCTGAATCAACAGTGTCTGAACAAGTCCTAACTTTGGGTAGGGACAATTCTGAAGACGCTATAAGGACAGCAGTCTCTGGTAGATTTATTCAGCTGGAGCTGTAGAGACATCGGTTGTTCTCTGGTTAATATGATATCTCTCTGCCAGTCAATGTATTGATGCGTGTCCAAAAATGGTTTAGTGGAAGAAGAAACACCACACTGTTTAATTTCTGATGTTTGAAAAAAGAAAAGAAAGGAATTGACTGTTTCTGTTTGCAGTTTATAGACAACCAACAGAGTGGTGACTTTATGTCTACATGAACATTTCAGGTATCTCGGCTGCTGACAGAGTTGCAGAATCTTGCAATTAAACCTAAAAGCGTCATATTGTTTTGAGCTTAGTTTCATTTATAGAAATAAATCCCAATTTAAATCACAAAAATGTTTTAAAAAAAAAATGTGTATTTAGACATTTTCCTTAAATCATTCAGCCTAAGATCAAATGCTGTGGGTTGGGAGAGCAGGTGATCTGTTAGACAGGAGGGTTAGGACTTTTAGCTCTAGAGGGACAACTTGAGCTCAGCCACAACTCTGCACTCAGCATGCACACTGTGAGCAGCAGGATCCAGGTTCAGTGTTTTCACTGTCTTTGACCTCTAACAACCAGATTTAATTTTAATTTTCTCCCTGGTTATTTCAAACTTGCATCTAAGGTGAAAGAAATCATATTTGCTCTCTTTCACTTGGTTCACTGAGACAGGAGCATGTCCCCTGTAGCCACTGTGCACCTTCTAACAGCTTTATCAGGAGAAGCCTAAAACTAATTGGGCATATAAGCCAAGTGAAGGTAAACACAAACCAAACAAAGGAAACAGGAAGTACGGAGCCCAACAAGAACAAAATAAAATCACATCCCATTACAACTAATTAATTGAGACTGTTAACCAATTGTACTGGGGTCCAGTACACAAAGCTGTGTAGACAGCCAGGTTAGAAACTAAGCCAGTGAGCAGTGCTAACAGAAGGCAACAGGGGACGAACTCTTGATAAACAGAACCACAATTCTGATTTCTTATTTAGCGGTTTGCTGCAGTTATTACTTGGGTACTGGGAAGTCATAACGTGTGAAGACAAATCTACAATAATCCATCACATGTATGGCTTACTTTTCCTTGTAAAAATGTAAGTACAGTGTTATATGCTAGCATTGAGGGTGCACTGCCAATGAGCGAACAACAGAACATCAATCAAGCTGCCCACAGTATTAGTACAGTAAGTTATAAATCCATTCTAAAAGGGTTTTGTCAGGTAACAGCAGATGAGTGAGTTAGTTCATTAGTATCAGCCTCTAGTCCTGGAAAAAGAGGCTCTGTGGAGACAAACAGGCAGCCTGCACATACAGTACAAGTTGAATACAATGTCCTAGATTAGTATAATGAACGGGGGCTGTGTGGTGTCTTACCCTCTCCCTGCATATCTGAAGTCCATAGTGTCAGGTTGTCACGTAACAACTGCATGATAAGTGTGGAGTCCTTGTAGCTGTCTTCACTCAGTGTGTCCAGTTCTGTGATGGCGTCATCAAACGCAGCCTTTGCCAACCTGAGCAAACACACCTCGGTTGAAATCACTTCACACTAAGAGATTTACATTTTAGCGGCATCAGAAAACGTATTCACACTCAAGGACCACGCTGGTTATTCTTCAAGCTGAAACATAGTACCTGTCACATTCAAATAAGGTATAAAGATATATTCTACATTATCCATCTGTGTCAGTAAAGGTGTTTATGTAACTCAATCCTTTTATTGTGTTTCCTTTATGTATGTGCGAACAACAAGTCAAAGCTACACAGGAATAACTTCAAAACAACGTTAATGTCCTGAAGTGGCCAAGTCAGGTTCTCAATCCACTCCTGAATGTGTGGATTTAAACTGCTGTTCACTATTAACCATGTTTTAATAATAACAGGGAAAACTCTGCAGTGTACAAAGGTGCCACTACTAAAAGTCAAAAGAGGCAGAATCACATCTACCGTGGTTCAATGTTGTTATACAATAAAACATGAAGGGGTCGGGGGAGTGAATACTTTTTTCAATGAACAAAGGGTTTCAAGTTTCAGCCTCACTGGTCAGAACAATGGCGATGGCGGGACAAAAGGCGAGAATGTCTAGTTAGAGTATGCATGGCAACTGGGGAGGATTAGTGAAGGTAGAATAAAAACAAGAGCTTATACCTCGGCTCTTTATTGGCAGGGTTCCTACACTCTGGATCAAACTTTGGAGGGTGCTATCTGCCGCTGTCCATTAAGTGAAAGAAAAACACTAGAGGAAGTATACTGGAGAAACAGTAACCTGCAAGCGCGGTCGGGTGAGTTGAGGATCTCGTAGTAGAAGACGGAGAAGTTGAGGGCGAGGCCGAGGCGGATGGGGTGCGTGGGAGGCAGCTCCAACGTGGCTAGGTCGGTAGCAGTTTTGTAGGCCACCAGGCTGTTCTCTGCTGCTTCCTTTCTGTTGTTGCCAGTGGCAAACTCAGCCAGATACCTGTGGTAGTCACCCTTCCTGGAAACGGGGAGAACAAAAGCAGCCGCAAATTTTACTTCCACAACTGTAGTGTTTTCTATGGATGAAAGAAATGAGTGTACACTAAAATCACAAGTTAATTGTTGTGCTGCTGATGGAACTAGCTGTGTAACCTATGAACCTTTACGGTATACACTGTAAAATATTCCTCTCAATATTCTGTATCCGATTATGTCAAACAATGTACAAGCACAAAAACATACTTATCACTCTGTGCAAGAGCTAAAGAGGGTTCATTTAATCATCTTTTCCATTTACATTCAGACCACAAAGCTCTTACATTTTGTTGTAGAAGACCTTAGACTCTCCCATGACAGCAGAGGGGAGTAGGTGCCTTTCCAGTGCATCCAGAATGTCACCACAGATTGACTTCAGCTCGTTCTCAACCTGCCACCAAACGCACAAAAACAATTATTCAATCAGCAGGACATTTCATTTGACCATCAGTCCAAGTTATAGACTCAGCCTCTGTGTGGCTGCCAGGGTCCATGTGAAGTAGATTTCATAATCTGCCCATGTCCCCCAGGATCAGTGCGGACCACCCCGTGCAGCCAAGACCGCAGGACTGCGTGGACTGTGTGCACCGCCAATGTGTGAGCATGTCTGTGTATGCAGTACACCCACTGCAGCTGTATGTATCCTCTTTTGGACTATATCCACCCTTCTAAAGCCCAAGCTAACAGCCTTCTTCTGGTCTGCTGGTAGCTTCAATATTTCATTTTACTGAGCCAATTTAGACATTATTGAATGTTCACCAGGTGCTGGGATAGTGATAGAAGAAATGTGCCCCCCAAGGGATTTAGAGAAGGACTAACGAAATGAAGGTGCAACAGCAGGATTACCCATCTCTGAATCCCATTAGGTCATTGACTGCAGTCCAACAGCCTCTCCCAGCTCTCTGACACACTCTGGCCTCTCCCAGATTAATAACCAGCTCTTATTTCCCCTTCATAAAAGCAAGAGAGAGTGGGGGATTTGCCAACTATGACTCAGATGCAGTCTGTCCAGTAGCTGCTCATAGTGTGTATTATTATTATGAGCTAGCGAGCTCACATTAGCACAGCAAATCGGAGATGCTTTGAAATAAGTAAGATATTTGGGACAATGGGACATGGTGAACCACTGTAAGTGCGCCTGACAGACATGCTCTAAATACAAATGCTAAGCTTGTTTATGAAAAGTACTGAGTGCTTTACCGTTTGCCTGTATTCCCGAATCATCTTCATTTTCTCTTCTCCGGCCTTGCTCTCTTCCCTCTGTTCGATACTGCTGATTATCCTCCAGGAAGCTCTCCGAGCTCCAATCACATTCTTGTAGGCCACTGATAGTAGGTTCCTCTCCTCCACTGTGAGCTCTACGTCCATGCCTGCCACGTCCTTCATTGACACCACCATTTCTGTTGAGGAGACAAATGTAACACTGCTTTAAGAACTCATCAACCTTGTACCTACGGAGCACACCCAACAACTAGCTGTCTATCTTCTCATCGGGGTGTCTTGATAAATGACAGCTTGAATCAAAAGGTGAGACTTCTGAAGTGTGACTTCTTCAAACTGCAGCGTCAATTCCTTTATTATGCTGTGACTGAACACCCTCCAAGTGGCAAACAGAGATTCAGGTGTACTGGAGGAAGCAACGGTAGCAGTGGTGTAACGGTTTACCTCGGTTTCGAGACTGTGGTTTGATATTTTCAGTACAGCAGGGAAAACAGAAATGAGGTTGAAAACAACACTTTTGTCATTTATTCTGAAAAATGTAAACATTTAACAATAACTCAGTAGTTCTATTAATTTTTACCGTAACAGTTACTGCACTCAAACACTGGCATATTGTCAAAAACAAATAACACAGATGTACGTAATGCTCCATCAGACTGACCTGTTAATCATTCCTGAACTACAGCTTGCACTCACTGATACAGGGCAGCACAACTAACTGATTCAAACGCACAAATGAAGGCAAGTTGTCGCTGTGCTAAAGCAGCACACGCTTAAATCCTGTACTTTAGTATGGTTGCACATCTGCAGCGCTCAACACTCTACAGCATTAGTTATTACATGGGCATAATCCACATGTGCAGTGTGAGCGTACCAGTTTGTGACATGACGATGACATGTTCAACACACAGGCCATTTCTAATGGTCGGGTCACAGGACGAACAGGACGAACAGAATGACCTGTACCAAACTGTACGGGACAAATACACTTACTGTTCCCTAACCAACAGTATGGCATCTCCACATACATGTGCATTACAAACCTGACAAACTCGGCAAAAACGTACAAGATATGTGTTTCGGGAGGAGTGTTAAAGGACCAGTGTGTAGGATTTAGTGGCCTCAATCTGTGTACTTGCAGATGGCAACTTCCCACCCGCTTTGATCCTCCCTTTCCACCAAGGAGAAACTACGGTGGTCCTGAAAAACGCAAACAGCCCAATCTGGAGCCAGTGTTTGGTTGGTCCCCTCTGGGCTTCTGTACAAACATGGCCCTTCAACATGGCCTCCATTTCAGGTCGACAGCATCTGAAATAAAAGGCTCATTCTGGGGTAAACCCTAACTCTACATGTTGAGGTGGCTTCCTTAACAGCACCAACCTCAACCTATCCGCTGTCACACACAAAGGCCCTTCAAACGGCTAATTGATTAATCAAGAAAGTGATTGACAGAATACAGCACTTGAAATTCAGGGATCTGAGACACAAAGATACAGTGTGGCGTCATTCTGGGACGGTGCAAATGAAATCATTAAATTAACATTATGGAATATAGGCTATATCATTTTAAATACTGTTGAAAAATGTGAGGTTGGGTGTTTGCATTTTTGCAGCGAACGTAATTTCTCCTTTGCGCTTGGAAGGCGGAGTAGCAATCTGCAACCACACTGCTAGATGCCACTTTAACCTTTAACTATATTTATTATACAGAATGGAAAAAACCATCCATCTGACAATGCTGTTAGGTCTGGGACAGCTGAAAGTAGAATTTGGGGCAGTTGGGGGACACTGAAGGGGAAAAAACTAAATGTCAAGACCTGACCGACTAATCAACATTGGAAATAACCATTAGTTGTAGTCCAAGTATGTTACATGTATTGTCCAAATGCCCGTCCAACAGGTTCCCTCTGCACAAAACCCAATTACTGACTTCCCTGATATACAATGCACCTTGCTGAATTGCATACCATCACTGTCAGGGTATTAACCTTTTTAAATAGCACTGACTTTGTGGTTTAGATGGTGAAAACGTGCAGGCTGGATCCTCTGACAGTAAATGACGGAATATAATCTACACATGCCCACTGTGAGAAAATAACTACATGTTAACGTGTTATAAGCTATTGCTGAACAGATATATGAATTCGTCTACATTTCTGCAGGGTAACCACTTAGCCAGTGAACCATAAATCACGCTGTAAATACACTCGGTCCAAATCCCGTGAATGAGTCATGGCACATTCACTTAACGTTACTGGGCAACGTAACGTTACGTTACTGGGCAACGTAACGTTACGACCGGTGGCAACGGCAGCCGTCTAAAAACAGCCTCCACGGCCTGTAATGGTATGACAGTGACGGGACAGGAGCGGGACAGGAGCAGGGAGTCGTTTTCACCAATCGATCCGTACAGGCTGCTTGCAGGGGAACACCCCACTCCCNNCCCACTCCCACTCCCTCTTAACACCGCTTCAAGTCGCTAACCTGCGATTCCGCTAGCTACCGCCTCGCTAATGTTACCGCTGGCTAGCATCGGTGACGGAATCACGCCAGAAAAACCAACTTGGGCCGTTATTGTGGTTACAAGACGGCAACGCGACTGTGGGTGTTGCTTATAGGAGCTCACCAGTAGCTCAAGTGTTAAGCTACAGAGCTAGCATGGTGCAGGGGAGGCAACTCCTGACAGCTCACGCTCCACTGATCCGCCATTTTGTTGTAGCCCCTTCGCTAACGTTAGCCACTGTCACTCACATCCGCACAGTTTCCCTAAAACAAAGTCACTTCCTGGCACTGGCTCCTATTTTAATGTCGCATTAGTTTCTTCCAGCGAGCAGCCATCTACCATGTCAATGAATAGTTAGCTGAAAGGCGGCGGTCGTAGCCACTTTAGCTTGTTAGCCGCGGCTAGCAGTGAGCTAGCGCTGCCTGTGTTAGTGGAGCAGTGCTCCGTTAACGGGAGCTAGCAGACGTTAGCTCACGTTAGCTCGGAGGAAAAAAAAATCCGTGCGTCGGTGAACATGTCCCAGTCCGAACGAGCCCTGAGAGAGTGGCTTACCGTCATATCGCTCTGCCTGCTCGGCCAGCTTTGCCTGATAAACTAGGTCCTCTCGCTCTCCCATTGTGTATCGAGGTGACGGTAGCGTCGGGAACTATTCAAAGTGACAGTTCTTCGGTGAGAAACACGGCGCTGTGTGTGTGTGTCAGCTCTGTCGGCGGTTCCTAGAAATCAACTGGGTCGATGAGTGCTGTTCCGCCCCACGGAGACGGTTCTGATTGCAGCCGCGGCGGGGCGTTCCTGTAGAGTCCTCAGCTCTGATTGGTTCTTGGGTTACGGGAACGCCCACTTTTCTTCTTCTCTACTTTGTATTCTTTTGGCCAATTCGTTGGCCCTCTAGTGGCCGTTTGACACTGACACAACCTTATTTTTCTGTAAAAATAAATCTAATTTAGATCCTATTTTTTGATTTTCAAAACTTATTGAAATCTTAAAAATGATCCTTTTCGCACCCATTTTGGGTTACATTAAAATTAAATTAGAAATATCGGTCGCTTTTTAATACAAAATTAACAGATAAACCCAGTAATTATGTCTATTTACACCGTACATTAACTATGTTTACGTTACAAGACACACGTTGATTTAACAT
>NW_023340257.1:4032942-4033228 GCF_004916995.1 Morone saxatilis | reverse complement strand
GACTTCGCCATCCTGGAAAAAAAAAATCGTACTGCACATACACACGAATTGCCAGCTCAGACACGCCCCCTGTAATTTTTATTTTTGTAAAGAGAGAACAGCAAGGAGGATCTCTGTAAGCTTGTTAAGAGTAACTACCACTAAGTACACGTTTGAGTTTGTAAATTACATGTAAATTATAGTTAGATATATTCAGAAATAACTGAATGCATAAAAAATCTCTGAAATGTTTCAGGGGTGGGTATCTAAATTCCTGGTCCAATATCAACTTGTACAGTGTGATGTA
>NW_023340257.1:4029160-4032910 GCF_004916995.1 Morone saxatilis | reverse complement strand
GGACTTTACAGTGAAGGAGGAGACATCTTGTGTCCAGCAGGAAAACTTTAGAAATCAACATTTGCATATTCAGAGATTCTGGAGGTTTTAATGAGGTAGAAAGATTTTAATATGGAAGTTGTACTTTTATTGCAGTAAAAACATATCAGACACACATTGTTCCAAGCAGACTATTTGTATTTGTCTTAATAAATGTCCGGAGGGGATCTTTAATTTTGAACTTGCTCCCATTAAAGAAAACTAATCTGTTGATAACAGAACAGCGAAGCCAAGCAGATTTAAAAGACAGATGTTAAATGAATGTTTTTACTGCCAATTAGTGGCCTAATACCCTCTAATTGGCAGTGAAACAAGCAAAAGCCAAGTGATTACAGTATAATTTACCTGTCATTGTAAATTAATTAAAATTCCTGTAATGTCCTTTTTCGTGCTTCTCAATATGTGAAACAGCGCTGTTGGAAAAATATGCTGAAATACGTTTTCACTGCCAACAGCAATAGAACAGATCTCACAGCAGTGTTCTTGCTAGCTGCACATCTGCTGTAGCAAGCTTATGCACATACTGTTAAAACTTGTCTGGATACATTCCCACTGTACACTGACACTACAGATACCCAAGTTCATACAGTGTTACTAAAAATACCTCATGGTAGAATGAATGGCAATCATTTCTGTAGCTAGGCAACTGCCATGGGCAGCGTGAATGAAAAAGGGGTTTTGGTCATGAATGCACAGTTAAAACAGCAAACATTAAAAGCTTTCCTGAGTCATGAGACGCTCATAGTTTTAACAAACACACACAAAGGTAATACATTAAACAAATCATTTGTCATGGGTTTGACTTTATTTACTAGTATATTAACACATTACATGCTACAGAAAATAAAAAGGTAATTTCAATTGTCTTGAAAGAATATAGTGTTATAATAAAATGGCACATTTTGATATTAACACAATTTCCACTGGCATTTTGCCACCCCTTCCTTTTTATGAAAGGAAACGAATGACTTCATGCAGGGCTACTAAAAAAATACTTCTTGGTGGTTTCATTGGTAACACAATTTGTCAGATAATGATTTATGTAGCTAGGCACCTGCCACGTGCAGTGTTGAATGACGAAGAAGCTTGATTTGATCATAACTACACAGATAAAAATGGACTGTGTCAAAAGCTGGCAGTAAACACAAATGTTACTTTCCTAGACCAGATTGTTCCAAGAAGTCAACCAAATATAATAATAACAGTAAATATCTTAATGTGGGTTTGGAAAATGGCCAACTTGAAAATGAAACGTGAAAGAAGGACAGAGCTCTTCAGGCGAAGCTACAAGGTCAAAGACTATTATGTGGGAGCAATCAAGGATAATTAAAACCCCTAAAAAATGAGAACATACATCTCTTCACACTCAGTGTAAAAGCAGTAAGTGCATTCTGTCAAAAATAAAAAAAATCAAATTTCATCTCCTTTAATCTCACAAGAACTGGCAGAATAGGCTTTTCAGAAGGACCCCATCTCTCTGAAAGCTGTTACAGTGCCACCTAAAGGTGACGTGGTGTGCTGGCCTGAAATGACATCTGAGAGGAATCCCTCGCTCGGAAGAGACAGCGAGTTCTCGCGGCTCAAATTCAAAAGGGGCCCGAGTTCACTCTGGCAAAGCTCTAAATGACACACCCAGCCTGCTTCAATCCAAACCAGTCTGCGTTCTGATACACAAGGGTGATGATTGTCAGGTGTCAACAAATAGATTGATTCAATCTCAACAGAAAACAACGTCTTAGGGGGAAAAGGCAATCTGGACTACAACATCATTTGCTGTTCTATTTGCCTGATCTCTTGGCAATTCAGACATGGCAGAGGGTAGAGATAAAACAGCAACATTAAAAGTCCACGCTGGCTTGGGCATCATAAATGGACAAGGCTTTAAATAAGAGTGGCAGAGGATTGAGTGAGGAAGCAAAGGAAACGCACGCTGATAAGACGAAAGAGGATTAAAAAAAAAAAAAAAACGGTGCAAGGTGGCAACAAGACTATTAAAAGGTTAAAAACAAAGGGCAGGTACCAAAATAAAACCCACTTTTCTTGGGACACATTTGACACAGAGCTAAGGTATACAGAGTGAGCTGAACGCAGAGCACTAATGCGATGAGACGGTACAAACTAACATGGTGGACAGCCTTCATTCACTCCGTTCAACTTCATTCATGTACATCAGACGCAGAACGAGAACACCTGTGGCCTTGTGGGGGGCTGGGGGCAAAAATATGTAGCGCCCCCCACCCTCCATCGAGTGAGTCAATCCATTTTGCACCAGTGACCCATCGCTCCCTCCCAACATGCAGCAGTAAAAAGTGTACATCGAAACCACCAGGACAAAATCAGCTATGAAGAAAACTACAAAGATAACAAAAAAAACAATATTTTAGCATGTAATGATAATCACATAGTACATCATTTCATAACAATATGTTCTTTTTTTTCTTTTTTTCTTACAAAAGACTACTTGGTGGTACTTGGTCGTAGTAGGTGGGTGGGTGGGGCTGAGGTGAGCCAAGGTGGGAGGTGTGGAGAGGTTGAATGTAGTGTTGCCTTTATCTCCACCTCAACAATAGTCTTGAAGTTTCTCAGGTTCACTGCTGGGGCCTGCTCTACGTCTATATCTACACAAAGTCGCTCCTCGCTGCTGGTCTCCACACACTTTTGTTTTATCCATTTGATATTTGGTGTGTGTGTGTGGGTGTGTCTGTGTGTGTTGGGGGTAGGGAGCTGGACTGGTCCTTGGTCTGCTCCTTGAGGGGAACTGTACACCTCCAGTTCACTAAGCTGTTTCAGCTGTATTTGAGCCTCGCTGCTCTCATCGCTCTCCGTCTCTCTCAGCATCTCCACATTATGCTGCATTCATGTCCAATAATAACAATGGGTAGATGCATACTTTTAAACTAGAAAATGCCTTAAACCACAACTTTAAGTGGAAGATTATTGTTCAGTTCAGGTTTAAAGAGGTAAATGTTCGGTGTTGTAAATTCCTATAAATCCCTTCAACAATTTTAGAATTAAATATTAGTCAGAACTTCTTTGTCCCATCACAGCCAAGAAGATCGCAGTTTGCATAAATGAAGGGCAAAGAAAGAAAGAAAGAAAGAAAAAATGCTGCCATGGCAGGTTTGAGGGAACGACTATCATCCGTGTGGCTGATATTGCAACTTCGATTTTCCAAATTCATCACTCACTGCGTGCATCCGCTGGAGGTGTGAGACAAACAGATCAGGAGGAAAAGAATATTAGGGAAATGTGCTTATTTGCAGGCTAATGAGAGGACTGACACAATTCTCATGTTTGTACTGTAAATATGAAGCTACCGCCAGCAGGCGATAGCTTAGCATTAAGACTGGAAGCAGGGGACGAAGCTAGCCTGTCTCTCTCCAAATGTAACTTTATCTGCATACCTGCAAAGAGTTACAGCAAGCTATTTCTTGGCTGGGCGCAGTAACTTCCTGTAGTACCTGCTGGTTGCCTGGCAGCTGGTCCTGGCCAAGAAATACTTTTAAACTTTGGTTTTTTTAACGATTTGAACAAATGACATAATGTTTTAATTAGTGAGCTTTAAAGGTACTGGTAGGTGGGTTTTGTTCGCTTTGGACCTCCGGCTTCCATCTTTACATTAAGCTAAGCTAAATGGCTGCTGGCAGTAGCTTCATATTTACAGTACTGACACATGAGAAGTATCAATCTTCTCATATAACTCTTGGCAAG
>NW_023340257.1:4015844-4029060 GCF_004916995.1 Morone saxatilis | reverse complement strand
TCGCCCTCCCACTGGCCGTTCACGTTTATTTTGGTCACCTTCACCATGTCGCCCACCTGGGGGAGGGGAGAGAGGAAAAGACGTGAGAGGGTTCAGCGGCAAGGAGTCGCTCTGTGACAGACGAATCATTAGAAACAATAAAAACACAGATAAACCTTGATCCCCCTCAAATCCACGGCTGCAAGAAAGAGCTGAAACAAAGAAATCAATCAACAGAAAATTTACATTTTTGATGATTTATTTATTGTCTCAGTCATCTATCAAGCAAAAATGCAAAATACCCACTGACTCCACTACCTCAGATGTGAGGATTTGTTGCTTTTGTCTGTTTAAATCACAGGAAATGTGTTGGTCAGAATACCCAAGCAACTTGAAGATGGGACACTGGGGTCTGGGAACTAGTACTACCCATTTTCTGATATTTTATAGACTGAAATTTTTTTTTATTCTAATTGGAAATTAGAATAAAAAACAACGTAAGTTGCAGCCCTACTGTGGGGAGAGGAGTGGCTGTTCCTGTGTCACTGAACCTGAGCAAACAAGGACAAACAGACAGTTCCAAAGTTCAAGTCAATGTGGGTGACGACTGAACAGTCCGGGGTTAAAACAGCGCTGGCTCATAGTATCAGTCTGATAACCTGCTATGACAATCTCCCGGGTGTTAAATGTGTAACTGGCAGCCTTTGTATGACCACAGATATCTCAATGAAGGCTTTTTCTGTTACTGATGCAAGACCTTTAATAATTAATATTCTTTTTGCCACCTAATGCAGCTGCACAGTGCACACTTAAAATAAAATTAGTGAAGCAACAGATAAACGGCTCTTGCTCTCCTACAGTGGTTTCCTAGTATTCAGGAGAGTAGTGTGCTTAATTGTTTGGAATCATATCTTGGGCTGCAATCAGTTATTTTCATTGTTGCACTAATCTGCACAGTCTCTTCGGACAATCATTTGTTCATTTGTCTTCAAATTGCTGGTTTTGTTCCACCACTGGATTATATTTGTTAACAAAGAACAGGACGTTTTTGAGAGCAATTGGACATTTTGTTGCAGGATGAAAGTGTTACGGTAAACAGTGGATTAACCTTCAAATTAGTTTGGGTTAACTATTTTAGATTTTATTATATTCTGTTTCAAAAAATGAGGGACTGAAAGGAGAAGAATTTGATACTTGGAATCTCAACCGTTTGAAGCCATTGAGGGGTTAAGATGAAAGATTGTATTTGCTTATGAATATTCTTAAAAGCTGGTTGTAATATTGCATATTTTGCATTTATATTTCTGCACTACATACGGTATTCTTAGAATACTGTTTTGTTATTCAGTATGTATGTGATCTGATCAATGGACTGTATAGAGGAACCAGAAGAAAGCCTGAACCCTTTGGTGAGATGAATGGTGCTGCATTCACATGGAGTCAGACAGACGGCAGACGGACAGCGCCGTCCTCACAGCACGGGAAAAACAAACAACCCGTCAGAGAGAGTGGCAGGACACCAAAACCAAACACGCATGACAATGTGTTGTTATGGTGATGTTGTATTGTTGACTGGAATAAATATAGTGAATATTATTTTATGTAATTTATTAATAAGCATGTATGTGTGGGTTACGTAAGGGAGCTACGTAACAGCCGAACATACGCAACGCCTCACCTTTAGTTTACCGCCTGCCCTCATCAACCAACATGACAACCGGTTTGCCGTCTACAGTTGGCCTGACTCCACGTGACTGCAGCATAAAGAATGGTGTGAGTTTTTGTGCAAAGTATTTTATTCGTGTGTCGCACCAATAGTCTCAAACTGATACATATATAGTCTGCAATCACATAAGACAAAGAGCCTCAACCAGGGAAGGTTTGGCATTTCTGCTTGAACAATGAATAGAAATACGACAGTGTTAACTCAAAGTGACTCAGAGTGCTTGTTTGTACGTTCTGCGGGTCACTCCTGCACAGCACTGTTGTGTTTAACACATAAAATGGGGTGTTTTCTCACAAAAGGTGTACCTGGAGTGCAATGACCTCAGGGATAGTAATGGATAAGGCTTTACACTGCGGGCAGCAGTGCATGTCGGCCCTCAGGATCGGTACAGGACATCACAAGGCTTTACATTTAGGATCCTTTAAATAGGGGTACTGAGATATCTGCATAGTAGACAGCATGCAGCCCTTATCATTATATAACAAGCCATTTGACTCATACTGGTCCCAGCAGTGTGTTGATGCAGGGGATCACTAGTGTTCGGTGTCTTTTGGCTCCCTATATACAGTGTATGGGTGAGGAGACAAAACACCACAAACACCAGTATGAGGCAGTTCAACAGAGCGCCACCAGAAGCTGTGGTCTCCACACACAGTAGAATAACAGCTCTTTTACTCCGCGTCCAAACAACTGAACAGCACAGAGGCAGTCTTTATGCTAGAAATGAAACAATTCATTGATTAGTTGATAAATAATAAATTAATCTGCAACTATTTCGGTAACTGATTAATCGTTTAAGCCAATTTTGAGAAAAAGAAAGCCAAACACAACCTAGATCCAGCTTCTTAAACGCGAGGATTTGCTGCTTTGTTCCTGAGCTATTGAAGTGGATTGAGCACAGATATTTATGTTATTATGAGGAAGACGGCTGATCCAACATGTGCTTCCTTAGTGAGACAGGTGAAGGTATACAAAAAAACTGAAATCCAGCAAATCTTGCTTAACATCAAGTGGTGCAGACAACCGTGAAAAAACGTGAGGCGCTGTGTCTTCAGGTGAGACAATACAGTAGCTGTGTTCTTCGAGTGCCTTCGTTTTTTCCAAAGTAAGCACATGTTAAGCAGGATTTCCTGGATTTCTGTTTTTTGCCTTCATGTTAGAATGCCCAGTACGTTTATCTTTATCAACGACACGCATGGATCTTCACAAAGACTGGAATTAGACTTTAAGTACACCTGCCAAAACTTTATGATGCTGTGTTTTATGTGTTTAAGAATTTAGAAAACAACAACTAACAACTAACTAGAGCAATACCAAAAGCAATAATACAATTAACCACATGAAACTGGGACACGTGTGAAGGAAAATCAGTATTGCAACATGGTTAATAACTTTTTTCCCACAAAACACATTTAAAGGAGAGACTGAAAAAGGCAACTTTATACTTTAAGTAACTTTAACTCCATTCATCCAAGACCTGTCAAAATTATATTTAAGACCTTTTAAAGGCCTATAATTCATATGATTGGATTTTAGACTTTTAAGACCCTGTGGGCAACCTGCTTTACGTTAGTTTCATTTACTAAAGATAAAGGGCAATCTCCACAATCAGCGGGGTTTCTGAAGACAACGAGACAAGGAAATGGGAGCTAATTATTACCTTGAAAGTGCCACCTTGCTGAGTCACTTCTGGCCAACTAGAGCGGAGTAAACCTCTACCTCTAGCTACCACAGGTGGGAGTGGCAGAAACCAACTCATACAAAGCATCTACCAGCTGACAGTTGACAAACGAGTTGGAGAAAGACAAACCAACCAAACAACCAGCCAGCAGCAGCAGCAGACTCGCTGCTTTCACTCCACAAAAAGCAAAAGAGGGGTGCAGATGTGAGGAGTGAGCGGATGGATCTGTGTTGGTATCTTTAGTTTTACAGTAGAGACAAGAGCATACTCCAACTAGCCTGCCTCAGAGCCTCACTCGTGGCTCAGCTTGACTCCTGGCTTCACAGAGACCAGAGGAAATGGTCCTGTTCCCAAACACAAACTATTTCCTTCCCCCAACGACCTGCTCCGTGGGAGCCCCGCTCCCGCTTCCGGACAGTTTTAACAGCCCAGCCACCGGGAGTAGGAAGCAGAGCCTAATGGCAATTTTCATATTGGGATAGCATATCGGGTTAAACGTGAGGGGGAGACTGCGTGCCCTCCACTCACATACAAGTCCAGCTCATAAAGATGAAGCCAAGGGAGTTAATAAACACCACGGGCAGGCTTTATGCAGATCGGTGTGCAATGTCACTGCACTGATCTCTGCACAAGAGATATTAAATGACTAAATTATCTGGAAAACTACACAGCGAGTTGGCTGAGCTCTCTGTGACCTTGATTCCTCTTCACCCTGCTCGACAAATGCTGAGGGAGAAATAACCACAAGCACAATGGGAGAGAGAGCAAAAGAATGTGAGCTAGATAAGCTAACAGGGCTGGTCCTACATCCTTCTTCACTAACCGTCTCCTTTCCTCCAGCACATGTTGGGAGGATGCATGGAGTCAAGAAAGAATACCACACACACACACATATTTACCTCTAAGGCCAGGGCAGTCTTGTCGTAGGCATTGGGCACCCTCTTCTGTATGGCCCTGGCATAGACAGGTCCATTCTGGAGGTTTGGGAGGGGGGTGGGTTGGGCGTACTGGCTCGGGTCTACCAGCAGTGGAGGGCCGGACTGGGCTGCAGAGCCATCAGAGTTCCCTAGCATCCCCATTCCTCCCGGCGGTCCCCCAGGTACGCCGGGCCCCGCCCCCGAGTTTGGAGACGCCGGTCGGTACTTCTCCACGTAGGGCACTGGGATCATCCCCGCCCGGCCTTCCGAGTTCTGGGCGTTCCACCACTGCTCCTCTGGCTTCTCAAGAACACGGAGAACATCGCCCTTCCTGAATGGGAGATCCTCCTCGTCGTTGCCGGGGAAATCAAAAAGTGCTCGGACGTACTCATCTTCCAGGCGTGGCGGGGGGGCTCCGCCGGGGCCAACGCTGATGAAGGAAGTGTGTTTGGACTTGTTGATGGGTTCTATTAGGGTGGTGGTGTCCAAGTAGTGGATTTTGTAGAACTCTAGCAAAGCAGGGAGAGCATCGAACTCCTGGTCACCAATGCGGAACCTCGGGTGGGCCAGACCTGGTGAGAACGAGGGAGGATGGAAGAGGAAGAGGCGTCAGAAAGACAAAAACATTCCCTCTTCAAAACACAACCTGGTCTGCTAGCATGGTGAAGTCTGGCACATCTGATAAATCTGTCTATTTATGTAACCAAGCATGATGGCGGTGATTTCCAGAATGACCAGGAAGGATTTTTGTTTCCTTATTTTACATTTCTTTCCCCTTTCATATTTGTTTTGTTCCTTCCGATGAAAGGCTCTGTGTCGCTTTGCAAAGGCATGAGGAAATAAAATGCTCCCCAGCAGAGCAGGGGACAAATTCTGATCAAAGTCTATTAAAACCTGGCAGTGAGACAGACTTGAACACAACCCTCTCAGGCTCAGCTGGGAAATTGGGCTCCTTTGAATGGTGCACCAGGCCACAACTTACACGGACACAGTCTGCTGTCTGAACTCACACCGCCCACCACGGTGCGTTTCAGTGACAGAAACGTGCTGGGATTAACAGAAACAACGTGTTGTATCAGATTTAGTGAACAGTCTGTCTGAGCAGTCGTCGTAAGGTGTGAACCCACGACCAGGAGTATGTTTGCCTTCAAACGAGCCAACATTCAATGGAAACACATGTCCTAATGTGCCTGGCCTGTCCTATTCTCCATACAAGAGAGTGGAAAAGGCACTATTGCGCATCTCCTTTGGTGCAAGTCATGCAAGAATGGTCACATCAGCATCTCCATACGGCGAGCCCCTCCAAACCCCTCCGCTGTCTTACCTGGACCGGATTGTCGGTTGTTGCTGATGCTGTTAATTATATAATGCGAGACTTTGGAGTTCTCTGATACGGACAGCACGTAGTCGCCGGGGCTGGTGATGGAGTCCCGGACCAGAAACACGCCGTGCCTCTGCCCCTGCAACAGAGACACAGCCTCCTGCCTGCTCAACCGGCCCCAGTACCAGCTACCACGGTCCTCCGCGTCAAAATTTCCGGCCATGATAACCACTCCAAAGCCGAGGCTTCACCGGGCCTTCCCTTCCCTTCCCTCCCGTTATCCACAGGCGAAGCCTTCAACTCATACAAAAACTTTAGCGCCTAGAGCACGTTTAGTAAACAGGCGACATCCGCAGCTAGCCTTTTGGACATCAATTCGCCGACATAGAACCACAAGCGCGAAATAAAAAGGCCTCTTGTTTGGTTTCTGAGCGGGATTAAGCTCTGGTAATCATATAAGGCGTTTTAGCGACAGAATTCCAGCTACAATCCAGCGACCGATGACAACTAACTTCAAAAACTGAAATGGCGGATACGGGAAAACAAAAAAAGACCCCATTCACCGGATGTGACGTAGCCTATGTGCAGCAGCCGTACGAGTCAAGTTAGTGAGAATAAGACAGTAGCAGATCTTCCGGTTACAGCGACACTATACAGCTAATCGTGCACGCTTATAATTATCAGGTAAAGTCTAAATATAACAATGACATTTTGTAAAACTTCTGTTACAGACTCGGTGTCGTTTACCACCCAAAGCGTAGTTTTATATTTTCTTTTTCAGAAGTGACACCTTAGCAAGCTTTTATTTTGGCGATAACGTCCGTAAACTGCTGTTCCTGTTGAACTCTGTCTAACTTGACGGCCCCGTCCTTCATGCTGGTGGGCTGTTGGGAAACATAAAGGTTGCCTCATTGTTGCGCCAGATCAGCTGCAGTGCTGTAATTCAGTTGTGTACACGTTTTGCTCCCACAAGCGTTTAGAAGCTCACGTAAATATATCTAGCATATTTCACCCGCTAAATAACGGCGTGGTTGCAATGTTTACGTCTGGCCACTAGATGTCAGCCAAATACTATCTAGAAATCATTATTGTCATACCTAAATGATGTGCCTTCATGCTTGCCATCAGAACATTTGTCCATAAGAAATAATCTAACAATAATAAAGGATTATTTAATTGTTAGTACTCATTTTTATTTCATGTATCACTTTACAATAAGGCACCCTTTATAAAAGATGTATAAGTTGTAACCAGTGGATTTGTTAACTAATGGATTTGTTAATAGTTAGTATATGATTTAATGCTCTATGAATCTAATAATAATAAGATTTGGGTTGCCAGGTTGTGGCTGGTGTATATACATCTCCCTCAGCACAGGTGCATTGTCTGTTTTGGCTCATTTAATTATCATGAGGCCATCCAATAGACTCTTTGACCCCTGAACTCCTGGAAAAGAGCTGCAGAGCATCTGTATCAAATGAATTGATTGACAGCTTATTAGTAACACCTGCATACTTCAATATTAGACTTCAATAAAAACCTTTGCTAATGAATTAAAATGTATAACTACAGTACAACTACAGTATAACTTACTAACTTCTATTGTTGCATTATTAGAAACTATTGACCTGCTTACCAACATTTTTAACTGCAGACATGATAGTATATTAACATTTATTGGTAGTTTACAAACTGGAGACTGGAAGTTTTTTTTAAATTAATGATTCAACAACTAGGAACACTTTTCACAACCTGGCAACACATATGTTTTCTTATCAAAGCCTTGTAAATGTTTTATGAAGTACATAATTTACTAACCACTGATAAAACCATTATTTATAACTTTGAATCATCTATAAACGGTCAGGAAGTCGTAACTCTCTCTTTCCTGTGTTGTAACACTCACACATTGTGGTTATTCTCAGCAATCCCAGACATACATTAACCATATATATCCATGTGTGGAGAAATGTTAAGAGTGCTGTCTAAACATAAGTTTGGACATGCAGCATTACTAAATACTGAGCCCAGAAGTGTGGAATCAGTGCAATAGTTTGAAGTGGTGCAGGTAATGTCAGAGGCTTATTCCTCTACTACTTAAAAGTGGCGTACACATAAAATTCATATTGTGAGAAATATGTATGAAATTCAAAATCAGATAAAAAGCAATGAACATATTTTCCAAAAATGCAAGGATGCATGAATTAAAATAAGAGAACATATACTACTCCTTTTCAGTACGTTCAACTTGTCACAGCTACAATGCGGCTGAACAGGTGGATGCCCCTCCACTCAGAGGCCTGTCTCTGCTGGGGCCCACGTGCTGGATGCAGCTGGGGCCTACGATCCAAACCTTTGCTGTGAATAACAGTTCTCATGCATGTATTTCTAATAATCAAGCACAAAAGTAAGAAAAGCCAAGACTTGTTTTTGTATCACAGAATTTATTGGGATCCATGGTGTAACAGAAAATAATACATTTTACAATTTCATGTGTAGATGAATGCACAGAGCATTCAATGAAGTGGCATGAAGATAAAAGATCCACGGGGAGAGTGACAGAAGAAGATACTGTATAGAGAATAATACAGAGGAATACTTTATAATACATATCCAAGAAAGTTTCATGGAGAGAGAAAAAATTCAAGGCTACAGACACTCATGCCTTCAGATTCACATTACCATGTTTCTTTTGACATCTTACGATATATCAGCAGAGGCTTTAAGCGAGAGACATACACAGCATCTTCTCCTCACATCCTCTGGTCACTTAAAGCATTCTTAACCAATAGGGTCCAAGGCAAACACCATCGTCTCACTGCAACATATGAAAGGACTCATTCTTCCTGTAGTGAAGAGCTGAGAGCCTTCAGTCACTGTATGAAGCGCCACTGGTGAAACTACAGAGCACTCTGGGAGAGAAAATCACCAAACAATAGGAACGTGGCTCCGATTTGAAATAGACTATTAACATAGAGGCGCAGTGAATGAAGGAAAGCTGAGCCACGTGTGAGCTTTTTAGCTATATTCTCATGTGATACCAACAAACAGAGGGCATGAAGCTAATTTGCAAAATCTTTGTATGTTTATATTCAAGCATTTTCAGAGCAATAAATTCAAAACAAATAAAAAGTTATTCCATGTTGCAAACACACTTTATTCGTGTTAGGGCAGACAACCTTTGAAACTGTTTTAGAAACCATGCATTCTTGTGTGAAATCAGATCAAAATGAGCTGTTGGTTCAGGTGAATGACCTCCAAAAGGTCAGCTTGAGATCAAACTGCACTGAATCCCTTATATCAAAAGGTGGATGACACTGAGCGACGCATCAAAGGTTTCAAATTAAAAGCCCATATCTATGCTGATGTATGAGTCTAATTCCAGTTGTGATCTGTTTTTGCTTTGATTTGCAGTGACCTTAACATAAAAGCAGACAAAGTGCATGGCTTCAGCAGTGCATTACAAACATGTACACATAACTCTGATCTCAACCGTCTAACTCTCGCTCTCTGCTGCCGGAAGGCGTCCTGTTATAGTAGCGAGCAGAAAACCACAGAAAACCTGAGAATAGTCTTCCACAAGAGGTCTTGGTGTTGAAGTCAGTTTGACCCTGAACACCGGGTCAACAAATGACTGCACACTGCGTCTAAAGCCAGCGATCCACACTGACCAATAGCTGATGGTATACAAACGTTCACAACACAATCTGAACTCACTACAACATTCAATACTTGACGTCCTTCCTTCCCACAATGGCTTCTGAACATCACTGTGGCTTTCAAGGACAATCTTTCTCTGTCTCATTAACTGTGAGGATGCACTCAGCTGAGCGGCCCACTTCTGTTCAGCATCACAACCCGCCTGTCTCGGTTTAAAGGGTTCATTGATTTTGAAGGGACAATGCAATATTAGCTTATAGTAAAGGTAGCTTAAAGGGACATTTCTCTTTGTAATTAGCTTTCAGTGTAATGCTGCTGAATGCATGCAGTTGAGTCTGTGTTAATGAGGCGAGAGGGAACTGTTTGGTGTATGGAGAGCGTGCAGGTGGCATGTATGGGATTCGCACATTGTCAACCACTGATAAACAGGTCTAGAAGTAGACTTTTTTCTGGGCAGCAATAATTATTATGTTCATAATCATTACACAAATATGCAATGACGTATTACAAAATAGGTCTTGCTTAATTTATACATTTAAAAATTGAATATATGTTAATTTGTGGAACTCTCTGTGAAGTCTCTGGATGTCTATTAAAAATGTATTGGATACATTTTTAAGGTTTGCCTTGCCCTATCCATTGATTTCAATGATACCTTACTTGAACCAAGTTATTTTTACTGATCAGGTCTTTTCAGACTTTTAATTTATTTTAGTTTCTTTAGATTAATCTTCAGCTCATCAGAATGTGGTTTCAATTCAATCATTGTCCTAAGAGGGGAAATGGCTTTTCTATGATACACTGAGGAACTAGAGCCAGTGTTTTGTTTGTCCCTTCTGGGCTACTACAGAAAACATTGCAGTTCAACACGGCAGACTCCATGGAAGGCGACCCGCAGCCTTGTTTTAAGGTAACAAAAACACAAGGATACCTATTTTCATACATACATATTATATTCCATTTCTGCTGATAGATCCTCCTAAATGTAAAAAAAAGATCTGATCAGTATTTATAACTTGGTCCTCAGACCTCTCTTTATATAGACAAACATGCTTTTCTGTATGAACTGTATGAACCTGATGATGAGCATCAGTCATTAAAGGCCTTCATTTTTGATGCCACACACATAAACAGCTCCAGAGATGAATGTACTGGCTCTTGGAGCAGCTGTATTGGGCAAAGTATACATGCATTTATACATTTTTAACTGCTCCAGGATGATTTCTTTCTTTCTTTCTTTCTTCAGTTAATATTCAACAAAGTCCTCCTCTCCATATCAGTAAAAGCTTTCCACCCAGTGCCTTTTCAGAACACAAATTAAGAGTCTGGTTCGCCTTTTTCACCAGTGTTTAAGCATTACTCATGTACAATATTGCTACCCCAGACCACAAAAATAACATATATCCTGGAATCGAGTGGTATTCCTCTTTAAATAGCTAATCTACAATCTAAACAATCACCCCTGCACAGATAAAAACAATATATACTGTATATACCGTACATCCAAAAATACAGCTTGTTTCTTAAAGCTTTGCATGAACTATAAGTGACACATGAATGGAAAGCACGGGCCGGTGAAAGCTACATACTGCATAAGGATATATAATCTGTTGTAACCCAGCGGACAGCGTACGTGAATGTGATCATAGCTGCGGCCTATATATAAACACAGCACTGTAAGCATGTGACACACACTAGTGTACAGTACTGTGGAGAGAAACATGACCTGGATTATGAGAGAAAGGCTACTAAATATTTCAGCTTGATACCCCAGCACTTTGCTATGGGACACATGGCAACACGATTATCACATTTATCTACTTTACAGCCAAGACCTTGTCCTTCCAAAACAGGACACGTTTTACTGTTTCCTTACAGTCATCAGGCCTGTACTGCATCCTTTTCTAAATCATCTTTATGTTTTGGTTTGAGCTGACTAATTTCGTCTTCAGCGCACTTCTCTTCCACTAAAGCAATGTGCATCTGTTCATCTCCCAATAGGCGACTGATCTCGAAGCTGTTGGCTTGACTTCTGATTCCTGCCTATCTTCTGATCCATCTGGCTAGCCATCTATGTATGTGGGAGGGAAACATTTTATATATTTCCATCTCAGGTTTTTGGCGAAAACATTTCTCAAAAAGGTTTAAGGGCCCTGACTAGTCTGTGTGTATCTCTTGTTTTATGTTCTCTAGGTCTCTTTTTATCTCACACTCTGGGACCAGTAATGGGACGTGTCACAGGCACATGTAGGTATTAGCAGGGTAACCAGGAGGAAAGGACCTGAATAAAGGTTAACATTCTATACATAAAAGCCTCACGTGATATAATGAATCCGTCTATTCTACGCATTAGCATCCTTAGTCTATTCGTACTTTAAACAACAGACAGTTATGATAAAACAGACGTCCTGTTGGGGATTGTCTTCTCATGTTACATTTACCAGGAGTCACTGGGTTTAGCTGTGACTCTGCCAGTATCTGAGCACTGCGGCGGCTGGTCACAAATCAGATCAGTGGAGGGAGTATCGAGTGGCGTGTTCATATGGATTACATCCTTCCAGCGCCGCAGCCTGTTTGACTTTGAGCGTGCTCAGCTAGCCTCCGCAGGACACAAAGTCTTCTCTCACCTCCTTCCACACAGGACTCGACACAGGAGGGGAAACATAAGCAGAGCGGAGCAGGGAGCGGCAATCAGGTCAAGTGGTCTGATTGGTCGGTCACCTCGTGTAAGTCGTCCTCCTCCACTCTCATTGGCTCAACGGCTCCGAAGGAGAGCTGCGACTGGCTGGAGCAGGACAAGCGGGAGGAGTGGCTCTGTGTGTCATCCTCGTCCTCCACCACCGTCGCTCTCCTCCCCGGCTGCTGCTCTCTCCTCTGCGCCTCCTTCTCTCTCCCCTCGTCCTCCTGCTCACCTCTCCTCCCCCTCCCCCTGCCCCCGACCTTCCTCTGCTCCTCCAGCGTCCACATGCTCTCCTCCTCGTCCTCCTTCCCCTGCACCTCCCTGTCGAAGTCCAGCAGCTCCTCCATCATCTCCTCTATCTCCATCTCCCCGTCCAGCTCCTCCTCCACCTCCGACCGGAGCTCGCCCATGCTCTCAGTCCGGTTGGTGTCGTCCGTCTCCTCCTCTTCCCCAAGCCCCCTCAGCCTCTCTGGGGGGTCGCTGGCCTGGCTCTCTCCAAACTCCAGTATGGTGGGCAGGTTTCCCTGCTTGGGACAGCGCTTCCTCAGGCTGACCAGGAAGGGCTGTGGCAGGGAGAAGATGTCCACATTGTTGCCCAGGTCGATCCATGTCACGCTGGGGAAGCTGCCTGGATCCTAAGGTCGAAAATTTCAACATTTTATTATTAGAATTATTATTAAAATTAAAATGTTTACTTATTTATTTAAAACATCATCAAGTAAATTACTGCCAGCAAATGAAATCGCTGTCAAGACGATGGTTCACGTCTTCCAACCTTTACGCACACTTGTTGAACAAGAGGTTCCTTCATCTACGATAAATGGAGCTAAAATCTTCAGTGTTTCTGCCAACAGCTGAATGTTTGAGTCATTTGTTCTAATGGCTGCCAGATGCTGCTTTCAAGACAGCTCAGACTATTAAAATAACGAGAAAATCAATTTCTCCAAGGAAATTTAAAGTCAGCGTGACCTCTGGGAGTAGGGCATCAAACCACAATGTCCCCAGTTGAAGTCCCCTGCCATATCTCTGCTCTCAAGTCTTTCATAAAATAATTAAAGATCCCATCTAGACATATACAAATAGTCTGGTTGAAGCAGTAATGTGGGTCTGATGTGTTTTTTCTGCAAAAAAAAGAGAGTGTAATTTCCACATTAAAATACTTAAAAAATCCTCTCCTCCTTCTACATCATTAAAACTTCCACAATCTCTAAATATTCAAATGTTGTTTATTTCTAAAGTTTTGCTGCTGGAC
>NW_023340257.1:4003497-4015819 GCF_004916995.1 Morone saxatilis | reverse complement strand
GATGTCTCCTACTTCACTGTAAGATCAATTCTCAGTGGATGTGCACTGGTGGATCATACTTGTATAAGTTGCATACTGCACCAGGAAAAAATATGGCTAGCATTGTTGACTGCTACAATGCCATTCTTGGTTACCACCAGTTGGTTCCAAATACAGAAAAGTTTTTAGAATTGTGCACTTTTAGGGCGTTTCCACTGCAGGAACTTTCCTAGGGAACCAAGGAAAAAATGTAAGAAACTTGAATTGCTTTTGACCAAATGGACCAGCAACTAAATTCAGTTCCTCTAACAGGAATTAAACTAGCAGGATCTGTAGTTCCACGTGCCAAAAAATCCATGATCTGACTGTGCAGTACCTCTCTACTTTACACCCATCCATTCATGGAGTCACACAGCAGTAAATATAAAGAGCGGCATCACGACACGTGTTGCTTGTTTCCTTGAGTGTGAAAATTTTGTCTCAAACATTGACATCATTTTTAATCAGACTAATGACTAAAGTGTGTCATTTTCCTGGTTCTTCAGGTGTGGCAAATAGTTGCTAGCTTAGTTCCTGAGTTTAGTGCCTGTGACTTCTTAGTAGCTAGAATTATTTAGTCGAAAAGGGATAACACTATGTCTGAAGTTTTTCTACTATAAAAATACTGATTGATAAATAAGACACTCAGGCTTAAAGAGAAGTATATTTGGGATGAGAGTGTGGGTCCAACCTCAGCTCTACCTGGGGGATTTCTTTTTTGCCCAATTGTTATTTTGTGACCACCAACATCTGTGTAGTTTATGCCAAAGACACATTGTGGACTGAGTCAAATACTGATGGAAAATAATGGTTGTCCTTCAGTAAGGATGAGGGAGACAACATTCTCTGCAACAGAAAACAAGCGATCTCATTTACAGGAATGATACTAACAGTAATACTATACTATATTGTCATTATATTGGACAAATATATGAAGATATTCTAAAGGATAAGGGATTTTCTGACCTTCAGGGCGTCAGTCAGCTCCTTCAGAACAGTTCTGGTCAGCCTGTTTCCATTCAGTGCCAGGGTCTCCAGGTGCGGCAGGGAGGCCAGCGTGGGCAGCAGCAGGAGGAACGCCTCGTCCGTCAGCTCGGTAAAGCCCAGCTCCAAGCTGACCACAGTGCACGCGTGGCGCTGTAGGTGTGCACACACCCGCTCCATGTCCCGAGCTGTTAGAGGGATACCGGACAGATCCAACGCCCCACTGGACAGAGGGGCCGACAGCACCGCCTTCAAACTGGAGATGGACACATCAAATGTTAAAACCTAAACGCCTTTTAGGGCCAATATAGAGCCAATATTTTATTTATGTAAAAATGATTTTTTTTTGCACTTATTTACCCATAAATACCAAGAGCATCTTACATTTTCATAATATTGCAATATTGTACTGCACTCTCAAGATGTACATAATAATTATATCACACATTCTGCAACAATATACCTCCACTAATCACATAAAACCTGCAACTTCACACTTCAAAGTGACAGCATGGTAATGTTTCTCTTTCCATGTTTGCATCTTGGTGGCTGTAATTTATTCACTGTGCAGAACCCACAACACTACGCACTACTCTATAGGTTGCTGAGCTGACTGTAGCAGACTTCACTGATTCTTCTGAAACAAACTGCAACACTCAAAACAAAACTTTGATCAACTTAGGTAACACTTTATGTGGATAGATATACAGAGAGTTTAGAGAGTATTTGTAACATTTCAACAGCTTATTAGTTGAGATTCAACAACCATTTTCTGATATTACACCACTATGGTTAATGTTCATGAATGATCATATACTCTACAGATAATCTGTTAAACATACACAGGAAAAGCAAAACAGTTACAAATTCTCAAGTTTATTAGGTTGGACATTTTATGAAACAGATGCTGAGACAAAATCTATATCTGTAACAAAGCTGGAATCAGCAGCTGGTTAGCTTAGTTTAGCACACACACTGGCTCTCTAAGCTCACTAATAAACATGTTTGTGTGATATTGATCTTCTCATCTAACTCTCAACAAGAAAGTGACCAAGTGTATTTCCCAAAATGTGGAAACTTCAAAGGCAATTTGTCCATTAAAGCCATGTGGTGAACCCTACTGTGGAGATAGAGACTAAACACAAAGAGAAAAAGTCCTCTGCATGAGGTAATGTGTGCAGAAAGTATGCACTGTACCTTGGCAGGTAATGGAAACTACATAAACAGCACACTAGAGAACCACAAACACTGCAGCTGGATCACACTCTGGGGACACACACACAAAGACAGAGAGACACTAATGGGATTTAGGGATTAAGAAACTGAAGTTTGGAGAATGAAAAATGGCTGTTGAGCCGCAAAACACTTAAAGCTATACTATCCAACAACATGGTCTAAGCTAAAAATAAACTCAGTGGGGCGCCTGGATTTGGCAGAGAATTATGTGAGCCGAGCACGAGGGGCAGATCTGGGGTCTGGTCCGCAAACAAAGAAAAATTGGAGTTTAATTTTTCCAGCTTCCAAATGAAAACAATACGTGTAATACTCACTGGACATCGTCGATTATCACCCACAAATAACACACTTGCAGAGGTTTGGGAACACACACACACACTGGCAGTCAATCTGTTCCTTAAGCTGGCTAGATGTTCACTGAGAAAGGGTGACTGTGGTACAGACTGTGAGATCCAACTATCATCCTCAGTTAACAGCTGAATATATTTATCTATTCACATACCAGAGAGACTTCAGAGGAATCTAGGCCAGAGCAGCCCAAAGCAAAGCAGCGAACAAACGTAGGTCAAATTTAGCCTTACAAAAATGTTTTACTCACTCTCCCAAGGGTTACAAGAAGCGATCTATCACTGCGTTATATTTTTGGTTTGATCTTTGGGGCAAAACATGCAACTGGCTGTCAATCTACCAACATCATTGGGGATTGGGGGGCTGAAATTGTACGAGTGTATTTCTTACACTCGAAAAAAACATTCTGCTCCGTTTTTTTCTAAATTAAAGACTTATTATCTCATAATTATGAAATGATTTTTCACTATTGATGACTGTTTTTCTGAATTAACGAGATACTACAAGCATGCTCTCCATGCCCAGGGCCGGCTCTCAGACCCGGCTCTCAGACCCCTTGAGCCTAACCCAGCTTATGCAGTGCTCTGTGTCACCTTCAACCTCAGGTTAATTCAGAAAAAAACATATATATATATATATATATATATATATATATATTAATGAAAAATGATCTCTAACTAATAATATAATATAAGATAGAATAAGTCATTAATTCAGAAAAACTGAATTTTTGTTTTCGATTGAATGCTTATATAAAACCAGTAGTACGGCACCAGGGAGGGCAATGTTGTTTGGTCGGCCCACCACAAAGCACTGAGACACAGCCCGGGTTTACAATGCAATACTCTACTTACTCCATACTACAAGTAACTGTGACACATGTGGCATCTTTTGCATAGTTGTCATTGTCATGTCATTATAACACAACCAGTTTGTTCTGGTGCAATCTGCACCTTCTAGGACAGCCACATCAAAATTAGGCTTCCTCATTACTGCAAAGACATTTAGAGGCTGGCAGTTTATTCTTCAGCACTGTGCAGATAGATTTTTTCAGCCTCTAGCCTTCACATGTTCAAATCTGGATAGCTCATCCATTCTCTTTTCACATCACTTATGTGTTCTGTTCTGTTATAGACTTTTTTGTCTGTAATGGGGTCTGAACAAGTCTCTTGTGAACCACACAGTCAGGGATCTCAGGGGACGTCACCATGTCGCTGCACTTTATTTTGCAGTTACACATCTCCAGTTCAGAGAGCGCTTCATAATCAGAGCAGCATAATCCCAAGCAGCTGCAATATATAATGTTTATGCTCCAGTGGTTACATATTTTATTTTTGTTGCATATTAAACAAAAGTGGCCAATAAAAAGCAGTACCAAGGTTTGCACAGAACTGAATCTAATTAGGCTGGCTTGTTCCACTGCAGTCCCTCCCCTCTGAATCATTGTCACTACCACTACTTTAACACATTCCCTGTGGGAAATCTGGATATGTAAGCGCCGGCAACAGCTGTTCTCTGTAACATTAGGATGTGCTCACACTTACTACAATGTTAATCCTGCATTTTTTGATTCTTTGAGCACTTGAGGGAAGCAGAGCGAACCGTGACGTATTATCACCTTATTAAGTTGAAAATGTGTATTCATTTAGAGTCATGTTTCTGTCCACCTGATGAATGTAAGTCCAATGTTCACTCTTGTTTTAGCTCTGCTTCTCTTAATCTGCTTAATGCCACTACGTTCACTCGCTAGTCGCTGACTCTCTCTGTCTGGTCAGGTAGCGTGCAGTGGCTTTAAGAGAACACTGAGGGGAAATAATTATATAATTATCAGTGGGTTAGTTACTGCAACTGACCCCTTTCATATTACAAATAGTTATTTGATCCATTGTTAATTAATGTTTATTACAGCATTTTTTAAAAAGGACAGGAAAAGTTTGCTGATATATTTATCTTACTGTCAACAAATCCAATAAAAAAACAAAAACCAGCAATGAACTGATCCAATGACACGCACTATGTGTGTAGCTAAAGCCTGATGTAGCTATTTACTCTGTGCCAACACCTTGTGCTCGACTGTAGTTTATTTCAAGTCAATACACCATCCTGGTGTTCTACATACTCAGTGCACCAAATGTGTATTAATCTGCACCTGAAACTAGTCCCCAACAACAACAACCATATTTAAAGTGCATACTATAAATATATAATGAAACTATTTATCTGTGATGTTTTAAACAATTTACTGATGGGCTTAAATCCTGACTGCTGACAGGTGGTTTGTTGCACAGAACCATCTGTTATTGTTGGTAACGGTTAGAAAAAAGGCAGGTACTTTTTTTCCATCAAGAAAAACCTTCAGTGCTGTTCTTTGCTATTCTTTCAATATATATGGAGGGTTGCAGGTGGAGTGATCCACTTTTTGAGGGTTGACAAGAAAATAAAGCTTTTGACCGGCAGTTTTTTATAAGTACATTTTGTATTTTTACACTAAAAACTTTGCGACAAGTCCCTTCTTGCAAGTAAATGCAAATTGACTAAAAAAAAAAACACCTTGAGGCTGAGGCTGGGTAAGTGGTCTACAACCACCTCCCACAGAGGCCCTGGAGGTTTGTACACCAACCCAACTCCACACAGCAGCCCATTTCCTCCTCACTGAGTGAAAGTGTGCTAATTAGTTAACACAGCTGGCGCTGCAATGCCCTCGTCCCTCCATTACACGTGGTCTGAGATCACTGATCTAATCGTTTCAGCTCATATTCTCCTCCCATGCACCCATTCTCCACCTGCAGATCTGTGTCTGATGTGTCATAAGCATGGGGAAATGTTTCTGGTTTTCTGCACTTCTTTCCCAGGCTTCACCCCTTCCCCCTCTCTTTACCCAGACAGACAATCTACCACTCCTCTCCAACAGCACCACGCCCTCCTCAGTTTAAAGCAATAAACAAAATAGCAAGAGTAGTAGCGTGCAAATAAAAAGCAGATGAGACGCTGAGAGAGCTCATGATGTATTTGGCTTCAGACCAGAATCCCACGCTACAGAGAGAGAGACACACCCCCGCTCCCTCCGAACTGAGATCACCCGTCCCCGTCTGGACAACAAGCAGCGGGATGGTGGGGCGGAGGGCTGAGTGTATCATCCGAGACATACACAGATATAAACGGACTCTTTACACTCATATTGTTGCTGTCAGTTACTGTTGCTATGCCTGTCAGGCTGTCTATTCTAGTGCAGCACATTTATAACATAGAGTTTACTGATAACAGTGGAAGATTTAAAACTCATTTAAAAGTCATTTCTGAAACAACCTTTCTGTGTCCTTGATTTCAGACAGAGGCAGACTAAAGCAGCTCCTCATTTCTATCCATTGATTGTTCTGCCTGAAATGATGTCACTGGCTCAGCTGCACAAGTAGCTAGCGACTTAGCTAATTAAGCTAATGTTAGCGCCTGAGCTGGTTGAATAAGCTGCACTGACTGTTTATGTGTCCAGCTAACTCGATTTAAAACAAGAACCCTGTAAAAGGGTAAAAGGGTTGTAAATAGGCATTGCTTGATTCAGAGGTGGGAGTATTCAGAATATTTACTGAATGAAAGCAGCAATACCTTAATATCAAAATACATCTTTTACAAAAGTCCTGTGTTCAAAATTTGACTTGGTGGAACTATATAAGTACAAAATGTACTTAAAGGTCCAGTTTTATTGGATCATTATTATAAATGTACTAATATGTAAACAATACATATTAGTCTAATCTTTACATATGTATCCTGTGCAGGAACAAGTACAATATTTGCAAGTGAAATGTAGTAAAAAAGTAACAAGAAATGAAAATACTAAAGTAATGTACAAGTATGTTGAAACTGAATTACAGTACTTGAGTAACTGTACTCACTGGTAGTTACTTTCTGCCACTGACTTGATGGCTGCATACATGATATTGTGCTACAACACTGATGCTAAAGCTACATGTACGAGGCAAAAGGTCAGCATCTTCACCCGTTGATGATCCATGTAGAGTTAGTCCAAGTATTACAACAAAGAATATAAGATCAGAGCGTCATATTGTGCCAACACTGTGTGGCTGTTTAGCTAGCTTACAGTATATACTTGTTAGTATTTTCAAACAGTATGTTTTTACATTTAGGGCTATATTTTCGTGGCCCGGCGCCACGGTGCAGATCAGTGTGTTCTGCCCAGTGTGTCAGGGTCAGGCCAGATTCACTTTTGGTATGATCAAAGGCTCACCGGACGCACACTTGAATACGTGGTAGGATTAGAAAGAATATATTCTCATACATTACACATGTGCGCCTGTCCAATCAGAACAGATCGTAGGCGGGACATCTGTCCTGCAAACCGATCCAACAAGGAGCTACCAAAAGGAATGCCTATCTCCTCCATGGAAATCATTCCTATAATGAAAGATTGTTATTTGAGCAAAATCAAACCAACTGTTGTATACTGTTATAAATGTGTGTTTTCCTACACGTAAAACAATTTTTTGGCGGGTGTAAATGTTAAATTTGAAAATACCATTTGGCAAAATATAACAAATATGGCTGCACACTTTGGGAAATAGCGAAAGGGAAGGAGTAAGCAGATATTGGCTGAAAGACAGAATCCACTGGTGGGGTCCTTTAACTCCCCTCTGTGTGACATCATTATTTGACCTTTTGTCACCTTTCTCCTTTTCTCTCTTGGGCATAAATAGATTGTGGTCTGGTTTTACCTGACTGAATATGACACTGATCTATTATATAATGGAGATGGAAATTTCCATAAATCTATTAGGAACAAAAAAGAATAATTCAGGCCCAATGTTCCCATGCTGATAGTCTGATGGCCTGCGTACCTCCAATTATCACATTGATGAAAATAATATCTTGTGAGTCATAAGCTGCTCCTCCACTTATTCCCAGAAGTCTAGTCTGTACAAATACACAGGGATCTCGTCATGGCATGGATTTCATATTGCATCTCTTGAAAATGTCTCCGGCGCGTCACCACAATGCCTAACTGCATTCCCCTCCATCTCTCTATCTCTCTATATGATCCATCCAGCCATATATATCCACAAATCCCCGTCATGCAAGCCCTCTCGTCTCTGCCCGTGAAACCAGTGGCATCCTTTTCAGACCTAATCCATTATTCTGGGACTTTTGACATAACACATTCACTTATTAGAATATGGGAAGAATACATTGCACATTCCATGTATGCCTTATTTCTCCTCTGCCTGTCTGGCTGTGTGTCTGTCTCCCCCAGAGATCATTTATTGCCCAGTCAGCTGGTGTGTGTGTGCACCGAGGACTGCGAAGACGGCGTCTCCTCCTGCCTCCTCTTTCCTTTCCTCTCCTGTTATGAAGGTGAAGGTGAGAAAACGCCTCATCCTCCCTTTTCTCCTGTGCACAAGGTTTGCAAACGTGGTGTAGAGGGTGTGAGCGCTGAGGGTTGTCTGCCTGAGTGTGTTAGCACAATAGATGAGCACGAGAAACATTTCATCTCAGATTACTCTCATGCAGGACATATTCAAGATAAATCACTGACTCCACTGCAGTCGTTTTGCTTAAGTTTTATCTGATCATGTGCCATTAAGAGTTGTATTTATGCACAGTCATTCCAAGCAATCACTGGAGCATCTGATTACACTGATTAGACCATCCAGAGAGGAGGAGCTTGGGAAATCAGCTGCGTGAGTGCTCAGGTGGAAGAAAATCCAGCAAACGCATTGCTCTCTGTGACACTGGATGGACACCACTTGTCCGGCTGCTTCACCATCTCCTGATGAGACAGAATCATTGTTCCCTCTTGTCCAGGTGACCTACGTGAGTATTTTTCTAGTGTACTCTCCCAAGTGGCTGAAGCACACAGACATTCATATGACTCATATGAAGCTTTTAATGGTTTAGCTCCTTTGAATGAAGGCAGAAATTTGGAGCCAAAGTAGGAGACACTATTAACTACAAATTGAAAGACAATTACCAATAATGCAAAATGTAATTATAAAAACGTTATTTTTAATTACTTTGAGGGCTAGCATGCAGCATAATGTTCTTTTCACTTTTTCCTTTAAAGGTCCAGTGTGTAGGATTTAGTGGCATCTAACAGTGTAGTTGTAGACTGCAACGCTCGCGTGTCGCTGCTCCCAGCTAGTAGCTAACTTTGTCTCTCTGCTGTTTGGTGCTGAGCAGGTAGTGTACAGGGGGCTTATCACAGTGTTTTTACTGGTAATGGTTGATTACAGGGGTTAATGAGAGCCATGAGACTGAACCACATAGGCATTTTCCACCAACAGGGAAACAGCTCCATTCTAGTTCAAGCACCTAGCTTCGAACCAAAATAAATTGGTGTGGAACCTAAAAAGTTGGACTTTGGAACCAAAGTGGGTGTGTCATATTCTACCAACTAATTTGGTGGAAAAGGGGCCACAGAAAATGCGGCTCAAAACCAAAACAATGAGGCAAAAAGGACACCATTGATCTGGCTAATAGTTCTGGTTGCATAATGAGCAACCATTCTTTGTTAGTCTTTTTAGTCAATGATAGTATCAAAAATAGTGATAATGTCAGAATTAAAGGTCCAGTGTGTAACATTTAAGTGAAAATAAGTGAGATGCAATCTGCAACCACATTGCTAGATGCCATTAAATCCTACACAGCATATTCTCAGCTGCCAGCACCAGCAGCCGGAAACTGAGCAACTTTGGATGTTTGGGAACATAAAATGTTCCATGTAGAAATGATTGTATACCAATTTACTGTCATAAGGAAAAGAATTTCTGACATTGTTGCAAAGTTCAGTTATTATCTTTTAGTTGAATAATGTGAAGAAGAAACCAAACTGTGACTGAAGCAGTTGGATTCTATTCAGCTATTCATCTACAAAATACACTGGCAACAATCAAGAGTTACTCTGTACAAAGTGTCTTTATCTGTGTCAGGCAGCAGTGGAGCTCAGTGGGTAATGCCATTATTCACACAGCTACAAGAGGTCACTGGTCCACTGGGAATAAACATGAGTCACATTAAGGCACAAACAAATGATGGTGTTGTATTGTGGAGGAGGCTGGAGATGGAAATTCAAACCATCCGTCCTTTTATATGTGTTTCAAATGTCCCTATGTATTCATATTCAACCATGCCAATGCATTCAAAGTAGATGACCTGTGTGGCACTATGTCACCGTACAGCAGCGAGCTTTACATCACAGACACACACAGCAAAGGTTACATTTGAATTTCAGTACTTTACCACTCTCTGCTGCATAATGCAAGAAGAATTATCATGTTTCTACACAAGTATATGTTTTGCAGATGAGAGTGGACAGTCCACAGCTTATTTTTGAGCTTTTTGAGACATGTTGAAGTGAGAAGGACGCGGTAGGATTAAAGACATGCTCCGCTTCACCATCTGGACTCACAAATAAAAAAAAGTCACAGTTTTTTCTTTCTAAGCCCTGTGAGAGCCGATCATTAAAATGTATCAAAAGCACAATCTGCCTGAATCACCTCTTTTACTCAATCTTTCATTGTCTCCTACTCATACAGCACCGCTGGAGGTTCCGTTATAATCTCATATATTTTTTAGAAATGTGTGTTTCATTGTTTCCCTGTTCTCCTCTGTGTGCTATGAACACAGAGTTATTGTAAAGCCAGCAACAGCCGCGGGGTAACTGTGCTGTTTGGTGAGGGAAGGCAGAAGTGTACAATTTGGGGCCTGGGATTGGAGGGCAGAGAGGATGATTCAGAGGACGAGTCAGGGGAAAGAAAGAAAAGATTTGAAATAAAATGAGAAAAGTGAGAGAGAGAAAATGAATCCTTTTGAATAGCTCAAAAAAATATTGAAACTGCATTATCTCACAATTGTAAGTCATAGCCTGCATTAATATTTCAAAACTGAAATTCCCACTCCAACTAATTTTGACAACTACAAGCTTTTGTGGCTGCTCAAACACAAACCAGACTTAACAGCTTGTTTTTGCCAAATTACTTTACCCTACATTTTACACAAACATTTGTACTTTCTACTCCTTACATTTACAAAACAGGACTTCCCAACATCCAGACTGTTGCACATCAAGCATGGCAGACCAGTCCAAACAAAAGTTGCAGTTAGCTTTGCACAGAAACAGCTGGTAGAAATGTCCTTCACAGAAACCAAGAGACTACTTTTACTTTCATACATTGAGTACATTGTAGAACCTGTACTTTTTCACCTCTACTTTAGTAAAGAAGTTAAATCAGTACTTCGGCTTTTACCGGAGTCTTTTCTTACAGAAGTATCTGTACTTCTACTTGAGTGAAGAATGTGTGTACTTTTGCCACCTCTGTATGTAGCTCTGCGGATACCACTAAAGAGGGAGAAAACTGCCTCAAGCAGCATGTTAACATATTAAACACCACAGGACACATTCAGCCGGGGAATTATAGACATAAGGGAGGATTTCCACCAATAACGCAAGCAGAGGAAAAATAAAGGCGCAAGAGGAAGTCCTGCTTGAAGAGTAAACCTGTTGTGTTGTACTTCACATGACCATGAAACAGGAACAGCACAAGCTCTTTTATTTGTCGCTTCAACAAAGCACAATACATTTTATTGTCATTCAGCTTTCTGTCTTTAGTAACTGGATGGATCGTTTTTCATTGTGACATGAATTTTCCCTTCACATTAAAATCAAATGACTTGTTTTCCTGTGTTGTGATTTTAATGTGGCATGAGTAGATGGTTTAAATTCTGTTGCAAAAGCTAGAAATGAAAGCGACACAATTTCAAGATGATGAATACCGGCACAAAATAGCCAGGAGACATCTCGATGCTGCGACAGTGTCTGCAAATATATCACAGTGACAGCTGAAATGTCGGAAGCCACATACTTCACAGCGTTTGTTTACTTGCTTTTCAGTCCATGCCCATAAATGCCAGATCCCACTGAGCTTGACTGATGTGGAACTTTGAAATTAAATGGGGAAAACTATCTTTATAAATGGATTTTTTAACTGAAAACCATACATGTTTTTAAACAGATCAGCATTAAAAAATGTAGTCACATTGTTTGGGTCCAGATGAAAACTTGAGTTCATGTCTACCTTAGAAAGGGGAAAAAGTTTCACAAAAAATCAGCTATTGCAGGTTTAAGTGTGGTTTAAAGCTTTGATTTCATCATTATTAAGTAAATACTGATTGCACAGTGTAATAGCTATAGAATATTGACACTATCCAGTTAGATTGGTTCCCTAGATGCCTCGCTTTCACAATGCCACCTATTTTCCTGATGCTTTCTTTTAATGTTAATGTTACTCCCCCCTCTGCACTGAGGCCAACCCCTGCTGTAGTTACTGCTAAGCAACAAACTATGTAATTACTAATAGTCATCTTAACCGTTAATCGTATTTCATTAGTTGGATAGTTGCATTAAACTAAAAACTACATCACACTCTGTTCTGGAGCTGCGACTTGTCACAGGGACCAAAGTGTCAGAGGACTGTCACAACACAGACTACTTACCACTTGTAGTTAATTTCTAAGTTAAAGCTATACACCATCCATCATATCCACCAGTATTTGTTTGGATGAATGAACTAAATGTTCAGTCTCCTCACAGGTTGTTCCGACACATTCAGAATCATTACCGCTTTTTCTGTTAGCATTTAACAGGCGGCTGTTAAAATATATACACTACTCACAATAAGTTAGGGATATTGTGAGAGACTCAGTGGATTTCATACATACGGTGTTT
>NW_023340257.1:3991651-4003397 GCF_004916995.1 Morone saxatilis | reverse complement strand
GAAGGTATTATCATTTGAGGTGAAAAATGATCATTTGTGTGTGTGTGTGTGTGTGTGTGTGTGTGTGTGTGTGTGTGTGTGTGTGTGGTATATCATTGTGTGTCATTGGTTTCCATGGTAAACAATGGTATGGTCAAGCAAAACCTCAGCAAGACCTCATTATTTCCCTGCCAACATCATGAAAATGAAACGAGCCATTTGGAGAAAAACGCACAGATGCGAGACCCAGTAGGAGGCAGACACACAGACAGACACACAGAGAGACACGCAGACAGATTCAGGTCCAGGGCCAAACGGTCGACAGACAGGCAGTTGTTTACTCCTTGGTTGTCAGTCAGCATCTTGCCTGGTAAAGCTTTTTTGGCGTGCTGCTCCTAAAATCAGTGGATGTCTGTATTGGACCCTCTCCAGCGACTTTATTAACTTCAAACAGTATGAGGGCAAAACTGGAGGGCAACATTACCTAAAGAGACTTAACCGCCCTGTCACTCTTCTATATTGAGGGGCTAACATGTTATAGAGCATAATAGTTTTTACATTTTATCAGTGTTTCATTTTTCTTTTGGGATAGTAAACTGTACCCAGCAGATCAGTACAATGATGCTGAGCTGTAACTTTAAAGCTGCACTAATATGCCTAATTAGCAACGTATCAAATGAATACATGTAATGTGAAATGTGTCGCTCCAAGAGACAAACCCACAGAGAATTATCTGAGAACTCTGTAGTTCCCCTCCTCTAAGCTCTACGAAGTGGTTTAGCATCTTTAGAGCTTTTTCACATACAGCAGCCATTTGACAGTAAGGTAAACACAGGTGTTACACTAATTAAGATCCTTTTCCATGCAGCAAAGGGCCGCAGGTTGGAATCCAACCCAGGCCGCTGATGCAGGACTCTACCAGATTATCTAAACCAAGTTATCTGGTGGTAAAAACTAAACCATACTGAACTACAGAAGAGTAACTGTGATGGATGTTTACAGACAGTTTTAATAATTTTACTGTTGCCTTATTTTTCTCTTGCACATATGCTTGGCTAACCTGAGGGTTTGTTTGCTACCTGTTCCTTGCCCCATTGGACTACATAGTATCTGGCTGTCACTGGCCATGGGCTCTGATTATCTAACAGTGATATTTGAGGATACTGCTGGTGTGTCCTCAAGACCTGTTGAGTTTCTCTTGCTCCATCTGCTTCTCTGTCTCCTGGCTCACTCTTCATACTCAGAGTACGACTTCAATCAAACGCAGCTGACGGGCAAATAAAGCAAATTTCTTTTTAAGGAGACACGTCTCGTCCTTATGTTGTCCACAAAGTAAGCCTGCCCTGAGAATATCTGTTGTCACGCTGTTTACCTCACAGTTCTCTCTGCAGGGGTCCCAGACCTTGGTTGTAAAGCAGAGAGGAGAGCATGTCTTCTGGCTGCTCCACACGTTCAGCTGTGCGGCTGCCTCATTTCGGACCACTGAGTGGACTTGTTGAGCACACTGAAAGGAGCTGTTGTTAAGCAGCCAGACAACGAACAGTGAGCCTTGTTAATCCTGCTTCTTTTTTTTTTGTGTCTCGCAATCACAACTACTCTCGCTGAATAGACAATGACAAACTGCCCGCCAGTTGATTTACATTATATATTTGTTCCTTCCTTAACAGCAATGATGGCTATTTCCACTATTAAATTGTCCTTTTTCAGATTTATATCACTGTGGTCTGAGGAAAGAAGTTCAGATCAGATCCAGAGGTAGAGCTGCCAGGCCCAGCTGCGTCTGATCACGCCCCCGTTCTCGGCCCAATACACCCTCAGTAAGGCCTGAATCTGGGAGGTTTTTTAATGTCTTCATCCAAAAGAGACAAATCATAGTAAAGATGCTGTTTGTTTAGCAGAAGATAGCAATATTTCTTTCGGAGGATCATCAACTTCTACTTTTGCTACTGCTGATAAAAAAATCTAGGCCTCAGTGAGGAGTCATTTCTCTTCCTCTTTGTGCATCTTTATTCTTCCACAAACAGATAAGAGTCTAAAATATCTGATTCATGATGTTGGCAGCTCAGCCATGCTGTGTGTAACATTAAGTGGAGATTAACTCAAACTGTGGGAGAAAATACTGAACAATGTTACAATGTTGGCCTGATGAAGATACTGTCGAGCCAAAGAGAATGTGTAACACATATGGGAGATTATCTCAAACACATATCTCAAAGTCAAAGCGAAATTGGATTTCTCCTCACTTTTTGTTTCAAAGAAATGATACTGCAGCTATTGTGCATATCTTTCTATTTTTATAGACGATAAAACAGTTTATAGACATATCTGTGTCTAAGCTCCAGACCTCTGGGCGGGTATATGTCACTGCAGCAGTTGACTGACATCTGAAAGAAAGCGTTGCTAGGAGATGTATTTCCGTGGTGCGCTACTACCCGGAGCGTGTCATAGCCCTGTATAGCCTACATACAAGACATTTTTCTTTTTCAGCAAGCCCACATAGCACTGGTTATGTACCATTAGTGATTTAAACTGCCTCTTCATTTAATGGCAGGGCCCATTGTACGTTTAGGTTTGTATTCCATTACAAGCAAGCGAGGCCTGCTAGCCAGTCCCACGTCACCTTTTGTTCATTTGTTCATGTTATTGAACAGCGGCTGAGTCATCGGCTGCTCCTGCACACTGAGGCAGCAGCTCAGTACGCTGTCAGCTCCTCAACTGAACCTGGTGGTAAACCTTCTGGGCTTGCAGGTTTAGTACCAGGACTACGTTCACACTGCAATAGTCTACTTGCCAGCAACGTGGACCCAGAAATGTTGAGTACCACAACGTTTTATGTTAGAAATGTACAGTATGGGTCCCCAGCATTTAGAAACTGCCAGATGCTAACTTGCATATGTTTGGCAATTAGCATAATTAGCATTAATCACCTATATGAATAATATTTCAGCAACTGACATATACAATACAATGACACGTTATTGACATTAAATACATTTTGAAAGTATGAAATGGCTATTTATACCAGAATTGGCCATATCTCAACTCCAGATGGGTCAAATTTGTTAAAAAGTTATTCATATACATAATATACATTGGACCAGCATTTTAGAATAAAGAAAGCTCAATGTCACTGATGTGAATGTTCAGACGTAATATTTCGTGGGTTTTTTTGGCGCGCAGCTTTTTGTCATTGACCTGTGTCTTTCCCGCTGCAGTTATGTATCAAGCATATAAATAACCTCAAAATTGACAAATAATGAATCAAAATCAGTAAACCAGAGGTACACTTTCAGTGTAAATGGAAATAAAACTCAGACCTGTATCTGAAATGGATCACGTATGAAAGTGTCCCTAAATCAGAACTGAAAAGATCAGGTTTTGTGTGTTTGTGATGTTCACACTGTCATGAAAAAACAGATCACATATGAGCCTGCTGTCTGAACGTATCAGATCACTAAGCTTAGAGAAATTAAATCATAATAATTAATAATCAGGTTATGTTTCATGCAGATTTATTTCTGCCACTACAACCATCTTTGTGGAAATCCCATCAGTGCTGTGTTTACGCCTCCATTTCAGGGGTGGAGAAATTTGAAGTAGCGTGGCCTCTAGTGGAACAAATAATCAGCCTCTGTTGACATGTCTCACCCTATTATTTGCATGATCCTTCCCTGAATTCATATGCAATGAGTAGAGAGGCGCACCCTGCAGACACTCACACAAACTGCGACTGCTGCGTCTGCTTTATAAATGTATTTGGGGCAGAATGTGTCGACTCTGCGCCTGACAAACTGTGTTTTGTTCATCTCACTTGTGCAGCGTGATGAACATTTTGGTCCCTGGAGAAATTTAAAATTTGCAACCTGTATAAAATCAGTTTGAACATACTGATCGGGAGACATTGAGAAACAACGAAAATAAGTTCTGCATTTAATTCCAATGATAAACAAACGTTATGAACAAAAATACTCTAACTCAGAGTTTTGAACATTTCCGTCACGTTAAAGATCATATGGCAACTGTCCCTTTAACTGTGGACACCTGTGATGCACAAAGCTAAAAGCAGCAGACCAACCCCAGAGTAACACTGCTGTTACACAGTGGGAACAGAGAGCTCACACACGCACGCACGCACTTACGTACAGACGCTGACTACCATCCACAGAGCAAATGAACAAATCAGACATACACACACGTTTAACACACAGGTGAAGGAGACAAAAGCATACCTCAGTTGCTACAGTTAATGATTGTGAAGACTTTAAGAAGTCTGTAGCATGCAGAGTCAACAGTATTATTTGTGGCGCACACACACACGCCCAAGGGAGAGAGGTATTTTCCATTACCATCAGGATTTATCCTTGTAACTATCCATGAAGGCTACAGTTAGGTGTGGTGGGAGGTTAAAGATAATAAAAGACCATTCTACAGACAGATTATAAAAACAGACTCACATTAATAGACAGACTCTAAAGACCTTAGTAATAGTGAGATGTATTCCTGTGTGCCAATATTCAATTACGGCAGGATTAGTTAGAAATCTCTCTCTAACCTGTCTTTGAGTTCTTTGAGTCTCGCTCTCAATCTGGGTCTGTGTCATCAGCCTTAACTGAGGGCCGCTTACCGGAATTAAATTGTGGTGTTTTTTATGGTGTAGCAGGAAATGTTATCCAGCAACAGGAACCAGAGCTACATTGTATTTTGCCTGTTTGGAGTGACTGACGGCTAAACTCTTCACTGCCTCCACCCAAACTGACACCAACATTAAAAAACAACTACACCTAATTATCATCTCACAATCATTGACAGTAAATATAACTATATAAATATATATATATAGAGAGAGAGCTCACAATGGACAGTTATTGAAAAAGTAGATCAAAACTGATGCAGCAGAACCACAGATATCCTCTGTCTTCCTACTTGTCAAAGCCAGAGAAGTGACATCACTTGAGGCAATGTACCAGACCACTTGTTAAAAGAATATCTAATCTCACATCAGTGAAGATTTAAAGTCCTTGACTAAAACAGCTGACTAAATTTTGGTTCCTGCTGTCCACTGTACATGACTGATGAATTTCATGAGATGTGGTATATTCATGTGTGATACTGTACATGCATTTTCCCAATAATTTTGCATGCTTAGTGCTTTTGCACACATAGCTAGTTAACACTAGCTTAAATACTGCACTGACCCATATGTAAGCCCAATTACAACTCCAATTATAATTAATATTTTAGGCAACTTTTAAATATTTATGTCCAAGTCAGTTTAATTAGTGGATCCATCCAGTAAATGCAATTTTTTTAGTTGCTCCAGTCAAAAGGGAACTTTTGTTTTACAGATCCACATCTCTAACCCTTTTGGTGTGAATACATAATGACATTTAATTGTTTTAAGTCCTTGAGAGTAAGAGGAAAATAGCCCAGGTTTTCTGATGTAATTACTAGAATATATTACATAGGCAATTATGGTGAAGATTGGACCCACAGTAAATGAGCTGGGCCCATTTCTCTGCTTTAATCTACTTTGTTGATTGCAGAAGTTAATTTGGGCTTTTTTGTTAAACAAATTTTGGGAAAAAGATGAGCCCACAGGATACAGAAAGTGGACGGAGCTTTGTCTGTGATGGGAAATGGGGACAGTTTTTCATAAAATTTAAAAAGGCAGAATAACCAATGCGGTATAGAATTTGAGTACACTAACGCCCAATTCAGATTGGATTAACGTTTCAGGGGCAAAGACAAAAAGAAAATAAAGACCAAAGCTTCCCCAGGGGGGTGCTGGAGAGTTGAAGGGGAGGCAAATATACTGCGTGAGGTGAATTTGAGTCAAAAATCAAACACATACTGACATCATTCAGTGTGACTTAAACTTCCTGAGGATATTATCATCTCTGATGTCCATAAATCTGCTAAGAAATTTCACTCACACTTCAGAAGTTGCCTTTAAGTCATCACATTTTTAGGTTTTCTTCATTATTAAAGTAATCCAGTGTAGTTGTCTGTATATTCGTGGGCACACTGCAAACAGGAACTGCTCACGCTGATTCGACATACTTTTAATGGCACCACTTGCAAAATGTAAACACAGGCTAAAAACAAGGCTCATAAGAGAATACCAGTACGTATCTGTAGCTGACGTTACAATCACCTAGAGTGATGAGCTTTTACAGCGGCTTGCTCTCCTGATCGCTTCTATTGGTTCCCAAACCAGGGCTGTATGTTGCAACTTGTCTCCAACTATCAGATTAGCGAAGACTTTTTTGACTTTCCTTCATTTTCACATCAAAGTAAAATGTCCCACTAAGCTGATAAAAAAGTAGAAAGACAAGCAGCTCTTTACAGGGAAAAAACTCAGAAACAGTTTGTAAAAAAACCAAACAGTTCTAACAATTATAACACTGTAGGTAATTGTGTCTTTAATTATCCCTGGGGAGGGGCTGAAACATTACCCATATACACGCTCTGGACAGGATTTAAACCAGCGACCAGAACAGGTGATGTTAAAATCAACCCCACCTCCCTCTAAAGTCTGAGTGGAGCTTTAGAAACATCTGACCTGGCTTCATCCATCGTGGGAAAAGAATGATGACGTTAAGGGTTTTCAGAAGTTATTGACCAAAACATAACCACGCTGGTGATTGAAAGGCGCCACAAGAACCCACAAAACTGTCACAGACAACTGAGCGGGCTGTCAGTGGATGATGTCGTTATAGTTTTATAGTTACTTTTGTTGACTCCGAGACTGGCTGACGCAATCAGCACGAAGACGTGTGTGTTGGTGTGTATTAGTGTGTGTTAATGTGTGTAGGGAGGGCATTAATAACGTGTGTTCCATGCAAAAAGGTGATTCAATCTAATCTCTTGCCCTGAGACTCAGAGTAAATGGGGCCTGTCTCTCCTCTGGCTAATCACTCTGACTGGAGTTCATGACAGCCTGAAGTACCAACTGCAACGCGGCGTTGATTAAATCCCATCCACCAGCCCCGAATTACTTAAGATAATTACCAATCTCATTTTCATTTTCATCACCAGCTATTATTTAATTCCATTATAGGTGAGATACACCTTTAACGGCAAATGTTTGAGCCGGCTATTTGATGAGACATGAGCGACTGATCCTTTCTATTGGCTGTGAAAGCACTGACAAACACCCAAACAGACTCCGCGGGGATCCAATCTTATGGCCCATACTGAATTGTTGTTTTTCCCTCTCTACACTTGTGCAATTGTTTTGTAGAGGAGGTTGCACCTGGTGTTCATGCTAGCAGCTGAGGAGGAGAGATTTTCATTTCCTACCAATCCTCCATTCACACAGCAGTGGGAATCCTCTCTCCAAATGTGTCCTGCTACAATGTCATTTTTCTACCATCTTCTCCCACCAGGATGCATTTTATAGCAGGTCTGGAGTTGATGTTGTGTAGCATCACAAAGTGATCAGGTTTACAGTAACAGCAAGACAGAGGAACAGAAGAGTATTTTCATCCCTTTAGAAGAATCATTAATATGGTTATTATGGATACAAATGTGTCTATATTGCAACTTTTTATCATGCTTACATGGTTGATTTATTTCAGGAGCAATATCAGTGAAAAGAAATATGGGTTAAGTTGCTTTACACTATCAAATCTGGTAAAATCACTTCAAATCTCTCATTCTTCATAATTCAAATGTTCTAAAGCCAAATTAGTGCACTGATAATGTCATTACCTCCAACATGTTCCACACTTTCTCTCAGTGTGCGAACAAATGTCACTGAAACAGCCTAATAAAGCAATAACTAAGTGGAAGTTCAATATTAAGACACCTACAGAGCCATAATGTGACATTCTCTCTCTATAATGTCTAAACTTCTAAATTTAAAGTGCAAATGATCTTGCCTGCTTTCGGCTGTTTTGGCACACAGTGGCTCTTTGTCTGGAGCAAGATTATCATCTTCTTTGTCTTCAGTAAAACTTAATTTTCTTCCACTTTGGTCAGTTGGTAGATGGCTAACATGGAGGTGTGCTGATGAAGTTGCCACACAATTACATGGTCATTGATCCTGTAGGGCTTACTAACACAAATCCGCCCTCTGGCTGGACGTTGGAATACCAAGGCATAAGTACATGTGGTTGTTTGTAGCTGGTATAGTCGTAAGGTTAAGAGTTAAACATATACTACAGGAATTTTAATGTAGCTAGCCTCAAGGAGTGAGCTCACTGCTCTCTAATGCCATACCTCCAGATTTGTTTCAAAACTTGTAGTCTTCAGCCCCAACTGTTGCTGACTCAAGTGACATCACTTAAGGCAATTAATCCCATTTTGTGAAGCTCCCTCTGGGGGCACAAATGGCCTCATATATTATTTCACATGATGCTGTAGTACTCCACCAACACAAGTAAAATTGGAGTTTTCTCCAGTAACCAGTAATAAACTGGTACCATTTGATTTCTTTGCTAATGTTCCATTAAAAGGTGAGCCAAACCCAGTTTAGCTTAGGTTACAGTTAGATAGTTGGCTACCTTGCCTTGAATCGCTCTCGGCTAGTAGAAAGCAATTGTTAGTTATACACCTTTGCTTTGTACATCATTAATTGTTGGCTAAAATCAACACTGTATGTCATACTTTAGCTAGGATTGGATTTTTGCTGAAAACCAATCCCAAAACCTTTCCATAGAAATCAGTCCACAGGCTGTTACAGGCAACCGAGAAAGTCTGGGAAGGTCTGATTTTAGGGCTGCACAATTAATTGAAATATTATCAAAATTGCAATATGCCCAAACAATTTCACACCATCATGATTTTAATATTTTTTTCAGTGAAAATTATTCAAAAATGATCATTTGCATACTAATCGTGAATCATATCAATATCTGCCAAAATAATCTCAATACGCATTTACCATATTGTGCAGCCCTAAACCCAAGTGATAAATAAATAAAGTAATATGTAAGTGCCTCAGAATGTATATGGCAATGTATACTGGGCACCAGAGAGCACTGTCTATGTTATGGTTTACCCTGCAAATACATTACATTAAATTGAGGAAGCTTTCAAAATATTGCTTCATTAGGACTTCATATCTCATTTGGAGGACAGCTTTCAAAAGCCTGAATATAATTGTTTGCTGGCTATACTTTACAGAGCTGCAGAAACATATGGATTAGCTGTTCACTTTTCATGACTGATTTGCATATTGTTTCACACTGCTGTGTATATCAAATCCATCAAAATCTCCATTTTCATTTGGCTGCAGGCCTTGAAAATGAGGCTTTTACATAATGCAGGTTCAAAGAGGAGTGTAGAGAAAGTTAACTGCTGCAATGCATAGTGAATAAAAATGACAGCCACAGTACAGATAAGCAACATTTCACTTTGTGATTGGTATAAAGCCACACTATAATGCTTACATAATAACACAAATAAAAGCACAACTTAGGCAACAATGAATGCATAAATATGGGAACTATTTGACAGTAAGAGGGATACAAAAAGGCAAAAAGAGACACTGAAGGTGGCACAGAAGGAACTGATTTCATCTCCAACTGTGTCCCTGAGAGGGTGAGAAAATAGAGACAGAGACATCAGTGGATTTTTCCATGGCATCCAAAGGGGCAGCAGATGATGACACATTGGTGACACACTGAGATGTTAACGAAAACAGAGGCACATACTGTCCCATAGTCCCATAGTCACACACACACACACACACACACACACACACAGGCACACAGAGACGCACACAGGCACACACAGGCACACAGAGACACACACAGGCACACAGAGACACTCACCAGGCCTGAGGTTTCCTCTTGAGCAGGCCCTGTCTCCTCCACTGAGAGTGAGGGCTGAGATGGTAGGTCAGCTGACGACAAACCTTCTCCATGGCCCCGAGAGAGTCGCCCTCCTGTTGGAGACACACAGACCATCAGCTCAATTACAGAGGGCTGTCAGGTGATGAGAAAAACCTTCTGGTGGCCACACTGCAGGGATTCAGCTCTACAGTGTCAGTGGGGAGAACAGCTGGTTGTGTATCTAAGCATTCAACAGAATAACATGGATATGATTAACCAAAGTGTGTTTTTATAAAGATCTGATTAGCATACTAGCAAGTCTAGATGGGTCATGTTTTCACACAGAGTTTGACTTTGGTTTTAATGTCTAGTAAGTTCTGAAAGATGATCATATAAGTAAAGAGCCGCTGGAACAGCCTGCTGGAGGATCTGGGAGAAGCTGGAAGTGTTGACATTTTTAAACGAAAACTCAGAGTCTACCTCTTCAGCCTGGCTTTTAACTAAGGAATGGTTTTTAAACATTATTTACCCCTTTTCGCTCAATAATTGTATTTTTCTTTTTCTACTTTCTGTTACTTTATTTGAACCATTTCTTTATAATACATATGTATATATAAATATTTATCCCTCTTACTGATGACCTATAGAATAAATTGTCATTTTTATCATTGTATTACATTTATATATAAAAAAAGTTGCGATTATTTTGACAAATATTGTGATTGTGATATGATTCACGATTACTGGGAAAGATAATTTTTTTACCCTATTTTTTTATTTTCATTGATTTATACTAATTTGAACTTTATCAAAAAAATGATAGGCTCTTGCGATTTGGATATTGCACTTGGCTATAGTGCGATTTCAATTATATTTTGATTAATTGTGCAGCCCTACGTTTAACAAATATAAAGAGTTTGTTTTATTGATCTATTGTGTTTAATATTTGTAGCATAAAGAGAATTTACAACACTTATTAATGAAACAGGAAGACCTTTCTGGGGATTTGCATATTAAATAAAAACACCTCAATTCCAAATGGACATATGTATAGCTATGATTGTCTGAGATATTTCATGCATCAGTCATCCCTTATTAAGATCATTTTATAATCATTAAGACTATTCTGTAGAAGAGCAACAAGTAATCATCTTCCCAGTATGGTCGTAATGCAGGCGGTACAATAAAATCCTTCAAAGGACCTGTTACCTGTCAATCGTTCAGACAATCCAACATAAATAAGTGACAAGTATAAGTTTTGCATACCAGTTGTGTTATGTAACAGGTATAAGGCTTTGGCGAGGGACAGGGAGAGGAAACGTCATGTTGGACACGACATTATCACCGAATATGACAGAGCAGTGAAGTGTAACAGCAGCAGCAGACAAGAGAAAGACACAAGGCTATAATTAAAGGATTTGAGCATCACTGGAGCAAATAAGTGACAAACACACCTTCTGTCAATGTCGACTTTCTTAAATGACAGGACACACACACACGTACAACATGAGGCTGGGGAATTGAACGCTACATGGTGCGCTGATTGGCTGTGTCCATTATCGCTCCCTATTCGCAACCTAGTGTGCTACACCACATTCACTTTGTGCCATTCAACTTGAGTGTCTGAACTGCACTTTACTGTGTAATGTAATGTAGTGCACCTAACATTAATTCACTGACATGGAAAATGGCATGTGCAAAGCATTTACACCACTCTCACACAATGACATGATTTGCCTCAGCACCTCAGATGACTGACATGGAAACTGTCTTTATGTAAAACTACCTGTGCTGAAATAAGAATAAATTAGATATGTCCGACATGTCAAATTCCCACTCCGTATAAAGAGTTTTCATTGTATAGGGAGCAGTAATGAGGAAGCAATTTCAGACAAGAGTTACGACACACCGCTTCATCTCTACCCATCTGCCTCAATGTCACCACAACCCTCAACTGTATCATAACTGGATATGTGTGTGTGTGTGTG
>NW_023340257.1:3991387-3991601 GCF_004916995.1 Morone saxatilis | reverse complement strand
CTTCCAGCCATATTGAAATGTATTTATTCAGATGGTGAGTCAGGCTTGCAGGTCCCCATCATCCTGTCTAAAACAGATGGTGAGGGGAAGAAGTGATATCAACAAAGACATTCATTGGTCCCTAAACTGTGAGGTACTGCACTGTGCTGTTAAGGTCAGTGTGTGTGTGTGTGTGTGTGTGTGTGTGTGTGTGTGCGCTTTTTGGGCTTGCTTG
>NW_023340257.1:3987977-3991287 GCF_004916995.1 Morone saxatilis | reverse complement strand
TTAAAGCTGCACTAGTCAATATTTGTGTGATAACAATAACTATATTTACTATGTGTAATGTGACAGTGATCAGTTACAGAGACGAACCAACAAAGAATTGTCACACAGCTCTGCTGTTTTCCTCAGTATTACAGAGCATTTTAGCGTCTTTCAGCTCATTGTTTTGGGTTGACAGGCCCCAACTGTTTTGGTTCTCATTTGCTTTTCATTTTGTTTAGTTGTTTACAGCAAAAAGGCTCTAAAAGCCCACTGTACACTATCTACACAGCACCACAGACAGACAATGTTAGCAACTAGCTGTGAACATAGTGGAGCATTTAGCAGCTTTAGAGCCAAACATTTCCTTCAGGAGTAAAAAGAGTGAATATTAGACTTACATTCATCAGGGGGCTAAAAGCACAACTTCAAATGAATGCTAGTGCTGCACCCGGTCTGCTGGATGTGAACTGGGCGACTGCTTGCTAACAGGTTAACAAAACTAACTTATATGGTTGTGATATGGTGATGGCAGAGTACGTTAGCTTGTTTTGATGTTTTTCTGCTGACCAGCTAACAAGGCTACATACCAACACTAACGGATTACACAAGCAAAAAACAAGACAGTATACTTCATGTCTCTTAATCTTAAAGTTAATTATTATAGTCAGTTTTGTGTTTTCACTGCCAAAAATCAGATCAGGTTTAACATTGCAGTCTGGACGCATTTATTCATTTGCTCTATTCTCTAAATTTCCATTTTCCTCTGTTAGATCATCAGATTATTTGCATTTCCCATTTCCTTTGGGTTGTTAGAGCAGGAAAAGCCCTCATAAATAAGGACCCTTCCCATACCCTCCCACTATTGACCGGTTGCAGCCTACACACAGATTGCCATCCATTACACTGCCTTCATTCTCTGTACTTTACAGAAAGTATTATTTATGTTTGACACATTTAACACAACCTTACTTCCCCTGTAAAGTCAGTTGCACATATGTACTTTTGTGTTAATGTATATATTTTATATAACATACGATGTTCATACATATTAATTATTTTATTACACCTTCTTCATCCAGTTACCTCATTTGTCCTGACACCTGCAATAAAACTGTATGTATATGTATGTACTTGGTGAATTTAATTTCTCATTCTGATGTCCTGTAATCCCATAATATCTCCCTGTTGCTGTTTCACAGTTCCAGTTTTCTTTTAAGGGGTGAGAAAGCACAGTCACTCCTGGTCTGATGAAAACCTTTTAGAGGGCATTAGATAAACTCAGATATTTATGGATGTCAAGCTAAAAATACAATGTCCTTGTTGCAGAAACATGGACATTTTGGAGATGCAAGGTCTTCATTAGACGGATATTATATTCCTTTACATCAGGGCTGCCCAAAGTGGGGCCTCTGGGCCAGAGTTGAACCGCCATATGGTTTGATTTGGCAAAAGAAATAAAAAAAATAAAATAATAATAAAAAATATATATATATATACATATATATATATTATATATTTTTTAAAATTTCAAAATGATCTTTAAATACGTACAATTCCTAATTATATTTCTATAACAGTAATAATAGTAATACAGTAATAGTGGGCAGACTGACTGAAGTCAATTAAGGGAACTTGGGATTTTGGCATTTTGCCTAATAACAATACAATTCGTTATGTTATAATGTTACAATATGTTTGCTTTTGGCCCATTACCCACCACTGTAGTTTCTCTTCATATATGATCATATAACCAGACACATTTCAATTGTCAGTGTCTAACCAATAAGTGATATTTTAACTTTATTTTGAATTTTTTAGACAAACACTTTAGATGAATGGCTGGGGTTCTTGGTGGTCTGTGTAGTCTCAGTTGAGACGTATTGATGTTGTGTTTTGTACCGACACTCGTGGTAATGTACAGTAAGAGAGGCCTCATCATGTCAATAAAGCTGCATGAATTGAATTGTGCTGAAGTCGATGAGAGAGTGCTCGGGTCGATGACAACAGCTGCAGCAGCTGGTTGGAGCCTCACTGTGGCCTTTTCTACATTTCACTGCATCCAGCTCTCACTCTCTCTCATCCTCTTCGTTTCTTTCCCTCTTTCTCTCTCTCAGCATGTCCTCTCTCCTTCTTCCTGTTGTCCTGCCTCCCTCTCTCTTCCTCGTTACATTATTGATACAGAACACATCTATGAATCTTACCAGTCTCCAGAGAACTGATGACCTCCCCTCTCTCTCTCTGTCTCCATCCCTCTCTCTTATTTATCTGTCTGCTTCATCTCTATTCCTCTCCCTCAGGCTAGCCTGCTGATAAAGTTAGTTTGCACAGTACAAATGGAACCATTACTTCAGAGCTATTTTTCACCGTATGCCCTGCATCCCCTGGTAAATTACTGCTAAACTGTTCCTCCATTCTGCAGATGAATTGTTTGGATAATTCAATGTCATTGCTCTCGTTTCAGCGGTCAAGAGGTGCAGGGGAAGACCTGGCTGACTCAGAATCATGGCTGGATCTCTGATCTCAGGAAGAAAATAACTTTATAGAGGCGTAGATACGCAGACACTGATGCCTGTTGCTTTTGTGGGAACTTTGGGACAGGAGTCAAATGTTTGTTGTACTCGATGCCAAATTAAAGAAAAAAAATAATAAAAATATATATGTGGTTGTGAAAAATCTAAAAAAGACATTCATATAGATTTGTTTACTTACTGGTCAAAATGTTAAAGCTGCAGTAGGTAACTTTTATAGAAAATAACTTTTTGTCACAAACTTTTACTATATCCTGACAGTAGTACATGAGACAGATAATGTCATGTAAAAATAATTTAATTCACAACCAAATGCTAAATTTAACACTGCTGTCAGTACTTAAAATTTCAGAATTTGATCGTAGTGTCTCAACAACACACACAGCAACACTTTTTTCTTGCCAATAGCAAGCAGAACAGCAAGTACAATAAAAATGTCATAAGTGATATTTCTGTCCTGTCAAAAAGTATGGGAGCAGTAAAATGTGGGGAAACATTGAATTCTGTTAAATTTCTGAAACGATTTGGACATGAAAAGGGTCAAAGTCGTCTTCAAAACATAAATCTGTTGAATTCAAGTGTTAACCACAGAGAAAGGACAGCCTCTGATAGTTGGATGTCAAAGATAAATGAGCTCCAGCAGAGACACAGTGATGGATACACAACACACAAACTGTGTGTATGTGTGTTTGTGTAATAAGGAATACTGGTAAGTTGTTTACTCATAAATCATCAGGGCACACACACAAACACACTCTCACTCACTCACACACACACACACTCTCACTCACTCACTCACACAC
>NW_023340257.1:3978644-3987877 GCF_004916995.1 Morone saxatilis | reverse complement strand
CTTCAGTAAATTACATCTTTCACTTGGTCCATCTCAAGCATCGAACTGGAAGGTCAACATGAGTTTTAAGAAGACACAGAGATTGAGAAATATATAAAATATATTACAGATACAAATTTGAGACGAAATGTGCAGGGAAGTTCATAACTTAAATACCACATTTAAACTGTTAGATTTGAAACTGTAAAATAATATAGGACATTAAAGAGCGTCCATCCACATACTAATGGTCATTATATATCTAATTCATAAAAGCACATGAACGTGAACTGTGACTGACTAGTGACAATAACCTGACAATACTGATTATTACATTATGAGTCATTCTTTGTTCAGCAGACAGCACAACCTACGTACAACCTGACTTCACCCTCAGAAAGATAAATAATAATAACAATAGTAATAATAGTCCATTACTCATATCTCTTTTTTCTGTTTCCTCACTGTTCCAGAGGGAGCTTTATCCTATGATAAGGATTTATTTTATTCATTTTACCTTAATCTATGATGGAAATGTGCATATCTCTCCGTTTCATTTCTAATATACTTCATATATAAAAGGAAAGTAAATATAGATATTGTTATGAGAACAGCTTGGGAATCATTGTATGTTGTAGAAGACATATGGACGAGTGGGCAGATATTTGTTAGTGGCACTTACGTAGGAAATATTGTTGAACTTGATCTGAAAGAATTCCATTGTTGTCTAGAAATCATTAAAAATGGCCAGTGTGCTGTATTTAGAAAAATTCTGGAAACAAACTCGTCTCAGCTGCGTCTCATGGGCGTAACCGCATCCTTAAGCATTTATTTACCCTTCCAGCCTATTTTTTTGACAACACACACATAAATGCACGGTTGATGCCAGTATAAAGGCACTGAATAAGTATATTTATCTACATTTTGGCAAATTAAACGATGTATATAACAGCAGACTACTGCAAAAAGCAAGGATATGGTAACATAATTTCATAGCCATGACAGACAAATTGCTTTTGTAAACAGTAGCCTATGGCTGTGTAATGTAGGTTAAAATATGAAAATAGTCTACTTCGGCACCATGTACTCTCTGCACTGTTCCTTTGCTGCTTGAGGGTTTGAAATCATGCATGTATTCTAATACACCAATGTTTGAAATAGATTTCAGAGTTGCATGAACGAGCGAGACGCTCATGTGAGACTTGTGTCCTAGACACAGGATTACAGACTGTACCCATCCACTACATCCTTACGTTCTGCAAGGTGTAGAAGCATCAGATAGGGATGTCATTTCTAGAGATACTGGGCTTAACTACTAAGTTAACCCCCGTGACCAATGTATTTATACCTGTAAGAATACCATGTTTTACTTAAAGAAACTGTATGTAAGAATTTTAGTTCAAAACATTCAAAAATGTAAAAACGATTATCAACACAATGTGAAGAAATAACTGTTTTGCGGTTATGTTAAGACATCTATGTATTGTGTTTCAAAGATCTCTCCTGAAGTTGTATGATTGCTTTGTACCTCTGTTGAAAGAAAGAAAGAAATATGAGGTAGACTGTGCATGTTCCTTATTATGACAAAAACAAGAAATAGATCAAATAGATACTACAATAAATGCTGGTTATTATTCGAATCAGTCAGCATATTTCAGGAGTTGGACAGTGCCGATTGGCTCACAACCGATATGTAATGAATGGTCAGACACACAGCGAAGTAAAGCTGAGCAGTGAGCTGCTGGATTCACACGGACGGATGGAATGACACAGAAGATAAATGAGAAACAGAGATGACTTCAAAGCTGCAGAGAGGAGACAGAAGAGGTGTGAAATGGGAAGAATAAAGAGGTAAAAGAAAGAGAGCAGGAGAGAGAATCACAGCAGCTGCAGTAACAAAGCAGCAACGCTTTCAGCTGCTGTAAGTATAGATTCACAAACCACCCGGCTTAGCTGAAGTCACAGTGCAATGAATAGACCTTTCACACTCCCTGAGGAGGCTGCTGTGTGTCTGTGTGAGGCAGAGGGGAAACGTGTGAGTATGGGAGAGAAACTGTGTATGAGCATGTCTGTGTGTTTTTATGTACATGTGTGTTTGTAAAAGGAGTACGTGTCTTATCAGCAGTGTGTGCGTGAGTCTGCCAGGAGGGATATTCCTTAAAGGAGGAATAGTGAAATGAAGTGAAATTCAGAGAATGTCTTTTTTGAACTCCAACCATGTTAGCTCTGAGTTGCCTTATGCCCTTTCCTATGGGCCGTGATGCAGTGTCATTGGATTAAACTGTATCAACATGTGTGATCAACGCAAGACAGTCAGTGAAGGGCTTTTATTGCTTTATGTCGGTGTTTCAGTGGTTTAAGTTTCCATCTAACAGATAGCAACCTCAGAGTTTACTGGTTGCTCTCCTGCAGCTTTATTGGAGCTGTCGTTGCTGTATAACCAAACTGCAAACTGCCAATGCAAATGTCTCTCTCCTCCCTCTTCACATTACTTTTAAACCACACGGAGGCTTTTATTGTGAAGAAGCTACAGAAAATGATTTTTCTGAATAAATGAATTATCTAGGCTGTGTGTGAAATCACTCCCTATTGACTAATATAATGCACTATAATGAGAACATAGAATTGTTACAGTATATATAGTGCACAATGGACTGAAAAGAAAATTAGCCATCCCATGATGCAATGCGTTGCATTTTGTAGATGTGAAAATTGCTGTTGCGTGACACTGCAGTTGTCAGGGGTCGCAGTAACCGAATATTCTCCATCATTGACAGTAGTCTTGTGTTTGATCTCATATGCAGGACCCCATTGTTTAGCTAGATTTAGCCATCGCACTGGTTAGCTGTATTTTTACATAAGATAGCTAACGCAAAATGTTTCGGCTGCTGAGTGTCAAAAATGTCTTTAGAAATACCAATAATTGTGATGTGGTTGATACATTTATTTTTACTCAATTAACACTAATAAAGTCTCCACCCATCAATCATCCAGCATTGTGATTGAGTTGTTTTTGAACGATGAATTAAATAGACTATATGTCTCAATATTGTTAAGAAATTAAAATGATGGGTAATAACAGACTATGACGGGTGTGAGAGTCTCTGTCAGTGATGACACAAAATTATTCATATTAATCTGAGTTGTACCACTCACTGTGTCCGTTATATAGGGAGTGAATGAGTGGATGAGTGAGGGATTTCAGACACAGCACAGGATCAGCTGCTACTGTATGAAATCCAGTTTGGATGATCAAAGCACTGTTTGAGGTGTACGGTGGCCAGCAGGTTCAGATGCATACCAAATAACTCAAGCATCCCCTGTTCGATTCTGGCCAAGGATCTTTGTTGTTTGTCACACCACTTGTCTCTCTACTGTCACTTTCAAAATAAAAGAAGATTGCTCCATTAAAAACTAAAATACAACAACCCAAACTGACTGTTATGACTTTTTGACTTACAATTTTGCCTTTAATGATTCTCCAATTATTATTAACAATTTTTTATCCTTGTTTGTTTTTTTTCCTGTCAGAAATTTAATTTTATAGCGATTGATTACTATTATTCATCATCCTACCAAAGAGTTATACGTTTTGTCATATGTCACATGTGTTTTATTCATTATCATCATAGCTTTTCACGCCTTTATTCAGTCAGTGTGTCCCTAAAGACTTCATATCATTGTTTTCTGTTTGTGTGCTTTTAAAAATAGCAATGTATTTGGGGACCCCAGTCAAAAGCACCCAATTCCACCTTTATGGTTTTAATAGATGGAACAATTTACTGACTTCATGTTTGTTTGAATTAAAAGTACCGCACACTATCAGGGGAACAGGGGCACTCAATTCAACTTATGATGCACCAGACACATATTTTCTCATGTGCTCTGTCTATTTTAATTAATATGAAAATTAACTGTTAACATTAACTAAATTAACATTTTGCTGTGATGGTTGTTTCTTACAGTAGTTTATTCTTGGGTTCCCCAGTCGGTAGTCCTTGTATATTAAATATGTTGGTAGAGCGACAGTTAAAAATCGACTCAACAAGACATTTGTTCCTATTTTCTGTTTTCTCAGTGGATTTCAGTCTTAAATATTGCAGGGAGGAACGGTAAAAGAAGCAGCAGCAACAGTGAGTTCGTTTAGAAAAACCCCTGCAGGCAACAGACGCTTTCTACACTTTATACAAATCAACAAACCTGCAGCACATCATCAAGGTAAACAACACCTTTTACACCACTGTCCTGGGTTAGGGTTAGTTTGGTCTTTACTTGATTGGATGATGGATAGGATGCAGTTTGATTGATTTCATATTTACTATAGAATCAATCAATACCACCCCAGCTGTCCATGGGAAGGACTACTGGATTGACTGTGATCTAATAACACACAAGTGTGCATTAGTGAGTTTTATTATTGATAGTTGCACAGTATCCGGGGCTTCACTGGAGTGTGTGTAATACTGTAAATTAAAGGTTCCACTTGAGGCCTCTGTATGACTAACATAAACAGACAAGACCATCAGCATTTGCTGTTTCGATATAGTTATTCTTTATGCCGGCCAGTGGTCAGACTCTGTTGGATTCCGTATGAAATCAATGAAATAAGTCAGTAGAAACAGTACCGCTTTTGTCCACTGGGGCTGCTATCAACACAAAATGACAGTTCCTTATAGGAGCTTTAAATAAAAATCATTGTATGCTATGGATCAAACAACTTCAACCCAAAGATATGTGTTCCAATACAGAAATACAGAATATTTTGCTGCCATTTGTGGCATATAATGATGTTTTTCTTTTTTTATCACTTGTTTCAGCTTCTCTTTCTCCTTTTATCTCTCTGAGTGATCCATAAATGTAGCATTAAGAGAGGATTAACATGTATTTAATGAAAGATTGTTCCTTTTTATGCACGACCACAACCACCTAAATCTATTAATCCTGTCTCTTAACTAAACAGGTTTTCAGTCCCTTTGTTTATTTGTGGGAAGGTGTTATTAATCCCCCAGCAGTTTTACTGTGTTTATTATGATCAGATAGATTAATCAGGCTGTGAGGTGGCTAAAGTTCATTCAATCAATTCTCTGTTCTCTGGAGTATTGACTGAAACATGAGGGATTGAAAGAGGACGTCCACATAAAGTCTGCAGTATGCATTCTCTAACAGTGTGTTTGCAGTGCTCATGTTTACATGTTTCACATTAACAACAAGAACATTACAGACTGTAACATGACCGACTACTTAAAAAACAACAATAACCACAAGCCCAGCTGTATAAAATAACACAGTGGCAAATGGAAGTGAAGCAAACAGTGCAGAAAATGGGCAGCAAACAACATCCTTAAAACATGTCCCCTCTGCACAGATGCAGTGTTATCAGCTGCCTGAAGGCAGAGCAGGTTATGTGTGTCTGGTGTGAGGGGTCTCTGAGAGCACTCTTGTGCTTTTATGGTGCTGCTTGAAGGAAATGTCCTCTGTGGAGGGAAGTTGTGAGGAGGCAATGTGTCTGCATGGCTTTGTGACTTCAATCCACCTTCTCAAGTCAGTGATTTGTACATACAATGTAGTGCTGGGTGGCATGACAAAAGGTTTGCATCATGTTATAATAACACACTCAACTTGAATCGATACAATTCACTGGGTTCACAATATGATTTTCTCATGATTGTTTTGACAAAACAGATTCTTTTATTTCTCAGACAAAAAATCTAGAAAACATACGTCTTCATCAAATTACTGAATCCTTTTTTATGTTGGAGTAAAGTCTTTGCCACTTGTTATTCACGATCATTTACTATCTTTTGGACATTTATTGCCTTTAATGATAGTGACAGCTGAATGAGTGACAGGAAATGTTGGTAGGAGAGAGAGAGAGAGAGAGAGGAGAGAGAGAGAGAGAGAGAGAGGGGACAACACACAGCAGAGGGCTCAGACTTGAACCCATGACCGCTGCAGCAGCCTTGGTATATAGGGCACCAGCTCTACCAGGTCAGCTATCAGGACACCCATCTATATTGCAATTTAACAGTCTTGTGATATAGCTTTTTTTGCATGACTGAGCCTTTATATAGGTTTATAGTGGCTTATTCTACTGTTGGGTGTACGTAGAATATAAAATATTTGAATGCATTCATGCTGCTGTTATGACCTCCCCATCACTGCCCAGTCTTTGCAGATTGATCTGCTTCCTCAGGCCATGAGCCTCAGCAGAGTCATCAACCACCACCCCCAGTGTCTGGACTCCATGTGGGGATTTATCTAGCTGCCGTTCGGGGTAGACGCTCCTCAATTGCAAACATAGAGCCTAAGCACCAAAGACTTTCTGTCAAGCTTAATTTGTATCTGTTAAAAATAAATAATACCTTTACCTCATTCACTTGTCTGTATGTCTATGTCTATCTGTATGTCTGTGTGACATTGCCTGGAAGCAAGAAGCAATGTCTAGTTCACCCTGCTCTGGGATCAGCAGACACACAACACATCCCAAGTAAATTGAGTATTTGAATCATAAGTTAAAGCTGCTCTTATTCATATTTTTTTATATTACCAGTAGATCAGTTTACTGTGTTTAATGGGAAAGGTGTCGTTCTAAAAGACAAAGCCACAGATCACCTGATCCCAAAATTCCACCGGGCACAGCTTTATAACATTGTTGTGTGAGACGCCTTCTTCAGATCCCCCCGAGAGCGTTTCAGAAGTGGAGCTGGAACACTTTGCGGCCGTGTCCGGTTGAATTGGGGGGTAACCCAGCTTTACAGACACTTTGAGCGTCTTTCAGCTCAGTGTCAGCAGAAGGCAGCTGTTTTCAGAAAAAGACCTCAGGTAAACACTACCTGCCCAGCAACACAGAGCAGAAACACAAAGTTAAAGACTAGCTGGTGGAGCTTAGTGGAGCATTCAGCAGTGAAGAGCCAGATATTTCCTGCAGGAATTGCTGAAGTCAAAGCTAAACAGAGAGCCAATACTGGACTCGATTTCTTAGGGTGGCCACAAACACAACCAAATTAAAGCACAAAATGAATGCTTATGTTGCTCTGGGTCTGCTGGATGTGTAAACTTTTTGCTAACGAGTTGGCCATAACAGCTTTATGATAATATTATAATTAAGGTTGATGAGTGCTGGCTAAAAGAGTATCCGGAGTATCGTCAGAGTATAATGTGTTGTTAATGTACTTGTTGCTGCTCTGAAGTTTAATTCTGTTTTCTAATAAATGTAGCAACCCGTATCAATTTCAAGCTTTTATTAACAAATTCCAGTTAGCCCCGACCATTTCCGGTTTAAGCATGACCCATTCCGAGTACAAATATAAATTAAGATAATTTAGTTGGTTGAACAGATACAGTAAATGGCGTACTCGCTCATCCCTAGTAATAATATTTCAATATTGGTTGGTTGTATATCTTGTGTTTGTGTGGGTTAAGAAACTTTGAGTAAATGTATCAATAGTTTTAAAAATGAAGTAGTATGATTGTTCAAAATTGCTGCTGCCACTGCTGTAAAATAATTAGGCACACGTTCTATAAAACAAAGTCTGACCAGTTCTCATGAAAAAGGAAAGAAAAATTGAACAGACTGAAGTCTGGTTTTTAACATAAGAGACTTGAATTTAATTTCTCTGCAGTGAGGTAAGAAATTATTATTCATAGTAGACTGAAATACTGTTATTTAAATGGGAATAATTGGTTGTCACAATTGTCACATTTGTTACGGGGAATTGATTTTGCTAAGTTACCATATAAGCTCACCAGTGACAGCACTGCAAATATTCAGTGATTATATATGCATCCAAATTATGGAAAAGAAAATGTGGAGCAGAAATTGTTCTTATATAAAGTTGCTTTTATGTGAAACTCAGATTCTGCATTAATATTTTATGAAATCCCATCAAAGGGCAAGCAGTGAAGCCTCAAATATCTTTGATGTTGAGTTCAGGGAAGTAAAACAGAACAGCGATCAAACATATCAGTCAGGACGGGCGGAGCAGTACGAGGGAAATAACACCTCTCTCTCTTTCTGTCTCCTTCTGTACTTCCTTTCTCTTGTTGCTTTTCTCTCCGCACATAACAACAGCCCCTCTGCTGTTTCTTTCATTCTTACTCTGCTCTTGTCAGCCTCCCACTGTTCACCTATCATGAACTGTACACAAAACCCTTATCTTCCATTTCCTCTGCAGCTTCGGCATGTGTGAAGAGTCTCGCAGAATTCTTGTCTTGCACATCGATAACAAGCGATTTCCAGCCCCCACAATGCATTTTAGGACTCACACAAATCTGGTCAATTTTTCAGCCAATACAACATTTTACAACATTTAAGTAATGGAGTAATGTAACAAACCCATTTGGTCTAGTTTTTGTTTAAATTTGACTCTTATTTGATCATTCAGAAGCTGCATTTACTCACCTGTTCGCTAAAATACTGATCCCACCACTAAATTATGTCTGATTGGGTTTTTACGGGATACGCCAAGTTGTTCAAGATTTTGACTTTGGCAACGGCTGCGCATTTAGATGCTGCGACTGGAAGGCTAGCTGTTTTCAGCTTTATTGCTGAAACCTCTATTACCTATGTAAGACAGAGATAGCCTACAGCTCACCATGGCGAGTGTTGTGGTCGCCCCAAGAGGAGAGGAAGAGAGCTGGATAGGAGCCATGCTGGACCAGGTTGGACTTAGATAATGACTGGTTTAGACTAAATGGAACTCAGGGTGGCCAAACAACGAAAAATCAGACACTGTTGTGCCCACATCTTTAGTGAGACCTGCTCCATCAACATCCCAGATCAAGCATTCAACGGACGGGCCATGTTAAGGACAAGAGGAGGGGCACTCTGTGTTTACATCGGTGATGTTTGGTGCTCAAAGCAGTCAAAGTGGAAGCACACTGTTTCTTTTTATTTGAAGATGAAACCCAGTGTTTCCTCTATGTTGATTTTGGAGCGGCGGCCCGCCGCTGTTTAAATTTCTGCCGCCACGGTATCAGGTGTTCGGACAGGTCTGCCCCCACTGCTAAAAAAAAAATCCTAGAGGAAACACTGAAGCCATATTATCATCATCACTATCTTGTTGCTGCAGTTTTACATTTCAACCAGACGCAAATTAAAAAGATGCCCTTAAAATTATATTCCTGGGTGTATAGTAGTGAAATAACTGTATAATATATTTCTTACACATAGAAACTATAACCTGCAGGGACTATGACAACCATGTGAGGTATAGTAAATACCACTTCCTTGATACTTTGATTTGTTGTTGCTT
>NW_023340257.1:3977757-3978544 GCF_004916995.1 Morone saxatilis | reverse complement strand
ACTGAGCTAACCGGGCACCCAACCTCAAATCCTTATCACATTATGAGGAACGACACATTGTGCACTCTGACTCATCCTCACACTCAGAAATGACCTCTATTGCTTCGGATGTTTTGTTACCAGTATTTTTTTAAGGCATGAAAATGTACCAAATTGTGCATTTTTATTGAACTAGTTGTTCCCTTTTATATTGGACACATTGCCATTGAGGACATTTTATTAATTGGGTTCATTTCTAGAAACTACAAATGCAATTTGTCACTTAAGGAAATAGTTTGACACTTTGGGAAAATGTTATTTTCTTACGGGTTGATAGCAGTTACATTTCATTTGGTTGTATCACTTCTCATCTAACTTTCGGTATTTTCCAGCATATCAAACTATTCCTTTGACTCTTCACCCAAGTTATTAAAGAACAAGGTGTTTTCTAACATTGAAATGGGTCAAAAAGATTATAAATTTAGGAAGTTATACTAGGGCTCTGTATTGTATTGTAGGAAATACTGTAAAACAACACATCTTAATAAATTAAGTTAATATCACTTAATCTTCCAAAAAATAATGCACTTGAATGTGTGCAGTATTTTAAGTGTTGGTGAAATAATTCCAGTTACATTGACTAGTTTTCTGATCCCCCAAAGAAAAAGATTTTATCACATAAAAAAAAGACAATTAATTGGCTCCTGTTTTGAAAATCAGCTAATTATAAATTATTTGTATTGTACATCAGTTGTTTTTTGTTTGCCTTAGTGAAGTAAATTTAAACTTTGTGGTAACATTTGTATAA
>NW_023340257.1:3977399-3977561 GCF_004916995.1 Morone saxatilis | reverse complement strand
GTAAGCAAGGCAATATATTGTGATAAAAAAATCTAATTTTAGGAGCATCTGTCACAGTATAAAAGAAAACACCACATGCAAATAATCTGAGTAAAAAAAGATTTTTTAAACTTTTTTATGTTACAAAAACAGTGGGAGCTGTATTTGTATTTATCACAATCC
>NW_023340257.1:3976833-3977347 GCF_004916995.1 Morone saxatilis | reverse complement strand
GATACAATATCACAAAATAAAATGATATTTGTTGATATTTTTTGACACTGCTAGGTTATACAAATGTAAGGTACACTGGAGATGAGATATGGGGTTAGTGGGTGTTGTCCACCCTAGATAAGATAAGGGCTCCTTCCTGCTCGTGATGTGTCAATATAAACCTAATTTTAATTTAATATTGACAAATGTCGGGTTCAGATTTCTAAAACTTAAATCCATGTGACTGTTCAACGACACACTGATATAACCAGCAAGAATTCACGTGACTATGATTGACCGATCATCCACTACAATGTCACCTCAAGTAGTTGCACTTGAACACACTGCAGAAACTGCAGCTAATGGAAATAACTAGTCAGTGTTCATAATCCACAATCATCATGGAAAGACTAAACAAGCAAAGTAGCCAATTATTTTCATGCTACTGTCTCTGCTGCCAATTCAGCATGTCTGATTGGCCAAATGGCCGCCAGAAAGGGGTGTGTAATGCCATCACGTCCCTACACACACACAC
>NW_023340257.1:3975932-3976820 GCF_004916995.1 Morone saxatilis | reverse complement strand
CACGCACACGCACACGCACACGCGTGCGGATAAATAATTTCACGCTATGTACGCACAATGCATCATTTGTGATCTCAACTGGAAACTGTGTGAGTGTGTGTATCCTGGTCAGCAACAGGACATTTCACAACATACACCTGTTGATGCACTAATCACAGGTTTCTCTCATCTGCCGTGTTGCTATTAATGTCACTCTAATCTGAAAATACAGCAGCTGATTCACATGTGTGTGTCATTCAGTCAAAGCGGCGGTCATTATTCACTGCCCCTCCTACACAAAACAATAGGCAGTATGGAAACCTCAGTGAGTCATACCTTTCTGTTGGAGACCAAGCATCTCTATTCCCCTCTCTCCCCCCCGTCTATCTCTCTCTACTGCTCTCCAAACATAGACGGCCCTGTGGCCCCTTGACTGGCTATGAACAACATGAACACTGTCTGCAAAAACAAACCCAAACACACAGAAATTTACCTGCAGATGGTGAGTCTGCATTTACCTACAGACTAAAATGCATTTCTGCCGGAAAGTGTTTCAAGCCCACTGGAATCAGCAGCAACAGCAGTGGTGGAGATAGAAAAGCAGACCCATTACATACTGTGTGTACAGAGTGTTGTGGCAGACAGTATGTATCGTCTGAATCAACATCCTGTTACAAAGGATGTACACACTCGGGTACATGTGTTTGTGGTTGTATATGTGTCATTAACCTAAGAGCTGGTTATAAACTCAGTGGCTGTTGTCCTCATGATGGTTAATGAGACAAATAAAAGAGTATGGACAAACAAAACAAAAGCTGCACAATATAAGGCAGCTGGTGCTGGGGTTAGGACTTAAGCTGTAGTACATGGGGCACAAGCTCTCTCTAGGTGAGCTACCAGGGCGCCCCA
>NW_023340257.1:3975440-3975923 GCF_004916995.1 Morone saxatilis | reverse complement strand
GCTTACAGTATTGCAATATATCACCTTGTGTACAGTATTGTAATATATTGCCTTAGCTGGCACCCCACGCACAGGGGCTGGTTCCTTGCTGTAGCAGCTCCTGTCCGACCTGTAGCCCTTTGCTATGTGTCATCTCCTCTCACCCGTTACACCATGTCCACATTGCTAGCTGACAGCTCTTTTCGCCAAGAGGGAGATTTACATTATCTTTAACTTGGAATTGGAAGTCGGAGACAGCTTCTGCCAGTTAGCTGCTCACAATAACGTTCTTAACAATATGACGTGAACGCGATATGAGAAAGAAGAACCATTTACCATTTGTTGAGAAATTTTTCATCAAAATATTCAAAAAAGTTGTGCTTTGTAAATGATTCATTTGAGAATGTATAAAATGTACAATAATTATACATTCAGTTTTTTTTTAACTAACAAGATGAAGAGTCTAAAACCATGCTAGTAGCTCTGAGCTAAATACTAATGTCA
>NW_023340257.1:3959111-3975340 GCF_004916995.1 Morone saxatilis | reverse complement strand
GTAGATGGCCGCCGAACGAGCAACTCTGCTTGCGATGCATGTGTTTCTGTATTAGAGAGAGTGGCTGAGGACTTTCCAAAATCGCTATCAAAATAACAACTTGTGTTTTCATCTCTATTTATATCGCAAATCTGTGATACGTATCGTTATCGTGACCAAAAAAAAAAAAGCATCGTGATACGTATTCGTATCGTGAGCGGGTTCTTGCCAATACTCACCCACCCTGGCAACCATGTACCGAGGCCTTGCTGCAGCGGCCCAGGGTTCGAATCCGACCTGCGGCCCTTTGCTGCGTGTCATCCCCTCTCTCTGCACCCCTTTCCTGTCTGTCTTCCTGTCTTCAGCTGTCACTATCCTAAAGGCAATAACCCCCCCCCCCCCAAAGAAAAATAATGATAAGGATTTGAGGTGTTACGCAAATATATCAACATGGAATGGAAATTAATCTTCCAGCTTCAGAGTCCAAACATGACAAAGGTTTACGAACCAGCAATGGAAGTATTCACAACAGAGCGCTGTGTGTTTGGTGAGAATGCAACAGTAAAAAGTAAAAAATCGTTGAACACACTGAACCAATAGCAAACAAAAGATCCCTCCAGAAAAGCTGTACATTATCAACTGCGGCTCCCTCATGAAATATACATGACAAGCACAGAATAAAAATGCAAAGTCTACTTCCTTGAGCTCTAAGGGGCCCGTGTGTTGAGTGCATACACACACACAGACACACACACAAACTGCATTTATGCAATGAGCAAAGCAGTGTGGGCTTTTTTTTTCATTAGGGAGTGCCACCCACACTAATTAGCGCTGGTCAACATCAAAGCGGAGGTCTGAATGCAGATGAACATGAACAAAGACGGAGCTGGAGACTGAAATGGCTAACAAATAATGGCAACAGGGGCAGGAGGGTCTATATATGAGGCTGATATTGACCTTTAATAAAGATTATATACTGACCAGTGTCATCCACCTCTGATGTTATTTCACTGTTGTTTTCATATTAAAAATTCCCAAATGTAAGTTTCAGGAAATCTTTGCTAATAATGACACCAGTGGCTGTTAAATGAACTGCAGTCAGCGTCCAGTCGCTCAAGCTTGCACTCCGTACACAATCCCTTGGGCGTGAGCAAGCAATATCCTGGACATTGGCCAAAAGTGACACACACTAGACTGAACACTGAAAAAATAAATTTGTCATATTTACAATAGTATCTGCAATGTTTATCTATTATATTTGTAATATTGACTCCATGCTACTAACTAGCTTGCAGTTTACAAATCATCCCATCAACCAACACCACAAAGCAACCAATGCCAGACCAACACCGCTACCAACCACCGCCAACCGGCCAACACTAGCTTAGCTTAGGCTGCACTTGCATCATTTTTGGCTAGCAAAAAGCAATCGTTTGCTTTGTACTTTTACATAATTTATTGCTGCTTGCTCACGCTAGCTGGTTAACGTTAATCAACATATCCACTTAGCAGTATTTTGCTAGCAATAATGGCAGCAAGTTAAGGTTAGCCAGCCAGCTGCAACCCAGCCATGTCGAATAACGTTAGCCGTCAAAGCCGTCAAAGTAACCTGCAAACGGCAAACCAGTTTGTTTACCAGCGTGAACAGCCTGAGAGTCTGGATGTAGTTAGCTTACAGCATTTTACCACAGTAGCTAGCTAGCAATTTGTCCGTGTTAATAAGCAAGCTAATCTTATCCAACTTAAAGCACAATACCACAATACATTTCACAAGCTTTGCAGTAACATTAGCTTTGACTGTGTTGTGGTGTCTGCCCTTCATAGACGTTAGCGGACTCCATTTATAAGCTAGACATACGGAACCTTTAAAGGTCTGAGCAGAGAAACCGCTCCAGGTTGTACAGCTTTAAAAGTAGATTTAATTTAGCAAATTGTTGTTTCATTCAAGAGCCACACAGCTGTTGTCAATTATTCTGGCTGATTAGACCTCTTCTCAGGCTGACATTTTGATATGTCGCGGGATGAGAAGCACAGGTGGAATTAATAACATAAATGATGGCTGCATTCCCTTTAGCTGTTACAGGCCCGGGGTCCTGGTATTGTGCACGTTGGCTCGCTGACATGGCTTACTGGGTCACTTTGATGGAGGTAGACTGTCCTTAATGTTATTAGTTCCACTTGTTGCTTATGACAATGCAATAAAAAAAGGTGTATAGCATCTCCTTCCCTGGCTGCCATGCAAACAGAGCTGACACGAGATGGCATCACAAGAAAAAAAACATTGGATGGTTGAGTTTAATTGTAATTAATTATTTGTGGTTTAAAACTTGATTATACCTTACAAGTGTTATAATGAACTTGTGTGTGTGCTGATCAGTGTGTCCTATCGCTAACTGTAGTTTTATTTGTTTGAGATGCATATTTAAAAAGAAGCATCTATCGGAGGCAGCTAAGAAACCAGAGAGGAGCGAAATCATTCAAAGTCAAGGGTGAATACTGGTTTACAAGCTTTTACACTGCAGGGGGAACTTACAAAATAAAAGGATTAAGAAAAGAAAAAAAGATCTGATGATCCTTATACTGTAATAAACTCACCGGCCGGCCAGGCATGCATGCATGTGATGTTTGGCTACTGTTGCTGTGAGTCAGGTCCTTATTACCACTTATTTGACAACACAAGTTTTGGTGCTGTGACAAAGTCATGCTGCATTGATGCAACGTCAACAGTATGGCAAGAATGGGAAACCTTCTGTTACTTCACTTGGGAGCATTTACACATTATCCAAGATGGTTACCCCCATTACTAGTCTTGTAGTCACACCAGATACATTTTTTTTTTTTTTTTTTTTATGTAATTACATATTTGGAATATCTGTCATTCCTCCTTAAAAAGTGACCAGATATAAATGTATAATGTTGTGTACATGTATAGTTAAATAGAAACTTGTAAAACTCACTGATTAACACAATATTTTTCATTTGTATTCAGAGGAGACTGCAGGAAATGTGTAGGCAAAGAAATAGTTTCTGCACGTAACATCCTGTAAAGTTTAAAAATAAGATATAATGTGGTAATGTGTGAGCTTTAAAGGTGCTGGTGGGGAGTTTCAATGTTTCAACTTTGGACAGAGTCAGGTTAGCTGTGTCCCCTGGCTTCAGTCTTCATGTTAAGCTAAGCTTACTGCCTCCGAACTCTAGCTTCATAATTAGTGTGCAGACATGCAGTATCGGTCTTCTCACCTAAATTAACGACCTAAAGATATCATGGCTGTGAGAAATTCCTAATATTTACAACTTAGGAGGCTAACACAAATGTTTTTCTGACTCAGCTCCTCGTAATGACGTTCTTAACGATATGACATGAGCACGACAACAATCTGTGTTTAAACCTAGTGGCTACTTTTTACGTGGTTGTGCTAGCCATGTGACTGCATCAATAACATGGCTCTGACAGCAAACAGAAAGTGGAACAGAGTGTAAATGTATGTCTGTATGAGAACTGCACTTGAAAAAGCTTAAATGAGCTGGTGATGGAACAGACTGTACAGACTGCAGGCAGCACTCACACCACTGTGCAGCCAAAACAAAGCTCAATCAATCAATCCAACAGCACCATGTTGAGACGCTGCCCTTCAACTGCTGATAACACCAAAGAAAAAGAAAAGAGAGGATGTGCAATTACCAGTACAACGTATGAAAAAGGCTTTAGTCTTTTAGGCCATAACTTTCAACAAAAGACACAACAAAGACAAGTTTTATCAACACAGAGTGAGACACCACAGGGAACGTCTGCAGCACTGAATCCTTGCAATAGTGTGCAGGGAACTAATCGTACGACCAGCAAGTGATTTAAAGGTCAATTGTGTAACATTTCGAAATTCAGAAATGTAATATTCACAAGTATGTTTTAATAATAATTAATTCATAATTAATAATCACTAAAATAATGTTGTGTTTTCATTATCCTTAGAATGAGCCGTTTTTATTTTTACAGACACCACAGGTCACCTAACCCTAACCATGGTGAACCGCCATGTTTCTACAGTATCCCAGAAGCGTCAAACTGAAGACTGGCTCGAAATGGGGATATATTCTGTGGCCACCTGCTTTGCCCTTAGAAGGGGAGTGTGAAACGTTTGCAACTACGCTGCAAGAGGCCACTAAATCCTACACACTGGACCTTCAAGAGAATTTCTGACATTCACCAATATTCTAGTACTTGAATTTTCTCACAGGTTCAAACGAATGTCTGATTTTTCTCTTTCTCATTCGACCCAACATCATGTCTTAATCTGAATGAATATTATATTTGTTAGGAGATCCTCTCACTGCTGCTTCGGGGTCTTCATGCAGGTCACTGTCCAGTAACATGCTATCACATGCAATAGTATAACGTCACCTACTGTATGCTATTAGTGCTGCAATTAATATTTATTTTCATCATTAATTAATCTGTCGATCATTATCTCGAATAAACAATTACTTGTTTGGTCCATAAAATGTTGAAAAACATTGATCTGTGTTTCCCAAACGCCTCTCATTACCTGACAACATTGGTCACATACCGTAAGAAGAGTTAAACATCCCATACAGCTGTTTACAGGCAGCTGGAGGCTGCTGAGGGAAGCCCTGAGGTTAAATTTAGAGCTCTCCACAGACGTTGTTGGTTATAGTTTAGTGATCAGCTCTGAGGCAGCCGATGGGAGGAAGTGGTGGAGAAATGCTTTGGTTTCAAGTTAATTGAAGGTGATTAAGAAGGTGGCCTCCCCATTAGGTCTTAACAGAGCTCCTGCTTGATTAATCAATGTCTATTTAGTCTGAGCCCTCCGGCCATCGCCATAGTTTCCGAGCAACGTGGAGACGAAGCTGGTAACCAGTGAAGAATGAATCTCACAAGCAAGCTTGGCCTTTCATTTTTCCTCTCGTTTTTTTGTCTCTTTATTTTATGATATTGTTTTGTCTTCTGCTGTCTCTTTATCACTCAGCACCCCTTCTTCTGTTTTTTTCTTCATCAGTGTCTGTAGCAGTTTAACACTCATGGTGTTTTTCCCCCCTCTGCTCTCTTTATCCTCAGTAATTGTCTTATCCAATTCATCGTGTGATTTGTCTGTCACGTACTGTTCTACCAGAGAACAAACCCTCCAGAACATGAAATGCTTCCACCTCCCCCCATGAGCCAATAAGAAAACCTGTTGTTTTCTTCCTTCAGCCTTCAACTCTCTGCTGATAAAAACAGCATCTGAAACCTCTCAGCATCTCTTCATAACATTTACTTTGATCCAGTTGGAGTGCATCGTGCTTGTAGACCTTTCCTTTTCCCTAATCCCCAGCTTCACAAACAGCAGCCTGGAAAAATCCCTCAGAGGTCAGAAGTGCTTGACCTCGGCCTGTCGCCTACCTGATCAAAGCTGAGCTATGTGGACATGCTGCTACTGCCATAGCTTCTCTTTATTATTGATACTACAGCACACACAACACTGCTGGGTTGACACTTAAGCAATCCTTTTCCAGGACACTTTCCAGACCACAGTTGCTCACAATGATGGTCAACATGTATGGCACACTCTACGCTGGCTCGATTTCGTGAAGGCTCGGCTGTTTTCACCACAGTGAGCTGCGGCCTCAGCGGATTATTAATCATCTTCTCACCTATTAACAATTAACAACCACAACAACAAATGTAATGTGATCATTAATAACAGGCTGTATTGCATGTAGATATGACCATCTACAGCGTTTCCAAAATAGACTTGAGGCAAAATGTTGGCTATAAGGGGTCAAGCAGCTCTTAACTGACATTGGAGCCAAAATGAAAAAGGAGCATTTTTTTGTTACGTTAACCCACTTTGAAGTGTCATAGCACAGCTTATCCTAGCAACAGTCGAGTTTCAAACAACATGTGCACCCAGGTTCGTCTAAATGAGGGGCTAAAATATAAATAAAATGACTCAGGACAACGTAGATTGTTTCCAGGATATTTGGTAATTTTGACCAATTTCCAGGTGTTTCCATGACTGGAAAACTGGTCACTAAATTTCCAGATGTTCCAGGACATGTGGGAACCCTGTTAGAGAACTCTGTGAATCTCAACATATGAAGAATGAGACAAGGAAATGTCTTACATTTGTAAATCGCATACAAGTCGCTTAATGACGGGAGGAATGGTCCACTAAGTGCTGATAAAGGCTTTATAGTTCACCACAAATCTCCCAGCAGCTGTATCTGGTGCTGTAATGGAGGTCCAATGGAGAGTGGCTGTTTGCAAATAACGCCTAAATACGTTACTGTGAGGGCTGGTTAAAGAGAGACGCCTGAATCAGCCCCACTGACAGTTTACTGTAAGCCGTTCACATGAGCTTCCAGTAGAATAAAAGTGCTTTTAAGTGCAACAGCTCATTCTGTCAGGTGGGGGATATCATATCAAAACAGGCAATGCCACGTTCTTAAAAACAACGCAGCTCTTCCTGCCAAAACTTGACAAAATTAGGAATCTTATTTTTAAGCACGCTTATACTACTGCTGTCTGTATACAATTACAACCTCAGTACTGTAGCACTGCAGTGCCAAGTACCAGAAGAAGGTTTTCTTATTCTTTGATCAGTTCCAGATTGAAAAGAAAATCTTGCCAATTTTAGACCCTTTTATTTGGGGAAATTTGTTGTATGCTCGTTCTTTGATAGCATTTTCTTTGGAAAACAGGTCATCTAGAAATCTAGGTTAAAACTGGGCTAAATTTGGTTAAAAAGAGAACAAGCCAAGGTTACATTTAACTGTTTATTCAGCATTCACAGAATGCCTGTCCCCAATAAATGCTGCTAGTTACAATATATTTTAGTGTGTAGTTAATTATCTGTATCAGAATAGGCGTGGCTTAAACTTGGACTTGGACTGAACTAACCAGAAGTTAAAACCTGAAACTGATATGGGTTAATCAGTTGATCAATTTTTAGTAGAAAACTATTCACAATACAGCCTCCGGTTAGAGCCTGAGAACAATGTTTCTGATCACAGTAGTAAAAGTCTTTCTTCAATGAAAGTTGTAAAATATTTTACTCTGATGATACCTGTACTTGTAAAAAGTAGGTTATCCATACCGGACACTCGCATCAGCCCTGAAATGCTACTGAAGCAACAATTTTATGAAACTATGGTAAAAACTGCTTGTTTTTTCTGATCAACACTCAAAACCCCCCAAAGATTTGAATCTTACAATGATCTAAAACAGACAAAAGCAGCAAATCCTCACACTCGAGAAGCTGAAACCAGCATATTTTTAAAAACATTCTGTTGATACTTAATTCATTTTTTAGCACTATATCCTTTGTCTTAGATGGTGCCCGGTTTGAACCTAGCCGTATTTCCCCCTGCTGTGTTGTTGTGTCTTCACTTTCAGACTGGGAACTGTGGTTCTCCTCCTTCAGGGTATCACAGCTTAATCAAGCAGTGACAGAGATGGCAACCCCCCCTCCCTCCTCTTCCTCCTGTGGTGATGGATGGAGAGCTGTCCTTCGCCTCTAAGCCTGTTTGTTTTGCTCCACTGTTTGCCATTGATTCAAGGATTACCAATCTAAATGGGTTTGATCAGAAAACTGTAAATAGTAACAAAAATGAGCTGATGGAAATCTCCAAACAATAAACTGTGAAAGCAGTGTGTGTGTGTGTGTGTGTGTGTGTGTAAGCTGGAGGCTCTGTGGTTGAGTCATAGGGGGATAAACAGTGGCAGCATATGGATTGTGTGCAGAGCTGTCTATACCGATGAGAGCTTATCTTCCTCTCATCCGAATGACTCTATTCAGATTGACTTTTCATAATTTCACTACTGTTACGTTGGGATCCTCCCTTTCTTTACAGCTCTGCAAATCCTCCAATTCAACTGGTGGCATTTTCACTTCCCTGCTTCTCCTTTGTTTCCCTCCTCTCTGTAGCAACAGCAGCAGCAGCAGCAGCAGCAGCAGCCAGCCAAGCTTTGCAAATGTCTTGAAAGGCAGATAGAGGCTATAAATTGTAGCAGCCTCCACACTGTACCAGTGCAGCAGAGCCAGGCTGAGCACCACAGGTCCAGCCTGCCAGCCAGGGGGGCTCGTGCTCATACAGGCAGAGAGGCGCTCAATTCATCAGTAATGTCAGCAGTCAGTCGCTGAATGCTGAATCGGTTGAGTCAGTGTGTCAACACTCAGCCAGTCAGTGTGAGCCTGGCTTCTGTTACAGCATCAGTGATGACATCAACATGTTTACACAGAAAGAGAGAGAGAGAAGAGGAAGGAAAAAGAAGAGAAAGCAAAGCGGGGATGTTGTGGTGTAGTACAAGAAATGTTAACCTGTGACCCCTGAGAGCTTGACTTACTCTCCAACACACACACACACACACACACACACACACACAGAGCAGCTACCTGTCGGAGTGTCTTGAGCATCTCCGTGGCCTCATCCTGCTTGCCCTGCTTGGCCATCAGCATCATCTCCTGGATCATGCTGATGCGGCGTTGGTAGGGTGGCGGCGTCCCGCCACGGCTCAGCCGGTCCCCTGACTTCAGCATGAGGGAAGCCAAGATGTCGCCCCGCTCCTTGGTGGGCGTCCGTTTCCAGCTGTGCTGAGGGCTGGCCCCTCCAGGCTCCTGGCCTTTGGTCTGCTTGGCACCCATGGCGCAGGAGTTAACGTGAACTGTGGTAACAAGGCCGGTCCCACCGAGCACTCATGCAGAGGCAGGTTTGATTAATGTCTGAGATACTCTGCTAATTAAAATGCCTGCAGCTGATCACATCTTTCTAAAAGCCTGCAGTGTGAAGCACTACAATTCCAAACATGAAAATGTTCATTATCACTCAGTTACACAGAGGAGTGGATGTTCCAACAGTACAAAACAATACTCCAAAACATTCAGAAGTGGAACTGCTTGTTTTCTGCTTTTGGGAACTTGTTAATCCCAGAGAGTGAAGCTCAGGTCGGGAACAGGTCGGAGGATGCTGCCTGCAGCATGGCCGCAAAACACGGACACAGCAAAGTCAGGATGCAGGATACCTACAGTGCAGAGCGTGGCCCGCCGCAGCCTCCTATCCCGAACACAACTTCACCACGTCTCCAAAATATCGACCTTCGACAGCGGCGTCGTCTTCTTATTCTGTTATCCTCCTAAACACAGCCCTCTGTCCTGGACCGGAGGAGGAGGAGGAGGATGCGGATCGGGGGAGGTGGTGCATGAAGCTGGGCATGGCAATGTTTACGTCTCCTGAAGATCACCAGCGTCAGTCTGCTCCTCCTCGCTCTGCCCTGTCCTTCCTCAGCCGCTGGAAGTCATGCAAACAACCACAGCGTTCGTCCTTCTCCAAGGTTGATCCTCCATCCGCTCCGGAGCACACCGCCGCATCGAAGTGTCTGTCCGCGGGCTGTGTGAGAGGCTGCAGCTCCGCGGCTCCAGTTGGCAGGAGGGGAGAGACTGGGGTGTTCCCTTGCTGGGACTGAATTATGTATTGCACCCTCTGTTCAACTGTATGGGGGCGCGCAGCGAGTGCACGTGAGCACAAGTCCCCCCCCTCCTCGCGGAGTGATGGAGAGAGAGAGGGAGGGCGGGAAGAGCACGAGCACCGTGCACCGCTAACTTTGCACTTTCTTAGCTGCAAGACACGACGTGTGGTCTTCTCTGGGATGGCGGCGTACCAAGTTCCAATAAATTAATGAGTCATTTTAATGCTGCACAGGTCCTTTCCACACATATACATATCTGGTCTAGATGACTCATACCTTTTAAAAGCCCGCATGGTCTTCGAGTAAAATCGGCATATGTAGCTTTTTGTCAAAGTATCAATTTATTAAAAAAAAAAAAAAAAAGCCTACAATTTAAACTAATTGATTCATGTTGCTGGCTAGCATATTGTGGCGGAAGTAGGCCACAAAAACCACTACAACCAGACTATAAAAGTTAGAACCATGTTAAAATAGGAGCAGTATTGTTCAGTGGATCCTACCATAGAAAACAAGGAATGATATACTTACATATTAGTTTATAAACGGCGTTGAGTCCAGTTCTGTCTTCGGTAATAAGCAAGACAATTTTAAACTAACGTTAGCTGATTTCCCTGTAGGTTTGGTCATTTAACAGTTACGTACAAGACAAAAAGGGACGTTTATCAGCCTTATGTTTATTTAAAATGTTCACATGAATGAGGATAAACTATTGAATATATTTTCGTAATATAGCATGCAGTTTTACCTGGCCATCAATATAATATGGAAATCACTGAAGTTTTATCAGCAGTCAATGTGATCACATGGTACACACAAGTGATGTTTATGTAGCCAGTGACCAATGAGATGCCTGCACTGACCTCTGGTGGCTGTTTGGATTCATACACCGAGAATTATAATGTGGTCGCAGCACATATTATGTTTTAGTCAATATATATATATAAAAAAGTATGTATAATAACTATAATTAGTTGTAGCAGTTGTACAGTATATGAAGCTGAACTAGAAATAGTGGCTTTTATTGCTTATGACCTTTCAATGTTGGACATTAAGGCAAACTGCCAACTTTTATTAACCTCATTCTAAAGATAAAAAATACATTTTCTATTTCTTTGCATGTGCAACACCTGCATTTAACAGAAACTAGAAAACTTAGAGAAGAAAGAAATACTTTTCAAAAGGTATATTTATTTGTTTTGCCTTTAATTACATCTCTATTTACAGTAGTATTCCAACCATCGTAGTTGCTTCAAATCACTTATCAAAACAAAGATGTTAGTTTCTTTCCTCACTTTACCAGAGAAGGTTTAGGCTCAGAACTTTTCCTGTCACAGAGCTTCTAAAGTCATACAGTCAGTCTTAACCAAAGACATCCAGCATGTGTGTACAGGATGAAGACTTCATTCTGGTTTTTACAGAGAGCACACTGCAGCTAAGTAGGTAGACATTTCATACACACTCACACACACACACACACACTCCTCTCCCGTTAGCCACAACACTGGCTGCCAACAGCTTGGTTTAATTACTTAATGGTGTGCTACGTTTATTATAAAGACGACTACGGCCTGGCCTTCACCTCTTTAAAGCAAAGGTTCACTGCTTGTTAAAAGCATTCAGCCCCCCTTGACTTTTCTAGTTTGAGCTTTCACAACATTAAATCACTGTGGATGGAATTATGAGTTTTAAAAACACTGATCCAGAGAATGGGCCTGTAATGTAACCAGATCTCTTCAAAAATGAAGTACAAAATATAAAAGTTCTAATCATTTATTATTTAAGTATTAAGTATTCATTGCCTTTACAATGTCACACCTACATTATAACTGGAGCAGCTAACTGTTTTTATAAGTTACATTATCATTTGAATAGAGATCAATGTGTAGTCAACTCATTTCAGCGTTAAAAACATCTGTATCTGGAAGGTTCGATTGCTGGGTTTCTTCTTTCCTGGCAAGAGTGGTATCATTAAGACAAAAGAACCCTCCACACATCCATCTGCGAGAGGTCCATCAGAAATGACCACTCAGACATTAATTAGAACTCAGAGTGCAATTAAGTCATCTCATTTAAGAATATGACACAGCTGTAATTCTGTGTCCATGTGAGAAGAGCACTAAGAGACCTGTGGACTCTGAGGGAGCTACAGGCTGCCTTGGCTCAGACTGTATACTAAACCAAAGACTCCACATCAACAGTCCATATAATGTGAATGTGGCATGAAGCCAGGTGGTGGCAGCATCATGCTACGCTTCTCTATAGCAAGACCAGGAATGCTTTAACACAACACTAATGTTTGGAAATGGGAGAGGTTAAGCAGGTTTACACTTAATAGGGAAAAGTGGCAGATGTGTCCAGATGTGCAAAGCTGACAAGAGATCTTTCTTCAGACTGTAGAAAGCTATAGTTTCTACCAACGCTGCTTACTTTGGATCATTTGTAGAGATTTCGTTTCATTTTGACATTAAAGCTGCAGTAGGTAACTTTTCTAAAAATAACTGAAATGTTTGATGAAACTTACAATGTGTCCTGACAGAAGTACATGAGAAAGATACTCTGTGAAAAAACAGGCTCCTCTGGTTCCTCCTAGTGTTCTCAATGGTATTTGTAAGAATCCACAATAAACTCTTAGCTCTGATTGGTTGTTTTCATTCAGGCCCAGTGGATTCTTGTAAATACCATTAGGAGCACTAGGAGGAGCCAGAGGACAGAGATTATCTGTCTCATGTCCTACTGTCGGGATAGATTGAGTTTCAGCAAATAGGAAAAAAAATTATCTACTGCAGCTTTAAAGTCTTAAAAGTTTTAACAGTCTTTTTTTCTGTTGATCAGTGTCAAACAGACCGTAACTCCATCCACTGTGCTTTAGTGTTGTACAACAGTTAAACATAAATACTTGCGCTCAGAATCTGAATCTGACTCTTGACTTCCCACTCACTAGTGGCCCATAGAGATGTGACGTAACTGAACTGTGATAGGGTACTGTGAGAATTTAAAAAAAACATGACAGGAAAATAAGGTTCAAGATAAAAAGTCATGTTTCCATGAATTCAAACAAGAACATTACTAAGGAAGGAGGACTTTGTAACATGTAGTTTATGTGATGGCTTAACTATTGACTTAAAATATGAGACTGAGGCCTTTTTATGAAGCTCAGCTGGAGTTGTTGCTCTTTTCATGAACCCAGAGCTCTACAGGAAATGCTCCCACTACAAAAACAACCGGTCAATATTTCAGATATTGAATGCACAACATGTCTGGCTCAACATTAACTCCCCTCCCTCCCAACACTCTTCCACTAGACTGTGCATGTCTCTTCAAATACACCACACAGTGAAGATGCACTGCCGATACCCTATATGATTTAATCAATGATGTGTTGCTGTTGGATGCACTCTGACAGGAAAGGGGCGAGGTGGACCTGCATTTGGATCTAGACAATGCTGTATTGTACCTTTGCATAACCTGACTCACTAGTCTTATGCTGACGGCTGAGACAATGTTACAGGGGGGAGGACAGTTCTAGACAACCCAGATGGGACCAGGACTGACGGTGTGTCCGGGGTCCTCGTAGGTAGGGGGTGACTCCTTGCTGTTAGAATGTGTAGCCAGCAGGGGGCGCTTTGTCGTCTTTGTTGCTCTCCAAGGAGAAAGGAGGAATGCGAACATCGAAGTGGGTGCCGTCAGTCCTCTCAATGCGGAACGTCCCCCTAAACACAAATAATGGAGGTCAATATTGCAAGCAGTGAATTAGTGACAGAGCATAAGATCCGATTGGTGAATATTAAACAGGAGCCATTTGATATGACATGACCAGGAAATTCATAAAGTGATAAGTTGTTTTAAGGTTATAAAACAAACCGTAAAAAGCAAGTCTAAAATAGTGATTTTTAAAAAGGTGAAGACAAAGTGTTGCTGATCTCCACCAGCAGGTCATTCCACAACTGAGAAAAGGCCAGGTTACCTTAAAGCCCGATTTATCCTTCTGCATTAAATTGCAGCCTAGGACCCTACGCCGCAGCCTACAGTTTAGTGTTTGTGCGAGTTGTCTGAGAAGGGAAAGCGACTCATGCAAAACCCAGATGAGTTATTAATGCTGTTTGAGAATCCCTCTTCAAAACACACACACGTGTCCTCACAAACAGACACAAATGGGACACTGCCTCGCTGCATGACATGCTCTTGTCTGTGCCCTCATACTGCCTTGTCCTTTTGTTTCACAGGCGGCAGGGGGAAAAAACGAGGAAAACCCAGGACACATTGAGGACAGAGACAAGGAATAGTTTCAGTTTTAATTGGAACTCAACACAGTAGCATAGAAACCCCACCACCCGCTAGCACTTTGGCAGAGCCGTTTGCAGACACACCAGCGCACAAGTATACATTTTCATAACGGCATAGGTAACTTGCCTATGTCTGTAGGCACAACGTACAATTAGAATCAATCTTTAGTTTTCAGGTTTGACTTAGGAATGACCTACCAGAATAGCTCAGGATGTATTTCAGCACATAGGAGGTCAGCTATATAGCCCTTTATAAACCTTAATTATTAAAATGTTTTAATCTATTCTGAATCTGACTGAGACAAGTAAAATGTGTTCTCTCCTGTTGGACCTGGTCATAAGTTTGGCTGCAGTATTTTGAATCATCTGGAGTTTATTGAGGTTTGGTTGTGTGAGGAGAGGGCAGAGTGCATTGCAGTAATATAACCGGGATGAAAAGAATGACTGTTTCTAAGTTTTAGTAGGATATGTAGCAGAGATGGGAAGTGTGTAACAGTAAACTGGTGTAAGAAGGGTGAACTCACCACATGTGACCACTGGGGGCTTGTAGAGACACATGGCTGCTGTACTGAAAGGCTGGCTGTTCTTTGGACAACACCGGCTCCTGTGACAGAACAGAGACCATGTGACGAGGTTACACAAAATTTGTGTTTAAAAGTGCAAGTCTGGGTTTGCATTACTACTGTTGACCTTTGCATTTGTGATCGTCAAATTTAGCCTGCAACACATTATCTGCAGAGCTAATTATGTGTACACACAGCTCGAAAAATATAAAAAATTGTGGGCGATGAAATAACAAAAGAAGGATTAAAGCTTAAAAGAAAATGACAAAAAAACAGTTGGATGTCTCTTTGTGATGTTTCATTGGCATCTGACAACACATGTACTGTATTTCCTGTTAGTATACATCTCTTGAATACTGCATTTGTGTGTGTTGTACTAACCCTTCCTACGACTCCTCGTCCTCGGACCGTCTCCAGGGTTCCTGACAGGCTGAAGATCCTCCAGTGCCTCTCTCTCAGCTGAACCACCTCGTTGCCCATGTTCTCCAGACGGATACAGTACCGCCACTGCAGGAAAACAACACACACACACACACACACACACACAGTGAGTCTGCCGGCACAGGAAAGGTTAACACTATGAAATATACCAGCGCCTGGCTTGTAGCTTCCCACTGTCACTGTCCTTGTGGACCACTCCACATGATAAAAAATTTAAAATAAAAATAAAAGGAATCTGCTACTCACCCAATACACATGGGAGTTCTGGGCCTCCTGAGAACAAGAGAGACTGTCTATTAGTATTTCAGAGCCAACCAAAACAGAAAATGGCTACAAGAAGCCTGCAGGCCAGGGCCGTAATTGGCAGATACCTGCGCAATGCAGATGAGCTTCATGCTGGTTGCCTACAGGCTGCGCTTTAAGATCCAGTTTTATATTTCAGAGGTATAGGCCTAATTTATGCATGTAAGAGTTGAGCTGGTCAGTTACCCTCATGCCCATGTAGAAGGGGATGACGGTGACTCGGATGTTCTCTGTGGTCTCCCTGTGGACATCTGAGAGCTCCAGCCAGGGGTGGTTCTTCTCCTGCCAGGCCTTCAGGGTGTCTCTGGCTGTGAACGGAGGAGCTACAGAGGAGGACAAAACACACAAATATTTACTGAAAACACTCTTCCTTTAGTTCGACAATCTCACTGGTTAGTGTCAACAGCAGAACTGAAGCAAAGGTAAAACTACAGAACTTGTTGTGTATCAGTATCCAGTGTGTTTGAGAGCCATTTTAGGAGTTTTAAGCATATTTTGATGATTATCAGTATTATCAGTATCAACATTGTGAAGGATAATCCTGACATGAAATTACCATATCGCCCCATGACTAGTTCATTATGAGGATTATGGTAGAAACGTGGCTGTGTGTATTCACTGTCGCTGAAGTGAACCTCTGGGCAGTGTAAAAGGTTTGATGTTGAAAAGCTGAAGCAGAGACAGTAGAGGAGTGTTTACATTTGGCAGGGTTGTGCATGAGGAAGCGCTCAAACAGTTCGTGCTGGATAGGGGCCTGCTCTGTAGCGTTATAGGGCAGGATGTCTTCATGGCTCACATAGTCCAGACCTGAAGGAAAGAAACAGAGACTCACGGTCACACAGGGATGAGACAGAGAACAATTATAACTGCAGCAAATGGGAAGTTTTATATTCTAAACCCAGAGCCTAATGTAATACTAAAACATGAACTTTAAGGAAACTGAATGTTTTGTCCTGAAGTGGAATTAACAACACTGGGTGCTGAGCTGGACCATTTCATCAGTAGAATGGTCATATCTTTGCCCCATTCAAAAAGACCCTGGGATATACAGGGCCCACCAGTGATATGTGGCCACTAGGGCTGCAGCTATCGAATATTTTGGTAATCGAGTATTCTATCGAATATTCCATCGATTAATCGAGTAATCGGATAAAACATACTTTTGCTTAATTAAAGCCCAATTATAAATATACAATA
>NW_023340257.1:3958629-3959011 GCF_004916995.1 Morone saxatilis | reverse complement strand
TCGAGGAATCGTTGCAGCCCTAGTGGCCACCATGTCAGTGAGGTCCAGAACCCAGTGTGTCCTGACTGGCTGCATACCTGGGATGGCGTACAGGGCTCTGCTGTCATCATGGTTGGCCAGAAACGTTACTGCCTCTGTCTGGGACCTCTGAGACTGTCAAACACAACACAAACAAACAGTCACACACCTGGTGGTTCAGATACTAATGAAAAACCACAGCCAGACACTGCGGTGGTTTAGTTTCCCTATAACATTCAAACTCATTGCACTGCATGTTAAGATAATCAAAATGTACTTGCACAAGGTATCTACAAGAGTACTCAATGTAACTTTAATGTATAATACAACCTCTCTAATGGCAGTAGCAATTTTTCCAAAGACC
>NW_023340257.1:3955545-3958604 GCF_004916995.1 Morone saxatilis | reverse complement strand
GCCTTAAAATGTCTTGAATATGATTTTGACAGGTATTAAATTTTGATTGGATTAATGACGTTAAGTTTATTGTATAAGTAGCAGTTTTCGGTCTGACTTTTAGATGTTTTGGGGAATAAATTGTATTAATCATGCTTCATATCATTTGTATTTTTTTTCATTCATAATGGTCTTAAAAGTGTCTTTAAAAGTATATTCTTTAACCTGTTTAAACCTGCGGAAACCCTGTGTTACATATTCTTACCAAATTTCAGTTCTGTTTGAGTGCAAGTGTAGTAACTAGGAATACAATTGTTACAATTAGTGTATGAGACGGCTGTCTAACTTGAACACTTCCTCCTCCAGACAGAGGCTAATTTAAGACTTGTCCTCGGCCTCTGTCTGGAGGAGAAAGCTTCAAATCTTATAGTTCGTCTTTTAGGTTGTTCTGAACTCCCTCAAATGTCCATGTGAGATGTAAGGTAATAGTTGGTGCTCCTAAAGGAAAAGCATATAGTGACTTACTATGTGAGGACAGTCCCTGGTGTCAATCAGGACTTGGTAGTAGGTGTGGGTCTTCCCCTTCACCTCCTTGGAGCCGTGGGCTCCTGGGGGCTCAGGTTTGCTGAAGGAAGAAAGTCAGAGAGACAAAAAGAATCTCAGTTATACAAGTCTCACCCATAAACCAAGCCATCGAGGACGCGTGTGGGTGCAGGCTGCAGCCTGAGATGGAGGTTTACCTGTCAGACATGGGAGGGGTGATGTCTCTGTCATAAAGTCGGGCATGCCAGGGAAACAAGACAATGCCTCTGTAGCCAAACACACTGTGGAGAAACAGCTGAGGAGAGCACAACAACAAGGAGAGATGGGATGAGTTGCTGTGAGATTATATCTGGAGGAGGTTTAATAAAGCATAAATTAGATGAGATTACAGTCACTTGACAAGATCATGCAAATGTACTTTCTTAATACAAAGCTACTGATTTAACAAAACTTCAAAACAGTCCACACAGTGCAAACACAGGACAGTAATATTATACTATATGTGCTACATGAATTTGTAATGAGGGCGAAAGCCCCTAGGAGCTAGTGTAGCCCATCTGGGATTTTACGTGTGTGCGAGTCTTACCTGTCCTGTTTCATATTTGCCGTGCTGCTTCACAGCCTCAAACACTCCCACAGTCTCCAAAATCTTCCCTTCAGGCCTGTTCCTGCCAAAAACAGGCAACACCATTACACACTGGACCGTGTGTGTGCTGTGTTGTGTTGTCGTTGTGTCCTCGTTGGAAGCGTGAGTGTGAGTGTGTGAGAAACCAACTTTAGCCATCAAAAGAAAATCATATGATCACAAACTAACATACAGGTCTGTATTCAAAACACAGTGACTGAGAACAAAACAACATCATATAATCGACAAACACAAATAGCCCATAAGTCCCTGAGGAGCCTCAACAGGAAATCCCACAGCTGTGGAGAGGAGGAGGATTTTCCCTCCTGTAGAGGCGATTTACATTCATCCCTACAGGATCTCTCCTTCTCCTCAGTCGTAATCTCAATCACAACTTTGACAAGATTGAATTAAACACCTCGACTTGTCAGATGTCAACAAACAGGGCGACTGTTTGACCTAATCTCCATGTCCTCGCAACAACACACACACACTCTTACAGTACATATTACCACTGACAACAACAGCTGGTCACTTCAAATAAATAACACGCATACTTACTGTGCTCCCTGCAAAGCTAATCTTCACAGAGATGAAGAGTGGGGATTAATGAGGTGGATATATGGAGGATTTAATATTACACAGGAGGTTGGTTTAAGGTTATTTCCTTATCATGTGTATTGCACACAAATAATCACAAGGTAACCTGGTTTTACTATGCGAAATATAGTGAAAGTCCAACTGAAATTAAACTTCATTTTTAAATCTGCTACCGCACACATATCTGCTCTGGAAATCCCTTGTCCTGTTCTCCTGTGAAGTAGTCCAAATTATCTCTCTCTTTAACCTTCAACAATGGCAGAAATCCTACAGGGTCAGAGGCATGTTAAAAAAAGAAAACTATATATAGTTTTAAGACACTTGTATCAGCTGATAAGTTCAAAGTTTAGGTATCAGGAAGAAAAAAAACATATCAGAACTTCTGTTCTTTTGAATTTATGTTATGGGCAATGGGATAAAACATATAATGATACAGTCAGAAAAAGGCTGAACACAGGAACAGGGACAGTGACATTAGGTGTCCTGTCTGCGATGCAATAATGTTTCTTAACAAAAGGTATGTTATGGTATGCTTTCGTGGCATTTGAAAAATTCTAAGTATATTTTGATGATTATTGCCATAATATCGTGAATCACAATTATTTTAACCAGGTAACATGACATATTCCCATGAAATCCCAACCATAGACCTCACTGTCATACAGCCAATCAAACCTTTTATAAAGCAGTGTACACAACACAACAGCCCACAGTAGGTTTCCTCCTGAAGTCTCCTTTTATCTTACTCACATAAATGAACACGTCCTGTCCTTTCAACAGTATTTCAGACTGCAAAGGGGACTGCAATGATTAAACGTGATTTCAGCTGGACTTGAGACAGCCTGACATTTAAATGCTATGAGCCTCAGATTTTGGGCAATTACCTCTAATGCTACAATGCACTGAAAGCTGGAAGTGAGCTCTTAGCAGCTGCTGGGTGATTACTTCAACCTCCTGTTCTGAAAGAAAGCCGGGGGAAACGTTCAGTCATTACACCAATGACATTTAGCCATAGTAAAAAGCAACTAATTATTATTTTTATTTGTCTATAAAAAGTCCAAAAACTGTACAAAATGACAAAAAAAAAAATACTCACAATTTATCAGAGCCAAAAGTGACAGATGTGATAAATGTAAGATTATATAACCCTGTACACTGAGGACGGTAAAATGTTAGAAGGAACATGGTTGGTAAGATGGCGGATAACTGCTGTGAAATATCTCCGGGGCTGAGAGATCAGGAAAAAGCTTCCAACATTTCCTGAATGCAGCGTTAGATCTACTGTCAAGAATGTCTGTAGGCCTGTCACGAT
>NW_023340257.1:3955063-3955520 GCF_004916995.1 Morone saxatilis | reverse complement strand
TCACGATAAAAAATTTGCTGGATAAATTGTCCCAGAAATTATTGCCGAAATACGATAATTTGTCATTCCCAGACCATTTCATCTAATATAATTTTATTTATCGTGCGATTAATTGATTTATCGCATATCGCGACAGGCCTAAATGTCTGTGTGCTCCCCTGAGGTGCTGCTGCGTATCACTTCTACAACACTGGTGCTGAGAAATGAAGTTGTCTGATTCAACTAAATCTGATGAATGCAGCAAAATGATTGCAATATGAGAAGGCAGAAATCAAAATGACAACTTTGTATGTAGGTGCACTTTCATTCAAGTCGATCACGTCCACTATCTGCAACAGCTTACTCAGTACAACTAATTATAACTAACTAACAACCACTATCATGTGTGTAATTCTGAACAGAGTAAAGGAAACATTATAGTGCATCATGGTCTTTATATTGAGTGTAAGAAGAGGCC
>NW_023340257.1:3933768-3954984 GCF_004916995.1 Morone saxatilis | reverse complement strand
GCTGATAGAACAGCTTGTGTTGGCTAAAGGGGCATTTACTGCAACTGTTAATGGCATGTAATGTTCAAACCCAGGACAGAGAAAATATAAGAGATTGCATTAGCTCAAATTAGTTCCTAATAACTAAAAGGGAGCCTACTTTTCACATCTGTACATTTATTTCATTGATTCAATAAAAATGTCTCGCAGAAAGCACAACATACTGTAGATCTCAATAAAGAACGCGAGCACGTGGCCTGACCAGCTCTTCAACACATTTAAAGATGGGCTCTCGTTCTCCATTTCTACCACTGCGACAATCTGAGAAATGTCAATACACTGCGTGGCCAGAGATAATCAGATCTAAAAATAGCCCACACACTGAAAACCCTGGAACCAGCGCTGGCCAACAGCTCCCCTGGTCAACAGCTCGTCCTGCCAGAAGCACAGGGACAACTATCCATTTCACATCAGCCTTTTCCTTCTGTACAGAGGGGGCCGCTCGCTGTGCCACTGAGCGGTCATCGTGTCATCAAAGGCTGCCAATAAGACGGACATAGGATTACACAATAAAAAAAAGTTACATAAAGTGAAGTGAGAGACACATGCTGCTGAATAACTGCTGCTATTCCAACCACTGAGGGGGCACTCGCCCACCTGTACACCCACCACAACTTTCTCTCACACTGGCTACATTTGTGAAGTACACTCTGCCGCTCTCTCGGCGAAGTTCCTCTTATTCCGTCACTGCGGCTGGTGTGAACGCCACGCACACAAGTTACGTGTGTGGCTGGCATACTTTGCTGCCCACACAACCACAAATTAAATCTATGATATCTGGATTCTTTAGACAACCGTCTGGGCTGAATTAATAAATTGTCATCAGCAGTGTGCAGAGTCAACATGAGTGTCCCTATGTCACTAGTGATAGGACTAAGTCTGTAAGCTCTGATCACATGTTCAGGCTGAAAAACAGCCTGGTCATGGTGTGTGAGGTGGTTTTCGTTTATACAACAGTCCGGGTCAAAATTACATGACTAAACATGGGTTTGTGCTCATTGTGGAAATGGCTGGCTACACAGTGTGCCTGTATGAATGGGAGGTATGACAACATACACTGGTAGATGGTAGAAATGTGCTCATCGTCAAGAGTTTTTGCTAAACTGTTTGTACCAAGGCAGCTCTCTATCTAATATCTATGAGCACACTACTGCAAGATATGTTGCACGTCAATGAGCAGGACTGCTTTGTGAAAATACTGGACTGTTGGATCCAGGTATTTAATTTACTGGATTAAAGCTGCAGTAGGTCATTTTTATCAAAATAACATTACCGGAGTAGTACATGAGACAGATCATCTGTGAAAAGATCCGCTTCCTCTGGCTCCTTCTTGTGCTCCTAATGGGATTTATAAGATTCCACCAGGCCTGGATGAAAACAACCAATCAGAGCAGAGAAAGAGTTGTTGATTGATGAGTAGGAGCACCAGAACGAGCCAGAGGAACCTGATCTTTTCACAGATCATCTGTCTCATGATATAGTCAACATTTCAGCAAATATGACAGAAAATTATCTTATATAACAGACACAAAAACTCTTTTCCCCCATCAGACTGTACAACAGCTTCTCAGTAAAGGCAGGGAGGACCAGATTAGACAATAGACAATAAGACAATGGACAATGTCTACGCTGTATTTGCCACATCCTTTTGCACTGTCTTACTTCCACTTCCCACTGCGTGTTCACTGCTTCTGCAATGTGTTGACTGTAGCGCCTACCGGTTGCATTGCTATAGTATAGTTATATTACAGTACATACGATACCTCTTACTATCTGATCTTTTGGATTCGTGTTTCTTAAGGTCAGGGTTTTTAATTTGAGTTTAATGTATCTTTAATGTATGTTTGTATAAAGTATCATAATAATAATAATAAATATAAAATATAAAATTGTCCTTATTGCAGCTTTAAATAAATCAGACATTCCAGTTTACCCTTTGAATGGTAATCGAGTCACAGCCACAGAAAACTCAATGACAGCGTTGTTTAACACTGTCAATCAATTTATTTTCATATTAACTGAGAGATAATCAGTTGATGCACAAGTGGCAGCAAATAAATACAAACCACGTTTCATAATAAATTAGGGTTTGACACACAAAATGATCAGTGTCAGAGATCAGATCGTGTAAATTAGCCACACTGACAAGACTGTCTGCAGATCTGCCTCTATATTTTTGTTTATTGGTCGATTTATCTCAAAATATGAGACAATCAGCACCAACATGGCGGTTCAAAATGGCGGCCTGCACAGAAGAAGACCCACTCCCTCTGTAGACAAACACGGCTCCTTCTAAGGTAACAGAAGTACAACATTTCTTATTGTCAGGTGAGTATACACCAATGAAAACATACCTATGAATATTAGATCCTCCTAAAGTACAATAACTGGGCTTTTATCAGGCAACAAAGTTAATGCCAAACAGCACGAGGGCTATGTAAACAAGAAGTGATCAGCCATCTTAAATCCTAATCCTGAAGTAAGAACAATCTTCCACAGTTTGTCTAACTGCGGGATTGAACATGTCGGCAGGTTGGAGGCAGTCCGATCACACCGTGCTAAGTGTTGCTCAACGCATGCTGGCTAGTTACCCTGCTAGCTAGTGAACAGCAGAGGACAACTGCACTTTTAACACTTTCTGCTGCTACATGTCAGCTCCCGACCACGCACCATACTCACAAAGCAGGCACCGTCTCCAGACATCTGTCCACTCGACATAAGCGAGGCCAGTCTCTTGACGGTGCCATGTTGAACAGCTCGTACTTAGCTAAAGACTGTAGCATGTTAGCATTGACAGAGAGGAGGACACTGGCTGCGTCTCTTACCGTGACGACATGAACCTCCTCGGCTGAACAGCGCCGGGCAGCCCGCAGGCTCGACACTGTAACCGCGGTCTGTTCACCTCGAACCCGCCGCTACTGTCAACCACACTCAGTATTCTGTGTGTGTGCTTGTTGTATTTACTGACAGTGCTCAGCAGACCTCGGCGTAACGCACAGGCCGCCATCTTTCCAGCCCTGGCACGCTTACACACACATATAACAGCAGGGTAACTTACTGATGCTGCGTTCAGGAACGACCGAAGAGTCGTATTTACGAGAACTGAATGATTACCGAACGATGGATTAGCTTTTCTTTGTTCTTTTTTCTTTTAAATAGACGCGAATTCTCAGTCATAATGTCTGTAAATGCTAGTTGTGATTGCTTTTATTATTATCTTAAAGTGGGCAGTTTTTTTTTTAATAAAAAACGATCTTAATGTTGTGGAAAAGTCAGATGTGATTGATTATAATTTAGAGATAAGGATAACAACTTGATCCTAAAGGTTAAAATGATTCTATTACATTTACAATCGGAGATAATTTAGTATTGATGTGCCACGCCGACTTCAACAGCCTCCAAAACCTACTTTTGTAAAAATTTAGAATTTGATTCTCACCAGAAGGCTTTACTGACACAATCTGCGACACTCGGCTTTAGGAGCTTTTGAGGAGCCCGTGAAGGCACCAAAGAAGCTCACGTGTACTGTAGCGAGTAACATTTAAGTTGACTATAAAATTAAATATTTTTGTCAACTTATTATTAACATTAACCGTTTTTAAAGAGTATTAATGAGATTTGCCAATTTTCAAAAATTCTCAATTTAAAATAAATTCTCCCAAAGTTGGTCATGTGAGTGACACGTCATCGTGTCACAAGGCAAACAACATGGCTGCTTACTGGGGTGTACATATTTACCAATAGCGTTCACTAGCCGTCGAACGCCGAACTTCAATGTATAATAATACTAAAAATAGTTTGAAATAGTTTCTTGATAGCATATGTACACTGTTGCCTTTTGCTTGAGTGGAAACACGCTTTAAAAAGGTTTATCTGGGTGCGTCCCATAAAGTCAGACCTCCCTGTCAGTCAGTTGGATTGGCACCATGGCTTCAGCGTTTGTCGTCGGGGATAAATTCATAAATAAGGTGACTGAGTTATTAGAAAAGACAGACTCATCTCTGCCCCAACGATTGAGAGAAGAACTGGTGGAGGTTCTTGAGAAACCGGAACCAACAACCCTGTCCTTCAGTACAGCGAGAAGACTCAAGAAATACCTCCAGGACAAAGGTAATATCCTAATGTACTAATGAGACTGCTCCATAGAGTGTGTTTGGTAACGTGAGGAACACTCTCTACAAACAAGGGATTTGTGTCTTCTTATATTATAACAACATGTTTACTCAATAACTAATGTTCAATGTTTCTTAACATTTTATATTCATAGTCGAATTGGTGGAACATTTAGGAGGATCTATTGGCAGATATTGAATATAATAAACATAGGTATGTTATAATCACCTGAATATAGGAATCATTGTGATTTTGTTACATCTTTCTACAGTAGCCCAGAACGGACAATCCAAACACTGGCTGTAGATGGGGCCAGTGTTTCACTGCCACCATAGTTTCTCCTACACTTTACAGCCCGTTCTCATTCCCAGGTCATCAAATACAGGGAGCGAGCAGTATTCAGTTGGTTGCAATCTGCAACTTCACTCCAATAAATCTTATGCACTGGTCCTTTAAAGCTTACAGTATATCATATTATTTAATATTGATATCAATATTATACTGTGCGTTCTGATGTGATATTCTGCAATAAAACATTAATCATGCCAGTAAAGTCTAATGTTAATATATTATGTAAAACTTTCTTTTGGCTCCAGGACATCCTTTCTACCTGCATGAGTTGTTGGAGGATAGCTCGCTGCACCTGCCTGAGGTTGTGAAGCCTCCCAGAGTAAGTGAAACATGGACGTTTGTCATATTGTATTTGTATGACAAGAGACAAGCTGCCGACCTTCTTAAAATAACATTCACTTTCAACATTCAGCTTTGAGGTGAAAAAAAACTCCCCAGAGACTTGGAATATCCCCATATGACTTGAGTGCAGTATTATTATTCTTCTTTTCAAGGGAGGCACAAAGAGCTAAATATAAAACCAGTGTTGGTGTTAACTTCAGTTCCTGAAGGTTAAACATGTGCTGCAAAACAACTGACATTAAACTGACTCCTCCCCTCTTCCTTCAGAACCCTGAGCTAGTGGCACGTCTCGAGAAGATCAAAGCCAAACTAGCCAACGAGGAATACAACAGAATCACACGTAATGTCAACACTCAGGTACATTTTCATATATGTAGTATTAAAAACATCAAGGTCAAGATGTGATTTCACGCTATGGGACCGTATTATAGAAATATAAGATGTCATATATTAATCATGGTGTGAGACTTACTGCAGCATTTTTGGAGGTGAAGAAAACATTTTTTTTCTGGCAGACACTTGTACTTACTAAGCACAGTAAAGATGTGCACATATTTTACTATATAATAAATGTCTTTCTTTGTCTTCAGGAACTCAACCGCAATGGAACATTAGCAGATTTTGGACTGCAAGGTTGGTACTGTTTAATATCTTGTTACAACTTCAGAGATCATTTTATCATCACAATTCAAGCATTCGGCATTAAAAATAAACTCCTCCTAAACTTGTTTTCCCCTCTCTTTCTCCAGTGAGATCAGTCAAAGCAGTGGCGGTAACCATATTCAACTTCCTGGTCACAGTGATCGCTACTTTTGCCTGCTCGTATATGGGAAGTCAGTACCTGTTCACTGACACTGCAGCGGTAAGAGAACATATTCACGTAGATTAAAGCTGCCACGCCCAGCTACATGCGGTGAAACTACTCCTGCCTTTATTAAACATATTATATTCAGTTGTGGTGGAAACGGTGTTCATGGTGATACTGGAGGCTGTACTTTGTGACCTTCCTGTACATGGGGTTACACTGAACGCCGTCTCCTTCTTTAAGCTGTCTCCTGCTAGAGGTTACCTAACTTTGCGTCTGTCTCTTGTTTTCCAGCGGGTAATATCAGCTGTGATCGCTGCGTCTGTAGTCGGGCTCGCTGAGCTGTATGTGCTGGTCCGGACCATGGAGGGAGAACTAGGGGAACCGTAGGAGCAAACCCAGTGAAATGTAGCAGCCCTACAAGCAGAACTGTCGACATCTCACTTTGTCATGACACCTCTTTTTATTCAACGAGAAAATTGGTATCATTTTTGAGTAAGTTACTGAGAATTTACAAATCAATGACTCTAATGGCACTAAATGGAAAGTTGGAACCTTACAAGAAAAAAAAACTTGGTCCAAAATGACTGAATGTCTGTTCTTTGACTTTGTGAAAGATTACTGTTTTATCTGTTCTCTCTTTATATTTTAAATCAAAGTATGAGCAATGTCTCTTATTTATTTGCAGCTATTATGTATTTCATGTTGTTTTTTTTGTTTTGTTTTAAACAACCTCTTGTCTTTCTCCTTGGCACTGCCCTATAAAATAAATGTTCATTTAATTCCTTCCATTCTGCTCTCAGATGTAATCATATTTTTGTGGGGGTTTTTGTGTAAAATCATCAGCACTAACTAAAGCTAATTCATAAAATACATTTTCCTCATCTTATTTATTCAGGAGAGACACTGACTCTTGCTCTTGGAATGTGATCTTTTTTAAATATTAATTTACAGCAAATAACTGTTTGTAGCTTGTGAGCTACAGTACTTAAGATGGCCCATAAACATAAATGTGGTGTTATTCTATATTTCACACACTTCCCTACTCTGTTTATGCCTCTACAGCTGTTTTAGGAAATTACGTTTACTATAGTTTTTAACTCAAACAGGAGCAAAGAGTGCATCTAATCCAGTTGCAGGAGAGAACCCTTGAGAACTAATGTTACTTTACTGAGCACCAGCTGGAAAAAAAATGATACCAAAGATAATTTAGTTTAGCTTATTCTGTTGTTAAAATGGCATTACATTTGAGAGCGAATTGTGAATTGTTTACTCAAAACTCAAAGTTTAGGACTTTAGACTTGAGTGCAGAGACTTGTGACTTGCCCCACCTCTGAAATTAGGTGATCAGTAGGCCAAACGTCAACTCAGGGTTGTATAATGAAGTTCAGGTTGAACTGTTTTACATGATAAAGTGTTGATTAGCATGTTAGCATTGCCATTGTGAGCATGTTAGCATGCTGACATTAGCATTTAATTCAAAGCATTTCTGTGCCTGAGAACAGCCTCACAGAGCAGCTAGCGTAGCTGTAGTCTTATTGGACAACAATGGAGATCTATGGTACAGAGGAGTAAGATATATCAGGCTTTGGATACGCACGCAATATGTATTAGTAGAATCTTTTCTTTGTTGACTAAGAAAAATACAGAATGACCACCTATGATTTTGAACAGTTGTGTTTTTCATCAATACTGTAGTGATAGCTAGTAACTTTATACCTCTTTAAAACGGGGCATAAACGTTTATTCTAGACCCTTAGGTAGAGTAGTTTGACAAAAGGTAGATGAAGACCATGAAATAAGGTAGAAAGCCCAGGAAAAAGCTAGTAAGTGGAGCTTGACTTAAGCTATTTTGTCAAGTTGTTTATTTAGCTCTGCAGTTAAAGTTGTTTTGACTCTCGTAAATAACCCGCCAGCTGTGGCATCAGTTACTAACAGTGTTCACTGATCTGTTCTTCAGTTATTTTATCATCCATCTCCCCCTGACAGATGTGCCAATAACTTCTGATCTGTGTTTACTGCATCTGATCTGGAGTGAATTATAGAGCCAAGCACCACATGAAAAACAAGCGATTATGGGACCCCAGAGGTACAGTAGCTGTGATATGATCCTCAGAACAATAACACCATGTATCTGATTTCAAAACAGTTCCAGTACGACACAGGCGATCTGTTTGCTCTGATCCTTTCTCCAGTTATGAATTCATATTTTTTTGTAAACTATCCTATCCTCTTCTTATTAAGTCCTTTCATATCAGTGGAAAGATTAAAAGATGTAACTACATCTGGAATACAAAAAAAAAAGTATCTTTCTAAGATCTGAGATTTGACACCCGGATTAAAGGTTTATTGAAAGATTATTTGGTATTAAAGATGATTATGATATGCAGAGATCTCTGTCCAGCACTGGACGAACAATGTGCACTACTGTCTGTCATATTTGCCTCTGTATTATACCTCTCATGTAATATTTCGAAACTTAAATCCAGGCAGAATTACAGAGCCTGTAAGCTGATAGACCCTGAGCTCTGGCTTTAATTTAGTTCTTATTTTTCATTTTTCTTCCTTCCCTCTGTCCATCTAACCCTCCTGATACTTACAGCCCAGAGAGATATGAAAAAATAAAATAATTATTGCTGTCATGGTATCTTACCACAAAGAATCATTTTAATCAGAATGTTTTAAAAGATAATACTCGCGGGGTCGCAGCATTAAACATGCCACAGTTCAGCTTAGAGCAGGAAAACAGGAGCTGGCATCTGTGAGGAGAATCCATGACAAGTACATCAGTGAGACCACCAAAGAAATGTTTATGAGCTGCTATGGATTCTCCAATTAGTCCTTTATTTATGTGGAAAACACCAAAATGACACTAGAAACACACTGGAACAAGTCCTAAGCTTATATATCTTTCATTTAACACCGTTGAAAGGTGCTTTGGCTCAGTTTCAGTTTTCTAATGTCTGAACACAAAATGCTGTTCTTCATTTGGCCTCTGAATCTCACACAGTACACAAATCAAATTAGGCAATACATCACACAGTACGTATATTAGGCCATTTCAACACTGACACATAAATGTCCATATGTTCTCCTCAAAACACCACCAGCTGTGCTCATTTTCTCAAGTTTATACAAATAACAATGACATAGAAAATGTGCAATTCCAGCAGAAGTCAGTCAGTGTTTGAAGTAATATAGAGTAAGATTGACGTTTGAAAGCTTTCATAGTGTTTATTGGATATGTTGTATTCCTGTAAATATACAGTTGATAGTGTAGTCTAAAGTCTGATTTGAAACTACAGTAAATCTTACATACAGGATAAAATGGTTCTTTCTGTTCTGCATCGACCACCAACCTTAGATATTTACATAAGACTGATCATATAAAATACAGTCAGCTAAAGTAATGCTGGAAATGATTAAATGGCCATTTACACCACCAACATAATACATTTAATAATACATACCATAATACATTACAACATTTGACAGTAATAAAAAGGAAAGAAATTGCATTTCATTTTCCTTGTTTTGTCTTTCAACCACTGCTATACATTTGACCTTTAGCGTACTGATGACTTAATTTCCGGGGTGGGACCAACCAGGTCAATCAGGTTTTTGCAAGTCACAAGCTTCTGCAAGTCTAAAGCCCTAAACTTTGAGTTTTGAGTCCTAAACAATTCACAATTCACTCTTAAATGTAATGCCATTTTAACAACAGAATGAGCAAAAACAAAAGTATCTTTGGTATAATTTTTTCCAGCTGGTGCTCAGTAAAGTAACGTTAGTTCTTCATGGTTGTCTCCTGCAACTGGATTGGATGCTGTCGGATTAGTTCAACCAAAGTGGATCTGTGGAATTAAGTGTCGACTCGCTGGGAATTGATTTGTGACACATACTTTTTTGTGCTTTTGGGTCTTTGGACTTGGGGAAAATATTTTCAAGTCAAAAGTCTCAAGTCCAAGTGAAGTCGCAAGTCATTGATGTTAAAGCCCAATTTGAGTCAATCAAATTTGAGCCTCAAGTCCAACTTTAGTCCTAGTCGTGACTCGAGTCCACACCTCTGATACTCTATGTTGGGCACTGAAACTTGTGCTAACATAGCTGAGGTGTCTGTATTCTGAGGGATGGGCATGTGATTTGCATTGAATGTTTTGCAAATTGAAACTCTGTGAAAACTGAGCCAAAGCAACTGTAAATTATTGCAATTTCAACTTCAACTGGGATGAAATCGGGTCCTAACATATTTAAAACATGACTGGAACATACTAAAAACACAAGACAAGGACAAACCAACCACAACTTGAAACAACTCTATAGAGGTTTGAGGACCGATCGGCAGTAGTAACACACAGAACAGTGTGAACTCAAGAGGTGTTGTAAAGGGAAATACTGACATACTGACAGGAATAGAAGCCCCAGGATTCATATATTCCACTGATCGTGTTCCACATCCAGATTTATCAGAACTCCAGAAAGTTGGTGACAATAGCAGCGTTGTAGATCAGGTCTGAGATGTAGCCCATGGAGGTCTGTGGTCCCATTTGAGGGTGGTGGTGATGGTGTGGGTGGTGGTGATGGTGGTGGTGTCCTTGGCCCTGAGTTACCTCCCAGTACACCGGCTGAGGATGGGAAGGGACTACCTGGTCTACAGAGGTGTGACCTCCTGCAGCGCTGCCTCCGTACACGGCCTGATGAGCCCCGGGTGGAGCCACGGTCTGGGGTTTGAAGTTCCTGAAGGCCTGGTAGGAGCGGGCGGAGGCTGGGTGGTGAGGCTGCCTGCTGACAGGCTGAGGGAAAGAACCGGGGAGGAACCCCGGGAGTGCTGGTCCCAGGTGCTGCCTCTGGTGGTGCTGCTCCTCCTCCCAGAGACGAGACTCTGGAGGTTTAGAGGAGCCCAGCGCGGGCTGCTGGTGGCTTGACGAGGAAGATGGTGGCGATGATACGGGGTTGCTGTAGATTTGGATCCAGTCAGAATACATTTGCGGGACGTCTTCACAGGAGTGGTTCTGCTCCGGCCTGAATATGTCTGCCAGGGTGGTTGAGGCGAGGAAAGCAGAGGTCACAGGCCCAGTGGAGGGATCAACAACCCCTCTACCTCCCAGGACTGACTTGGTGGACTTGGGGAGTCTCCCAGTCTTAATACTTCTGGCTCTTCTGTTTTGAAACCACACCTGTGGAAAATGATAGGACTTGTAAAGTAATCACACTTTTGGTGGACCTAAATTTGACTCGTTATCATAATTCTGTTTTTGCTATTAACAAGTCATTTCACGCAATTTAGTCTGGCTTAAATTGCGCAGAGATGATATGTCATACTCCTTTTTTATGTAAACCGGAACTGTGGAATCTGTATTTGTATTTGCCACAGTGGATACTATCTAACAGTTGGGGGTCTAACCACAAAAATCGATACAGACAATATCACAAAATAAGATATCGCAATACAATATTTTACAACACTGTCATCAGATATTCTCTAAATGCAGGTCAGTGGGTTTTTAAGTTGAAGGGAGACCCCAGAGCACCACACTCACCTGTATCTTGCTCTCGGGCAGGTGTGTGTGCGCGGCCAGCCTCTCCCTCAGGGTGATGTCCGGGTAGGGAGTCACAGCGAAGGCCTGCTCCAGCTCTGACAGCTGGGCCCGGCTGAAGATGGTCCTCTTCCTCTTCCTCTGGCCCTCCATCAGCCCGGCGGCTCTGTCCGGCTCCGGGGAGGACAGCGCGCCCTCAGCCCGAGCATCTTCTAATCACAAAGGGAAGTGAAATAATGATTAAAAAAAACATGTAAATAAAATGAATACATTTTATTTTACAAATTTGGATTCATTTAATATATTTTCATGTAATACATTTTACTGTAGCCTCATATTTACTAGGTTTTGTTCCAGGTTTATTATTTGTTCATAACACAGGCACATTTGTTTCTAATTGTTTAAATGTTTTATTTAGATAATACAATTAAATAATAATAATGTAAAATAATTCTGTCGGGGATTGTCCTCTTTTTGCATTAAAAATGTCATATTGATCGAATTTACTTGCACAAAACGAACTCTTTTGATGCTACTTGGCTCGCCTGTCTAATTTACCTTTGGTGTGCTTTCTTAAGTTTGTTGAGTGAAATTGACTACAGGAGACAAACCAAAAGGACGGATGATTTAAAGATAGTGAACTCACCTTTACATTGATCCTGTTCTCCAAATAAAGCTTTAAAATCCACCATGTCTTTCTGCGGGTTCTGCTTGAGCAAAGAGAAGTCTGAGTCCATGAACAGAGCCATAACTCCACACAGACACACACACACAATGCACGCACACACACACACTGCCCGGCCTCCACTGCTGCTGACAGCTGAGGAGGAGCTTCTTATACCCAGATCAGATCACCCACCGCCCAGCACCCTGCAAATCCAGGTGCTATTCACCTCTGCCGCTAATCCCCACACTTGTTTTCATGCTGCAGTGCGTTGTGTGATCTTCAGCTGCTCTGCCTGTATTTGAAGAGTTTTGGGATTATATATAGCCTACATAACATATACATAGACAGTGAATTAACCGATTACTGTTATTGCTTTATTGTGTCCATATCGATGGTGCCGGATTGTTACTTGGGAAATACTTTGGAAATTATTTTATATTCATTATAACATCGACCAAACACAGAGGTTGTATTAGACTCCAATGGGACGCACGGGTCAATACAGAAGGACACATATAAATATATAATGATCCAATATTTGAAAAACATATTTGCAAATATTCTTTAAACTTAATTCTGCGAATTTCGCTCATCCCCTGGACAATAATTCATTTTATTAACGGTCATATTATGATCTTATAATTGTCTTAATAATATATTTAATACGTTATTGTCAATTATAGCTTGTAGTTATTGCTTTCATCTTTATTTATATTTTTCTCATTCTCTGTTTATTGTTATGCGCCAATATACCAAAGGCAAATTCCTATGTGTGTATGTGAAAACCTATTGGCGATAAACCAGACTGACTGTTCATCTAAACATTCCAAACAAGTTTCCAAGTAGGTCAGATTTAATTAGTTGTAACTTAATAATCCATTTTATTTGCGTAACAACTCAATGTTGTTAAATAAAGACACTTGATTCCTATAAAAACCTTTGCATGGTGGAGTGATCTGCTGTATTCCCCCTTTACTATCTGATGCATAAAACTAGTATATGTGACACCATTCCTCATTTGCTTGAATAAAAAGTTTAACACTGAGACCAAATTAGATGCATGCCTGCAGGTTATATTTGAAATAAATGGTTGAAGAAGACTTCATTAAAAGAAGTACAGGCAGGGATTATCCATGAGGAGTGTTAGATTGTAAATCAAAGTATAATAAAACTCTTTCTCTCTGTACCTGTTCATATTCTGTGTCTCACATGAGCCCTTTGTTTAAAGCCTGTTGTTCATGAGTGCTCAGAGATTATGTGTTTATATGATATATCTGTGCTGCAGCACACAGGGTCACTAAATCACTCAGAGTCCACTGCTATAGTGAACATAATAGAGTCTCTGATCTGCAGCAATCAGTGACTCCATGTGCAGCAACTGTTTTCTATCAGCTGTGAAGGGTTAAAGAAACACGGACAATGACATCATGGATTGGCTTGTGTTGCAGCACTTTAAAGAGTTAAGTTATTTTAGCTCAAAAACGTTGATGTCTTCTGATTCAAACTTGTGGGAATGGATACTGTAGGTTTGGGGTTCCCAAACCTTTCCATGCCAGGCCCCCCAGATAGCATTATCCCCCTTTCGCAAGATGTCTTTAAAACCTACTGACAGTACTGTGGAAAAATAAAATAAAAAAACAACCAAGGAACAAAACCAACAAAAACAACTTCTGAATGTATTTCCTTACTTGTATTAATGCAATAAAGCTTTGTGGCAGACGCAGACCGTTAGCAGGTCAACACTAACAGTTTATGTGATGAACAATGTTCTGACTGGGAGGTAATTCAGAGGATTAATAATTCCATTTTTTAATTTTATTTAAATCCATCCTACCTCAAATCTTCTGAGACCCCCGTGGCGCCTCCTGGAAGCCCCCACTTTGAAAAACACTGCTGTAGGTTACAGTAAAGTTACCTAATAAACCAGAAAATCCATAACAAGGATAGAGATTGAAGGAGATGTTTTATGTTCATGTTTCATTTTTTTCTTTTAAAAAAGAAAGGTTTGCTGCTAATGGAAAAACAGAAAATAAAACAAAAGCACATTATTCATTTCTAGATTCTTGATTTAGCTCACATGCACAGTACTTACACATATTTGTATAAGTTAGGCTGCTATAATTAACAGCAAAAAAGATTAGAAACTCTGTTACATTATTTTAAGCACTGTTGGATCAAAAAGTAATATCTGTAATCCAAAAGCAACAGATGAAACATGTGCAGTGGAGACAGAAAGCAATCGAGTTAACCTCCAAAATCATAATCTCTGCAAACAATTTTTTCCTGTAAAAGGAAAGAATTACTAACAGATGTAGTTTAACAGAGACTAATATTAGCCAAATATCAGTCCGCTGAATCAGCCCTTTTGGCCACAGTTGACATTATGTTGAAACTTTTCTTTCTTCCTTTCTTTCTTTTCTCATGTTCTTCTTTCTAAAAAAATAGTAATAGTCCCAGTGCACTGAAAAAAGAGAATTGTTAGACCAACTTAAATAAATTATTTAAATTGGTAACACACAAATGAATTAGGTCTTTTTAAATAAATTTCAGAGCAGTTGCGTTCATCTAACTTCTCATCTAAAAAAATATGTAGTGTGGTGGCATGTTCCCAGTGGAAGTAATTGTTTTAAATGTATTTTTGTTCTATCTTTACTTTTCCGTCACAATCCAAATGCCCAAAAATTTTTCTTTGATAAAGAACATAGTGCCCACATTTAGGTGTCAAACAGTACAATTTATTGATTTCATTTTTCGTATCTCAGCATCATCTCAACAGCACAATATCACAGCATGTGCGGACGTAAATATCAGTCAACAATCGGCTCCATTTCACAAATTTGAAAAAAAATGTTGTTAGATATTCTGCCCGACAGTGTGCTCTGCTTCCTCACAAACACTCGCCTACAGTTCAGTTATTCAGTGACATTTGTGAAGCATACATCTTCTACATCGGTGCAATATCAAAGGTTAATGTGGATACTCACTTTCAAACACACGTGATGATAATAACAATTTATACAACACAGCAATAGTTGCAATCAACTACACACACACATACACACACAGAAAAATACTGCTGACAGACCAACCCTGACATTTGTGTGTAGATTCATCTTCTTCATTACAGATAATATCGCAGTACACACACATACACACACAGTACCCTCCCCATGAGTCCACTGTGCATCTGTGAGCACTCTTCTTGCAACCTGTGGAGCAATGCTCACTAAACCACCACCAGGGGGCAGCGTAGTCTTTTCAAAGCGCTCCCCTGCCAGCTCTGGATCTCCCCTCGGCTCCAAGTTGGGTACAGAGAAAGAAGAAGAGGTTGAAGTAGGATGAGTCTTAAAGGAGGGCTGTGCATCAAATCGGACCCTCTGCTTTTGAGCTTCACTCAAACTTGCGCAGGTGGTTGTAGAGGGACTGGACGTAGGTGAAGACGCACATGGGGTCCGGTTTACGACCCATGATCATCATGTCCTCCACCTCGATCAGCCGGTCACAGCCTGCCTTCACTCTGGAGACACAGACAGAGAAACATGAGTCAGAGGGGAGGCTTCATGCCGAAAGTGTATATTTCAACTACAACTCAACCGAAGCAGCATCTAGCTTTTTGAAAAAAATCTGAATTTCATTGTTGTCAGTCTTTGCACTCAAGTCTGGAGTCAAGTCTGACAAGTCCCAGGTCCTAAACTTGAGTTTCGAGTCCCGAACAAGTCATAATTTCCTCTTCACCAAATGTAATGCCGACTGGCGCTATGTATTCTCTATTGATTATTGTAGTCAACTATTTGATTCAGCTCTGTTGATACGAGGGGTGAAACACAATGACTGAACTGTATCAAGGAAAAGCTTACAGTCAGTATCAACCAGATACATCAGTCTAACCTTTCTAAAGCCGCAATCTGCATCTAATATGTGTCTTGGATAGTTCTGATGAAAACACTGACGTTTCCTTTACATTCCAACAAACATGTTTTGAGGGGTTAAAGAACAACACCATGCATGTAATAATTCATATACATTTACTGCGCTATAAGTCTCTGCTGTGATCTCTTTAAGAGGTCAAATCTAAAGCTGCCATCATATATGAAGGATTGATTCTGTGACCAAGTGAATATTGTTTTTCAGCCAAATCACCTTATTTCTGCAGCAGCGTTATCAGCCAAAGAACAACACATTCTTAAATAGAGTGTCATTCTTTAAGCCCCCAACATACAGTAAGTCCATGCTCTGTATAGTGTCTGATCTATATCTAAAGTATGCAGTCTGTATGTACAATATCTGTGAAAACAATAAGCCATGCTGCGTGAAGCTGTGTAGTTGGGCAAAACTTTCACCAAACATATAAAAGAAAAAACCCTAGTGAAACAGACAGTATAGGCAGGAACATATAAAATGTGTGTGTTACGGTCTGGCATATAAAATAGGAACTTTGCAGAGGCCTATGAAACAAAAGCAACAAAGAAAACAAATGAAGAGACGTTCAGCCACAATAAAGTGCACAGACTTGCATTGTTGATGCAGTAAAGGCCAGTAAATACTTTAAGGCAAAACTCAGAAACCACAGCGGACTCTCCACCATCAAGTAAGTCTCTTTCTGCTGTTGCATAAAGAGACTTCAGTCACATGAACAGTTTGTATCATGGCTTTAAAGGAATAGTTCAACATTTTAGTTTATTCATTGGCTCGGGACTTCCATGCTGCATCTCTGGCTACAACGTGGGTGGCCAGACAGATTGGTAAGCACAGGCTTTAAGTATAGGACTCTGGCACAGGCACCATGGTACCAGACCTGGCAGAAGAATTATTAGGCGGGGGAGGGGCATTAGATTTTCGGAGACAGGCACACTAAATCAGTACTTTAAATTGTACCATCAAATAGGCCTAATACATGCTGTTGCCTGTAGCCAACAGCTTTACACATATATAGCTGTAATAAAAATAAAAAAACCTGTAACTATCGACATCCTCACCCAGAATCGGCCTTGCATAGATGGGCTGGTTCTGGCTAATTATATTATGGTGAGTTCTAAACTTTACTATGGCGCTAACTACTACTACTAATAACAACAAGTTATGTTAATTATTATCGGACAGCAACTGGAGGAGAGGGAAAGGGATAAAATGCAGGACATAAGTCATCCTATATATCAAAAGTTCTGCATGGTACCAAACTGTGCAGTTTCTGCACCCGGCTGTTATTAGCTAAGAAATTGCTACATCACATAACTCCCAAATTCTATTTTTTACATTTCTATACAGAATAGAAACAAATATAGAATGTGTTTATTACTGATCTTAGGAGGTGTTAGATTTGTGTATTTCACTTTGAGCAAAGTTAAGTTAGCTGTTTAAGCTAAGCTAGGCTAAGCATGTCCTGGCTATAGCTCTGAACCAGTGTGTAGGATTTAGTGGCATCTAGTGGTGAAGGTGCAGATTACAACTAACTGAACACTGCTGGCGTCTGTATTTGATGACTGTGAAGTGTGTAGGAAAAACTACGGTGGCCATGAAACTTGTTAAAAACACGAATGGCCCTATCTACAGCAAGTGTTTGGTTTGTCCCGCAGCTTCTGTAGATAAAGCTCATTGTAAGATAAACGAAAACACAATGATTGTTATTTTCAGGTGATTATACACTAACTAAAAAAACAAGTTATGCATATTTTATTCCATTTCTGCCAATAGAGCTCCTAAAGGTTTCACACTGGACCTTTAATGTTAAAAATATTGACACATACTTAGTTTGGGAAAAGCCTCTAAAACTGTATCACACATGACCAAAATATCTCATGATGTTCTAATGTTAGCTCTTAATGCATCCTTTAAGAAGAATGATCGATTCTACAATAAATATGTAATTAATCAAACTGCGTCACATTAATCATATCAGGGACACATGGACACTTCTATAAAGCTGCCCTGTCTTTACATTCAGATCTAGCCACCACTCACTCTGCAGTCCCAAAGGCCAGCTCGAAGTTGTGTTTGCGGTTGGCGGGCAACAGAGAATTGTAGTCAAACTCAGTGGGGAAGAAGGAGTGGACCAGAGCGCAGAAAGCCATTCCGTCACTCCAACTGGACGAGAAGTTCTGGATCTCAATGTTCTACAGAGAAACAGAGAAGAAGAAGATTTGGCGGTGATGATGTGGCAAGTGTGTTTCAGAGAGTGAGTCTGTGTCACTCCAGGCCTTTGTGCGCATGGAAGGAAGCACTAAAAGCTGGAAGACTGAAGGAGGTAAAAGAACATGACTTGTAAAACTGACTGGCAGCTTGTTGTAGCTTCATAAAGCCATCTCCCCGTCCACTGTCTAGCCCATAATTATGATGGATAAAACAGACTTTTCTCCTCCTCTCTCCTCCACTCTCCTCTCCTCTCCTGCCTTTGGTCTGTTACGTGCTTTTAAAAATCATGTCATTTCAAGGCTGTCCTTTATTAGACTGGAGTTAGCTTTGAATGAAATGCAACATGTCAAGTCATCGGATGAACATCCCTCTTTCTCTTGTGTGTTTCTGTGTGTGTGTGCGTGTGTGGTGTGTGTGTGTGTGTGTGTGTGTTTGCTCCCAGTTAATAAGAGTCTTGGCTTTGCCTGGCTTGACTATAACCAAAGCCACATGGAGCAGCTGGCACAAGCCGCTGTGAGGAAAAGGGTACCAGAGTGCAGCAATGTGTCGGTGTTCTCAACCGTAACTCAAACTACCTGGACCCTGCACCCTCAACCACCAGAACACACACTTACACAGTCACGCACACCTATATTCACAAGGACGCTCACTTTCTTACACCTCTGGTTGAGAGGTGGATGATTAACACATTAGCACTGCGCTGTGTGTTGACAGGTTAAAGCTATATAAAGACAGATATCTCATACTGAAGGACCATGCTGGAGATTTTGCATATTGAGCCCATTTGCGATACATTGTGTAAACATTTCATTACTGCTGGCTGTTTAAAATCTTTCTGAATGTTATTCCCACCTTAGCTAACTCACACAGTAATGTTAGTTATATAAATGTGCCCTGTCCCTGTTACACTGTAGATGAGAATGATCTCATGTCTGTCCACTGAGTAAGGACCTGGAGCCAAGAGGCAATCAGCCTATAGCTTAGCATAAGGCAGGGGTAACAGCTAGCCTGGCTGTTTCCAAAGTTAAAAAAATGTGCTCACCAACACCTCTAAAGCTTGTTATAGCTGCAGTAGTTAACTTTTATAAAAACGTATATAATAACTTAATATTTAATGAAATTTCCCCTGTGTCCTGACAGTATTACATAAGACGGATAATCTGTGAAAAAAATCAGCTTCTTCTGGTTTGTTCTAGTGCTCCAGTTCTAAGAGCTAAGCCTGGACAAAAATAACTAATCAGAGCTAAGAAAGATACAAAGATGCTTTAGGTTGGAGGCTTGATAATAGCTGATTATTGAGTCTCATTCCCATTCTCATTCCCTCATTATTATAGCATAATATTGCAGTTGAAAGCCTGGATGGATATTTAAAGTCGGCTGATGTCGTGTGTTCATGTGCTGGTAGGAAGTTCTGATATCTGAGACTTCAGGCTGAGGAACAACATTAAGTTTCACAGTCAGACCCAAAAGACTGCCAGCTGGAAAACATCTTGAAAAGGATAACGTGAATTTATTGGCTTCTTGCATTAACATTACTGCTGTGGATCTGCAGCAGACTTTAAACCTCAGATTTTCAGGCGTCAGTTTCCACTACATTACTGTGCAACAATAATATAATTTTGACAAAAAAATAACCAGACACAACGGATTACCTATCTCAAGCAAGTCTTTGCCAGTTCATTTTCATGCTATAGTGAAATGAACCAATGTCAAAAATGTAATCAAGTATGATCTGTTTCAGAAAATGGTCAGCAGCAATGAAATATTTGTGCAATTTGTAGTTTGTGGGCTAAAACAGGCATAGTAATTAAAGAAAATTAAACTTGTGTGGCGCCTGATAGCAACTTACCAAACCAACCAAATCTTAGAAAATATGTCCCCAGACACGATAAACATGTAAATATAAACCTTAAAATGTATGTGATGCAATAAATGATAACATTCATAGACTGGAATTGTTCTCTGCAAGTTTACCTGGTAGCCAATGGTCTTGGAGCGGCACCACTCAAGAAGAATCTGCTTGATGCTGCTGGCGCTGGACACTCCAAAACTCTGAGACCGCTTGAGTTTGGGTTTAGAGTCCACTGGCTTGGGGCGACTGTACATAGACACGGGGCAAGGACACATGAGAGAGTTTTAGTTTTCAGGACACTTGTATGTAGCATAATTCCCACATCACCCGAACACCCATTGCATTTACCTGTTGCTGGCTTCAGAGTCCAGTCTTTCAAAGATAGATCGACGAGCCTGAGCGCCGATGTTACGTGGCAGAGTCTGTGACCTCACCAGCTCCCGCCTCCTCTCTCCCACCTGCCCAAAGGATCTGTTGCTGCTGACATCGCCATCTCTGGATGACGGGAGCACAGACGGGTCAGACAATGCAAAGCACATTTTACCTATCCCTAAGATGTCCCTCATGGGTAACCTTTCACTCACCTGTCCTGCTGCAGCAGCCCTGAATAGGTGACAGACTTAGTGGGGGCTGAATTTGCTTTCTCTGCAAGAGACAAACAGTTGCTCTAAATCATGTCCATGATGTAGTCTCTGACAGGATAGCATGTGTGTGCGTGGGAGTGGTTGAAAGCATGGCTCACCTTGAAGGCGGGGAGATCCCAGAGCTCTGATAGGTGTAGGGGTCCATGTAGAAGATACTAACAGCAACAAAGAAAAGGGAAATGATAAATTATGAGGTTAAGATTTTACAAAACCAACTGTACCTTATGCTGCATTCATGCTCACAGAGTGGAAACCATCAGCCACCTGGTTGAATTGAAGACTCCTCTGTTGGTTGGGTCTCTTTGGTGCCAGCAACTGATTGGCCGGTAGGTGAGACCTCATTGATCGGAGAGGACCAAGAACCAACAGGGCTGCTGGGAGAGTCGGGGCCCTTAACTTCTGCCGTCTTGGTTGTAGCGGTGATGGGGAGGTGCGGCTTCCGCATGGCGACAGGAGCCGTGTGCTCGTGCGGAAAGTCACTGGATGGAGAGATCTTTCCGTGTACCAGCGCTGAATGTTCTGGTTGGTTAAAAAGATTTTAAATGATCATATTGATGAATAATCTGGATGTATCCACATTTAGGTGTTGGAGGCCGCCAAAAATGAGCTTAATATTGAATTTTCGTTATCATATTGTGTTTTAAGCTTGTTTTGATATCCTGTGCTGCTAAAAATCAATAAACTCAGCTCTAACTATCTCAACTCCACTAATTATCTTAAAATCAGATTTTCAGTGA
>NW_023340257.1:3922005-3933757 GCF_004916995.1 Morone saxatilis | reverse complement strand
ATGAATGTGAAAACATCCTTCTGTCAGACTCACATTCACTGCACATTAATCATTCAAACAGCACACTGTAGGAACAAGAACATAAACACATTTTTGAGTGGAGGGGACTGTAAATTTGTAAGACAGGCTCTGTCTTGAGGCGCTGTTAAAGATTTGTAGTCTCTGGGTCTGAGCTAACCTAACCTAACCCTAATCCCAGATGACATCATCAGGGTTATTTTTTAAACTTTATAAAGCTACACCGGAGCCACAGAAGAAATTACACAACTGTTTTCACAAGCTGAGTAACTGATCTCCAAGTCGGTGAAGCCCCCCTTTGAAAACTCCTTTTTTATTGACATCAAACAACCTTGACGCTGGTTGTAGAACAGTCATGACGTACTTACCTGTAGCGTGTCCATTCTCCAATCCAGTGTGTGTTGGGGCGGGGTCCACTTCTATTGGCTCCTCTCGCTCAATACTCTGAAACACACAGAATCATATAGTTAGCGACGACACACTAGCACCCTTTATTGCTTCTAAAGGAGCATGAAGTCATCTTTGACCTTCACTGGCGACCAGCAGGAGGGCTGCTGCTGGAGTTTCTTACTTCCAAAACAGAGTTCAAGCTGGAAAATTAACTTTGAAAGCCAGCAATTTCAGCACCTGGTGCATTAATCACTATGATATTGATCACTTGTATGGATTGATTATTATTTCTTGCCACAAATGCTCCTGTGATCTTGTGGAGTCATTCATAAACCAATATGTTGTGTTTGGATCACAGACAAAGACTTGGGGCATCATGTTTCTCTGGTTTGAACAAAAAAAGAAATCCAGATGTCCGTTGCTCGTTGAGTCATTGTTGGACTTTTCTCCAACATGTGGGCTTTTTTGACATGACTTCAGACAAAACAAACCAATCGTCAGGGCACGATTCGGCTGAGTGCACTTCAAAGGCGGCCGGTGCGCTGACTTCAATGAAGTGGATAAAGGAGCTGGTCGTTGCAGGCGCGAGAGGCACCGGGGTGTTCTGTTCTGTGTATCTGCCTCCCTTCCAGTGATAAGACTCGAGAAGTCTTTGTTTTAAATCAGGCACTGACACACTCAGTGACGGGCCAAAATCTATCTGATGATCAGGCAGCCTGAAACGATTGCGATCAAGTTTTAATGTCAAACATCATCAGCATCTTGAGCTCACATTTCATCGCCTATGTGACTCTGTCTATTTCCTGTCTGTGTGATCAGCGCAGACCTGCGGCAGAGGCTCTTTTTCCTCTCTCCAAACACAATCAGCTACATGGAAACAGCTAATCGCTCCTCTGAGCAGATACTTCTATCTCAAACTCTCAGCCGCATGGTTCTGCTGACCCACATAGGTTGTGGGTCAAGCTGTCACTTTCCATGTGGCCCTGTCAGACAGATAGATGGCGTGTTGATATTCGGCACAAAACAACACAGCTCAGGTCAGTAGTGCAGCGCTGATAGCTTTGCACGTTTTCTCAAGGTCGTATCTACCCACATGTCACATTGTATGTTGGTCTGACCCTGAAACAGGCTTTCAGGAGACGTAACACACCCTCAGGCAGCCATGTTGGAGATCCTCAGCTTTTTGGCAACAACTAACTCTGAACAGCTGGTTGTATTTTGAACTTGGCTGTCACAGTGGAATTAAATAGACAAGGCTGATTTTTGGGCCGTGTGTGACATTATTTCATCACTGGTGCATCTGATGCATCAGTTTGGTGTTTAGATAACGTCAGCAGCATGTTTGGAAGCAGAACCGCAGCATCTGGTCAGCTTGTCTCTGCTGTCAGGAACCACTAAATAAACGGATGGAGGATGTGACCATACAGGAAAAACAACCAGAACCATTTATTCGCAATCACTACAAAGTAAACAAAAGTTCTTTAAACAAGTTAATTCCGTGGGAATGTTCACCAGCTAGTCGCTAGGGCAGGTAGCATACAGGGCCACTGGTGGTCTCGAGGAGGAGGTGCCCCCATGTAAAAAAAAACATGCCCTCTCGGATGGCCCTATGGTAGATAAAACACGAGGAAGTGCTTTCTCGGTGCGCTTCCAGTGGACAAAACACAATAAAGTGCCCTCTAATGCCTAGCCCTGAATAGCTCCTCAATATGCTTCATTCTAAAATAATAGTAATAATTAAAGCATCTAATTGCTTTGAGTACCAAACTGCAAATTGTTACATATGCTATCATGAAGTGATTTGGCATCATTTAAAGTGTTTTCATAGTCACATCATAAAAACGCTTGATTCACCCAATTTACAAAAAGAACAACATTTCATTGCTTCCCGTTAGTAGTATGTAGTCATGCAGATAGTTTCGTGTTGAGTTGGTTTTATTTGACATATCTGTCTCTGACATTTTCTGTCTCCAACCCAACACAACCAAAGTCAATACATTTTTCCTTTGTGGAGGTTGAACAACAACTTCAACTTTGTTGTCCTTGTGACGCTTGATAAACCTTATTGTGAGCAGTTTGCTTTGGATGTAATTCTATTGAATAAAAAGTCTAAATAAAAACTGTTAACAGTCTGTTCTGTGGATTGTCCATTATTATTTTTCAATGCCGTGAGCACCACAAATATATTAACCTCGACTGGTTTTGATTGGAGGTACAAACCCTCAACAAATACAACCAAAACTATTTGCATGGCACAAAGAACTCAATTTCCCACCAAAAGATCTCTAGCAAGGCAGAAACCTAAAACCCTCCTGTCTTACACACATATCAAGAACAATATGCCGTTCTTGCTGTGAGATAGCATGCTGTGCTCACTTGAGGAAATGGCTGGGAGTGTGTAAATGTGTGTGTATTTGGCTGAGCTTACTGTATAGGAATGCTTGTGGGATGTGTGTGTGTTAAAACAAGGCAAGAAGAGAGTGTGTGTGTGAGTGTGTGCTGGTGTGGGGGGGGGCATTCATAAGCAGTGGGGGGAAGAGTGAGGACTTCTGGTGGAAATATCATTATATATGCAAAGGTGAGGAGAGGAAGGCAGAGGGGAGCAGCTGTACATTGCATGATGGGAAATGAGGCAAAGGGACGGGGCAGTGAGGTAGAAACAGCTGGCTATCCAGCAGGAGGAGGGAGACAAATTGCAGAATGTCTGGCTGTGGGGAGAGGAGCTTTCCCAGCTTAAGTACTCAGATCATCGGACGTACACAGTGGGTCAGAGGGGGAAACATGATAGCGGAGCTGCTGAGGTTCCTGTAAACTCTCTGGTATCTTGAGGTCTCTTGTGCTGGCAGAACACACTGGTGCTCACACTTGACATGGCACAGTACTGACGCATACACAAACTCTTTGGCCCTGGAACCTCATGAGTATGCACACAAACATCAACTGATCTCAATCGGATTTACTCTGCGCTTGATGTGCTGATTTGTTGTTTTGAGGATCATCACCTTTTAAATGAAATGTAGATGTCAGCATGACAAACTCAGAAACAGCCTTGCACTGAAGTCAGTTTCACTCTTCAATAAAGTGATGGTGAACTTTGGTAGAACCTTGAGTTGCTTTCTGGTCTTGACCGAAGTGCAAATGTTGCGTTTCTTCATCCTTGCTTTATCATTGTAACCACTTTCTTCCTGCTTTTTTATGTGCTAAATGGGATTTTGAGACCATTTCTATTTGCCTCTTTTCTTACTCAATAAGCACAGTACCAACTGTTAACGCCGCAAAAAAGTAATCTCAAGAAAGTAAAAAAGCCTTGTTTCTAAGAAATGTGTCTAAAAAGAAAAATAAATCTTGTCAACCATCTCGTTTTAAGGAAATCTATCTAACTTTGTCTTAATAAGATATTACAGTGACAACAATGGTTTGCATAATATCCCAGCAGAGGAAAAATATTATTTTCCTTATTTTAAGAGTAAGACCACTTGCACAACTTAGTGATAAAAAGAAGTTTTGTCCCAGTGTTGTAAATTAAGCAACTGTTTAGTTTTTCATTGTTTTAATAAAAAATGCTAAAATAAAAAAAATAATAAAATAAGAATGCTTCTGGTACCTTCATTTGACACAAAGTCACAAGTCACAAGTGTTTTCTGCTAATGAAGTGATCAAAATACCTATTTTAATAATATCTGTCTTGAATAACTGAGTTTTCGTTGTTTGTAATCAGCACAACTTGCTTACATTTTGGTATTTGTTCTAGTTTTAAGGGCCATTACAATATTTCAGTAGGTAGATTGTTATTCTAGTTTTAAGAATCCTAGCTAAGCAAAACTGGCTTAGAAAAAAATGTGATTATATTAGAATCTGATTATATAGAATATTTAGCTTATTTTTAGAAGGGCTGTTTTTGCAGTGAAAGACCATCGGCAATCTTTGGTGTTGTATCATAGCCAGGAAGCTATCAAATGCAATGTTCTACCAGAGGTCAATACTGCTGCCAGCAGCTGCTACACTGCAAATATTTATACACTGAGTATGTTTGGATATATAAGTCTGCACCAGCAATTAAATCTTTTGTAAATACACAGCAAAGTGACTCAGTGTCCATATATTAATCCATAAAGTTATTTGCAACAGTTTGGGAAAGCTGGTCCTAAATATCTTCAATGCACTTCAAAAGTAATAAAACAAATGGAAAATATTCTTTATGTTGATGACAGTGGAGTCAGACAAACTGTGAGTTTTTATAGATAAAAACTAAAGAAAATATCACATTTTGCTTCAAGCTATTTTAGTGACAAGTGAACCTGAAGACACATGTACTGTTTGCTCCAATCCTTTTTGACTCAATCAGGAAGAATATTTATAAAATGTTCTTGGATCTCTGGAGCATCCAGCTTGGCTCTACAGCAGGAATAGCAATGTTGTTTGGTCCAGAGTGAGACATCTCGACAAATATTGGATGGATTGTAATAAAGTCTGATTCAGACATCCGTGTTCCCAACAGGATAAATTGTTATAACCTTTAACATTTTGTCATCAGGTCAAACTTTCCATTTAATAACTAATGTCACATTGGCCTTCACTGCACTCTGTGTTTAGTGCTAATTAGCAAATGTTAGCATGCCAACACACTAGGCTAAGACTGTGACCCTAAACATTGTTAAACATTAGCATGTTATCATTGTCTTTATGGATATGGCCATACCTTTATATATATAACTTGACTTTATTGCCAAGGAAATGCTTGCTAGATAGTCGAACCAATGCATCAAGCTCTACCAGGCGATCTATCTGGGCACCCAAATCCCGGGTTCTAATACACTGTCATCATCGGATGCATTGAAATCCAAAGAGAAACACACACAAACACAATCCATGCTCCTACAGGACAGGATCACCTTGTATGTTGTTAATTTGTAGGTTACAAAGTTATAAGTGGTGAGCTAAATTAACACTGGAGAACGGCAATCATGGTTATTGAATAAAGTGACGTAACATTTGCATACTGGGTGGCAGCACCTGCAGCAACTAAAAGTCTGGATGAAACACTGTATCCTTGTTAATTAGGAATCAAATTTAAAGATATCACTTGAACCTATTAGCTGGTGGCCACTTCACAAACCCATATCAATCAGTGCTACACTACAAGTCACGTTTCTCTATACTGTCAGACACGTGTGTGTATTAGAGTGTTTGCTGCCTGCTGATAAGTGGCTAAAAGTAGGAACCATCTTGTCAAGATGACACTAAAATAGACCACACTGAGCTGTGTAAGGAACCCTTGATGGACATACAGAAGGTGTGTTTACTTTGTCTTCATCCTAATTTGACCCTGACTTCTAAAAAGTAATCAGAGAAAGTTAAAGCTTAATAAGCTGTTGTCAAATGTTTCTGAAACATCTCTCCCCTCACCAAATGTCTCTGCTCCTGTCTACAGACTAAAGTTCTGATTTCAGAGGACATGCTCCAACATATGTATTGGTGCTAAAAACGATACCGAAACATTGTCTGAACCGACATGTTAAAAATAAGCACAAAACGATGCACTTTTAAAAAGCTACTTTGGTGTTACACAATAGCCAGTGGGTTCCGAGACCTTTTTTTAGCCAATGTGTTCTGCCTCTTTTGCTCTCCACACGTACTGTTTACCTGCATTCAACCAAAGCCTGCTCATACATAATTGGTCAGTATTACAAATTGAAACCAGAACGCTTCCAATACCAAAATCCTGTCATTCATTTTGTTGCTCAACTCATTTCACCCCTTGCAACTCAACGACTCTGCAATGAAATCATATTGGCATACAAATCTTGGTTTATAAAATACTTAGAAATAGTGAAAAATGGGATTATTAAAGGTGTGTAATACTAAGGATGATTTCTTTACTTTAAGAGAAATTTCATGTCATGGCAATAAGTCTTTCTGTGTTCAACGGTATCAGATGACCTGCAGGTTTAACTATTATGTCAAAATAACACCATCACACTGCTGGAGGTTTGTGCTTTTAAGTCTTGTTCACAATAATGTGGACATTGAAGTGGGACACAAGTACAGACAAGAAGGTAGATTGAAAAAGGCCTCTACTTGTTTCCTATTGGTCTGTTAGGACTGTAAGACTGTGGTACAATGGGAAGAGAGTAGAGTACAGTCTGTTACTCAAATAAATGCTAATAACTAGCTTGTAACTGTAGAAAAGCTTTCTACTAGCCAAGAGCGATGCAAGGCAGGGGCCTCCAGCTAGCTAACGGTAGCCTAAGCTAAGCTGGGGTTGGCCAACTGACTGTGTCTTGGTTGCACAGAGTGGATATGGCATTGGTTGACCCAATGGCCCAAATAAAATATATGATAATTGCAAACTGTAACATTATTCTAAATATGATTTCTTTTTATTTTCCAGTGTTCAGGGTAGTGTATGTCACTTTTGGCCAATGCCCAGGATGATGCTGGCTAGCGCCTAAGTACTGTGCATAATGCAAGCAACATGCTGACTGCTGTTCACTTAACGGCCACTGGTGTCACTTTTCACAATAGTTTTCTGAAAGTTACATATAGAACCTTTAAATTAACACCCCATTAAAGTATAACCTAGACACTAAAGTATATGTGTGTTTCAGGTGGTCAGATATCATTTCAAGGTTTCTTCTATTTTGTATTTTTCATTTTATAAACAATTGTAAACCATTTTTCTTTGTCGCCATGGTTATTTCAGCCTGTATTCTGTTGGTCATGTCACAGAATGGAACTCTGGTCATCAAAGCCAGTATTCTATTCATGATGTAAAGGAATGGAACTCAAGATTCTCAGAACACACACACAGATACATATTCACTCACACTGAACATATCAGCAGAGTTAAACACAAGTTCTGGTCATTCACAGTAACTTATTTTCTCATTGGTATTGAGCGCACAAAGCATCATGGTCGTTAAAACGTTGAAGACTCTTCGTTCTCTGGACTCCAAGAACGATTCAGGTGAGTGTGAAATCAGCTCCACAGCTGAAGCTGCTTTTCATGTCACAGCTGGTTGAGATGAAGCTAATATTAACTGTTTGATACACTCCTAAACACCTAATATGTACCATCATAACCTGCACGTAACTAGAAACTGTAGCTATTAAATAAATGCAGTGAAGTAAAAACATTTAACTCTAAAGTGTAGTTGAAGTGAAGCATAAGAAGTATAAAATGATTGTACTTAAGTACAAGTACTGTACTTGAGTAAGGGTGCTGAGGTCAGTATTAGTGATGCGTCGGGTTGGGTCGGGTCAAGAAATGTTTACTTTATTGGTGGGGCGGGTCATATATTTATTTTTATTAAGATTGAATTTGTTGTTGCCAGTTTCCACTGCGACTCGAATGGCTGTTTTCACAGCACATTTGTCAGAGCAAATAAAAGCCTTATTCAATGACATATTTAACGTGTATTTAATAGCGGCGGGGCAGGGTTGGGCAGGTTGTGAAAGTAGATGCGGTTGTGCGGGGCGGGATGGAGCGGGTCAAATAATTAAATAACAACCCGCAGGTTGGAAAAAACCCCGACCCGCGCATCACTAGTCAGTATGGTGGATGGGCATGTAGAGCACCTTTCATGAGACCAGAGTTTGTGTCCTGTACTGTAGTTGCCATGTGCAAATATTGTAAAAAAGTTAAATACGTTGACACTGAACGTTAGAAAACAATGTTGTTGAAAGTAAAAGCGAGTGTCTAGAACCATCAAATATCAATTAATCAATGTTTACTGGGTTTATCTCTTTTGTAGAGAACAATGGCAGCACCCCCAAACCCAACAACAGCATGGGGGAGGACTGCAGGGTGATGAGGAACAAGAGGAAGGCCTCCATAAACCTTGAGTCACCCAGAAAAAGGATTAAGTGGGCCTGCAAACGCACTGAGGTGCCAGTGGAGGCTAAGGGTCCAAGGGGGACCAAAAGAAAGTCCAGCCCTGGAGGAGAGACCCCGAAGAAGAAGCAGAAGACTGGAAACACTGACACCATCACTGGTGAACCCACCAAGGTGTCAGTGGAGGCTGAGGAGGAGGCCAGTGGTTCCAGGACTAGGAGGAGGGAGCGCTCCATCAGCCCCTCAACCTCTAAAGAGGACAACGGGAGCATGTTGGACTCACTGAGAACCAGCAGAGGTACGCTGAGTGTGAAAGACAATGAGATCAGAGTGTGTGTTGTTTGTATCTGAGCACATATACCACTCCATCGCCTGACCAAGAGAGATAGTCCACACACAGCCCCCCAGTAAAACTACAACCTTTCTTTACTCTTTGGTTTTTGCACTAATTAAACAAAAACGATAACGTGTTAATTAATGAGAATTAATGTTACCTTTGGACAGTGCCAGGTGAGCTGTTTCCGCCTGACATTTTGGGAAATAGAACTACTTGCTTTCTTTCAAAGATTGCTATCATTGTCTGTACAGTAAATATGAAGCTACAGCAAGCAGCTTAGTAGCTTAGTTTAAGATTGGACGAAATATTCCTTTTGTGATTTGAAGCAAACTGTAATTAAAAAGCACATGAAGATTTGTCAGCTGTAATGGATAACAGAGGAAGATTTTACTAAACAGCCAGAGCTTTGGTTGAATGTTCTTCATGAATCTAGTAAAACATGAATCTGTGTTTGTGTGTTATAGACTTCGAGGCCAAGTATCTGCAACTTAAGAAGCTCGGAGAAGGAGGCTTCGGATCAGTTTATGCTGGAATCCGAAAAAGGGATTGTTTACCAGTAAGTATTACATTCATATTCTCACATCATACGTACACACAAACCGCCATCTCTCCCGGCTCTAACCAAAGTACTGCTGATTCTGTCCTGTAGGTGGCGATCAAACACATCCCCAAGGAAGATGTGGAGCGTTGCTCAAGGGTAAGTGATTTGATCTGATGTCTCAGTACCAATTGTCATTGTTGAACTTCCTTCCTTGTTATTACCCCCACACACACACACACACACACACACACTCTCATTTTATGCTGTATTCTCTTTCCTTTAGATCATCAATGGGAAGAAAACCACCATTCCGACTGAAGTGCTCCTGATGCTGAGAGCGGCAGGTGCTCCACGATCTGCGGCTGTGTCCTTATTGGACTGGTTTGATCTGGACCAGGAGGTTCTCCTGGTCATGGAGAGACCAGTCCCCTCTGTGGACCTGTACAACTACATGAATGGTCCTTTGGAGGAAGACAAGGCTAAGGTAATGAAGCTGGTTGGAGCATGTTTGTGTCAGTGTATGGTGTTCCCTTAAAGCTGCTACTTTTGAATTTTGGTAGTTTCAGTGGAGAGTTTCAGGTCGCTATCACACCATCAGCTTTCTTCATTTGGTCCAAGCCAAAGCAATAATGATCTAATTTGTTATCTATTTGGTTATTACTTTGTAATAATCATTTATGTTCCTAAGTTGAAATGAATGACTTTATCAGTAATTAATAAATACCCTATATTATTAACATAATAAGTTATATAATTCTGGATTGTTTTTACAGTCTACTGAGTCCTAGTGGGTACAAACATGCATTCACTTGTGTCTTAGCATTGACTTTATATGTGCTGAACTGTGAGGAACATTTGTGTGTGAAGCTGCAACATTGTCCCATGATGGGAAAGTCCTAGCAACACTCCCTCCTTCAGTCCACTCTAACTCAACTGTCTTTATCTATTTCTCAGAACATCATGAAGCAGCTGGTAGAGGCAGCCATTAAAATGCACACCGTGGGAGTCTTCCATCGGGACATCAAGACAGAAAATGTTCTTCTGGAGACCAGTTCTGATGTCCCTCATGTGCGCATCATTGATTTTGGATGTGGCTGCTTAGTAAAGAAGGGACCTTACCGCGGCTTCTCTGGTACGATGTCTGGCTTCTGCTCCTGCTATTCATCCATCTGTTGATCTCTGGAGTGACTTTAATTTAAATCCAACTCCTTTGTTTTTGTCTCCCTCTGTGTCTGTATCGTAGGAACCTCTGCGTACGCCCCTCCAGAATTTTTCAAGCAGGGGCGATACGAAGCTGGCCCCACCACAGTCTGGCAGCTGGGCACGCTGCTGTATGAGGTGCCTGGATGGGTACAAGCAGTTTACCACTGCTGAGTTCCTTCCGCACCAAGGACTGCATTTATGAGCTGCTGGAAGTGTCCAAAGGTGAGACAATGCTGGTGTTAATACAGTACCTGAGTTTTGGTACTGATCGTGTGCAAAGCTTTTCCTTCCATGATCCAATAGATTGCTGCAGCTTCCTCATCTTTCCTTTGTTCTCTCTGCTCAGACTGCCAGGATCTGCTGGAGAAGTGTTTGGTTGAAAATCCAAAAGAACGAGCCACACTTGAGGAGATGCAGCAGCACCCCTGGTTCCAGTAATGCAGCTCAACCCAAACTCCACCCACCTTCAATCGCCACCTGTGGTCCTCGGATCAAGAAAGTCCTGGGTTCAAATGCGTGTGCATGTTCTCCCTGTGGGTTTCCTCCGGGTGCTCCGGTTTCCCCCACCATTAAAACCTGTATGCTAGGTTAAATTTCCAGTCAAGGCACTGGCTAAGGTCTGGAGTTGGTCCCCGGCATTAATACTTAACACTTGGGTCAGTAACTTATCTAGGCCTGGCAAAGATAAATAATTTAATTAATTAAATAATAAATTAAATAAATTATTAAAAAACATAAAATAATTGAAATTAGTTTTTGCATCAAAGGTTTATTTAAAACAAAAACATTTGATCAAATATCTGATCACTGATCACAAAAAATGTACAAGAAGAAGGACTGATAGAGCTGCAGAAGCCACTGCTTCCCCACCAACCAGTTCATGTTTCTGACAGATTCTCCTCCCTCAGTGATACACTAGAGTTGTGAACCGAATCTATTGAACAGCTCTTTAACATGAACGATGTGAACCGAATCGCAGTTGAGAGCCGTTCTTTTTTTTTTCTTCGTTCTTAATTTGATATGCAAATTCCGCGTGATGTCATCTGAGTTGTTTGACACAATGGCACACACTGCCTTCACAGTGTCAGTACTGCAGCTACAATGAGCCAAAGAAAGCGCAGCAGCATTTGGATGCACTTTTCGCACAAAAAAAACAGCAAAGCAAAGTGTAACATCTGTCAAAATAATATTTTTTCAAGTCAATGCAGATCAGACATTAAAATCTAGTCCACACATGTCAAATGAAATTATAATCAATATTTCAAAATAATTCAGACTCAGATGTCTAAGTTTGAATGATTCTGATCCAAATCTCACCCTATCATTCTCTCCCCTTTGCATGTCCACATGTGCATGAAGTGTGCATTTCAGCCTGTGTGTGTGAAATAATAGTGAAAAAAACAATTTCCCCCTAGGTGATCAATAAAGT
>NW_023340257.1:3921572-3921905 GCF_004916995.1 Morone saxatilis | reverse complement strand
GGTGATGGAAGGTAGGTGGAGTCTGGGTTGAGCTGCATTATTGGAACCAGGGGTGCTGCTGCATCTCCTCAAGTGTGGTGCGTTCTTTTGGATTTTCAACCAAACACTTCTCTAGCAGATCCTGGCATTCTAAGAAGAGAGAACAAAGGAAAGATGAGATGAAGGAAAAGCTTTGCACACCATTAGTACCAAAACTCAGGTACTGTATTGACACCGGCATTGTCTTACCTTTGGACACTTCCAGCAGCTCACTGATAAATGCAGTCTTGGTGCGGAGGAACTCAGCGGTGGTAAACTGCTTGTATCCATCCAGCACCTCATACAGCAGCGTGC
>NW_023340257.1:3921245-3921483 GCF_004916995.1 Morone saxatilis | reverse complement strand
ATACAGATAGAAAGAGGGAGACAGAAAGAAACAAAGGAGTAAATTAAAGTCACTCCAGAGATCAACAGGTGGATGAAGAGCAGGAGCAGAAGCCAGACGTCGTACCAGAGAAGCTGCGGTAAGGTCCCTTCTTCACCAAGCAGCCACATCCAAAATCAATGATGCGCACACGAGGGACATCGAAACCGGTCTCCAGAAGAACATTTTCTGTCTTGATGTCCCGATGGAAGACTCCCAC
>NW_023340257.1:3919850-3921169 GCF_004916995.1 Morone saxatilis | reverse complement strand
TAAAGACAAAGTTAGAGTGGACTGAAGGAGGGACTGTTGCTTGGACGTTCCCATCATGGGACAATGTTGCAGCTTTCACACACAAATGTTCCTCACAGTTCAGCACATATAAAGTCAATGCTAAGACACAAGTGAGCGCCAAATTTGTCTGACTGTAAATACAATCCAGAATTATAAAACTTATTATGTTAGTAATTAGGGTATTTATTAATTATTAAAGTCATTAGTTACAACTTAGGAACATAAAGGATTATTACAAAGTAATAACCAAATAGATAACAAATTAGATTGTTATTGCTTTGGTTTGGACCAAATTAAGAAAGCTGATGGTGTGATAGAGACCTGAAACTCTCCGCTGAAACTAACAAAATTCAAAAGTAGCAGCTTTAAGGGAACACCATACACTGACACAGAAACAAGCTTCAACCAGCTTCATTACCTTAGCCTTGTCTTCCTCCAAGGGACCATTCATGTAGTTGTAGAGGTCCACAGAGGGGACTGGTCTCTCCATGACCAGGAGAACCTCCTGGTCAAGATTGAACCAGTCCAATAAGGACACAGCCGCAGATCGTGGGGCACCTGCCGCTCTCAGCATCAGGAGCACTTCAGTGGGAACGCTGGTTTTCTTCCCATTGATGATCTAAAGAAAAGGGAATACAGGATAAAATGAGTGTGTGTGTATGTGTGTGTGTGTGTGTGTGTGTGTAAATAACAAGGATGAAGTTCAACAATGACTTTAACAGTTGGTGCTGAGACATCAGATCAAATCACTAACCATTGAGCAACGCTCCACATCTGCCTTGGGGATGTGTTTTATCGCCACCTACAGGACAGAATCAGCAGTACTTTGGTTAGAGCAGGGAGTAATGGCGGTGTGTGTACATATGATGTAAGAATATGAACGTAATACTTACTGGTAAACAATCCCTTTTTCTGATTCCAGCATAAACTGATCCGAAGCCTCCTTCTCCGAGCTTCTGAAGTTGCCTATACTCGGCCTCGAAGTCTGTAACACACACAAACACAGATTCATGTTTTACTAGATTGATGAAGAACATTCAACCAAAGCCCGCTGTGTTTAAGTCTGGACACTGAAATCAGTGGAATATTTTGACATTTTGGGAAAAAATAATAACTTTTTTTTTTTCTTTCAAAGTTTGATATCACTCTCATGTCTGAACGGTAAATATGAAGCTACAGCCAGCAGCTTAGTAGCTTAGTTTAAGACTGGAAACAGGCAAAAACAACTCGCCTGGCACTGTCCAAAGGTAACAAAAGCCACCTACCAGCCCCTCTAAAGCTCATAATTAACATGTTAT
>NW_023340257.1:3917232-3919750 GCF_004916995.1 Morone saxatilis | reverse complement strand
AGACTCCACCTACCTTCCATCACCGCCTGTGGACCTCAGATCAAGAAGGTCCTGGGTTTGAATGTGTGGAGTCCGCATGGTCTCCCTGTGGGTTTCCTCCGGGTGCTCCGGTTTCCCCCACCATTAAAACCTGTATGCTAGGTTAATTTTCCAGTCAGTGCCCTTGACCAAGGCACTGGCTCAGATCTGGAGTTGGTTCCCAGCATTAATACTTAATACTTAGGCCGGCAATGATAAATTAATAAATTATAAAAAAAAATTAATTGAAATGAGTTTTGGCATCAAAGGTTTACTTAAAAGAAAAACATTTGATCAAATATCTGATCACTGATCACAAATAACGTACAACATGAAGGACTGATAGAGCTGCAGAAGCCCCTGGTTCACCACCAACCAGTTCATGTTTCTGACAGATTCTCCTCCCTCAGTGACACACCCGCTGAGAAACCAACTCTGGTTATTGGCAGTTCCTTCCCAGAAACGTGAAGTTGGTGACACCAGTGAGCACAGTTAAATGCATCCCTGGGGCCAGAGTGGGTAACGCTGAATCTTATTTGAAACTGCGAGCTAAGGATAAATGTAAATATAGTAAGAGTAATAGTTTTACTGTAATTGTGCCAATTGGATGTCACTAAAATCTCCGTACTCCCTACCCAATCTGACCAGTGATGACATGTTAAGTCGTCATTGCCCTGCTGGCTATAGAGGTGGTGTCCAGCTAACGATAATTGACAATTGGTGGACTTTCTGAGGAAATCCTGGTCTGATTAGGAGAGATGGCATCATCCCACTTTGGACGGAACGGGTCTCTTATCTAGAAATCTAGAGTTTATTTCTGAACCTAAACCCTGACCCAGAGCTGAGACCAGGTGGCAGAGCTGCAGTCCTACACACTTCTTGCACTTCCATTAGAGCACTTACCCTAAAACCCCATAGAAATTGTCTGTTCCCCGACCACTTAAATTATTTAAAGAGTTTGAATAACTTTAATAATCACCCTATTTATTATATTTGATCATTCTGAATTTGGATAGCCAAAACTCAACCGATTGCACCAACACAGCTTGGTGGTCCTTGAACACAGAGGCAGCATTCATTGGTGTAACAAGGATTTAACCATAGCACCTACAACATTTAAGAGTAGGCGTAAGATGCCCTGAACCATCCAAATTACATCATGCACGTCTTTAGGACATTGCGTCACGGTTTGGCTCCGAGCGTCTTCAGAGCGTGCTGCCTCCAACTGATTGACTTTTGACCCTATGCCACATTATTGATCTAGCATGAGCTTTGATCCCGAGTCTACGTGCTGTTTTTTTTTGAAAATTTACCAGATTATCTGTGCTGTTTCTGCATCTGACTTCCTGCCAGTACAATCTGCTCTATGCTGCTTGAAGCGAATGGGTCGACTAGCCTCGTATTCTACGCACAGAGATGCGCACAGAGACGCGCATTTCCTAGAATGGCTGTGATCAGCTCCGGTGACCATGGCGGAGCTGAAAGGTGTTGCGAACGTGCCCTGTGGAATAGTTACGCGGTTATAGGCCTAGACTGCTGGGGGACTCTCCATGATGCACTGAGCTCCTCTGTCTTCCTCTCCTTGTCTGTACACATGTACACATACACTGTTCACGTCCCATTAATGCATGTTACTAATTTCTTGCCTGGAGTTTTTGTGCTTTCTCGGCTCGCAGGTTCCCATGGAGATGCCTACATCGGGAACGTGGTTGCGCCTGATCCTGTGGTCCTACTTGATGCCTGCTGCTAATGTCATCATCCTCAGTATTATAGTTGTAACTGTTGCTATTATTTCTGTGTATCTTTGTCTCTCTGTCTCTTCCCTCAACTGGCTGTAAAGTAAGTGCCAGTGTTGTGATTTCCTACCTTTAGAGTTTAAATAATTAAAACCCTATAGAATAGACTTAAACTTCCAAATTTATTTTTATTGTAATTATTTTACAGCATGTCCACTGTAGTGGACCACGGGACTATTGGTGTGAAAACTTGAGTATTTTTAGTTTAATATCACTCTACAGCCATAACCTGTTCATTTTTTATTTTACTTGACATAAAAATAGTTTCAGCTGCTTGTTGGTCTTTTTGTTTGAAAACTTTAATTGTAAGATAGCCAAGGCAGGCCATGAGGACTGATATGCCAAAGAAGATCTTCGTCGAGTATTCAGAACCACTCCTCTAGTTAGGTAGATGAGCTTGTGGGGGGATGAAAGTGTTAGATGGGTAGTAAATGTATTTAGAGTGTTTAAGGAAGGTTGTGTTTTTATTGTAAGGGGGTGACTGATAAGTATTTGGTCACAGTCACAGGGCCAGATCACAGGACCATTAGTGTGAGAGACCTCAACCCTTCATGTGTAATTTACATTAGTAATGTAAATAGGACAACAGATGTGTTTCTGCTTAAATGATGTACTGAGGGTATATAAGGGAGAGCATTCTGGAAGTCACTCATGATGTGGTCCTCCCTCCATGCTGCATGTAATAAAGTGTCTTGATTATCACA
>NW_023340257.1:3909743-3917132 GCF_004916995.1 Morone saxatilis | reverse complement strand
AATTTTCCATCTGGGAGTAAACTAATCGTACAAGCAATGGCAGAAACCTCTGCATCACCGAAGATCTGCAAACACACACAGTCCAACAACATCAAATATCCAATTAATATTGTACATTTTCCCTCAGAAATCCAATTTTCAGAAGTATTACATTATGATATATTATCCCTGAATCCTATAACAAAGCGTGACTGTTTCCATTCTGAAAAATAAAGGACAATTTCCTTGTCTAGCATTAACTGCCCTGGGAAGGAAAGTTTGGAAATGTAGGCCTTATGCTAACAAAATGCACAATTGTAAATGACGTTTTTATTAATTGGTTGTTACCTCTGACAAACGTCCCTGGGAAAGCCTGGTCCTGTTCAAACAGGGAGGAGTATGAGGGTGCTGGGTGAGCGCCACGTCCTGTGTTTAGTGCCAGAGGACATTGTTTAGGGCTGTCAGAGAGGCGATCTTCATCACTGACACATTTAATAAAGACTTTGTAGCGGGGTGGGGGTGGGTGTGGAATAGGACACTTGGTTTGGCTGGAGGAGTATTGAATGAGGGTAACATTTGTACTTCTGTTTGGAAACATACAGTGCTCTGTGTTCGGCTCTCTTACTCTAATTCGCTGGTATTGAAATGACCATCAGCTTGTCAAATTGTTCATAGTTTCTGAAAAATGAAGGCATATAACTCCGCTCAAAGGTCTTTAAAAAGGTCGCAGTGAGTTACATTTAGATCTATTTGGCAGAAATATAAAAACACACACACAGCTTATTTTCATGCCAACAATATCAATGTAGAAAATCTGTTTACTTTTTGTTGAAAGAAGCAGGGCGATGCTAACGTCCAGGTCGGTCCCTACATAAAATACGCTCAATCCCTGCAGCCCTCTGTACTGTAATTTGGTTGTAAATCCTTTTCATCCCTTATAATGCCTTTGCCAAATTCGGAATTGCCCAGCCAATCTTTATCTTTTTTAGAAAACGTTCCACCTTCAGTGTGGATTTTAGGTAAAGTTGAATTCACACTAATGTGAATATGAGAAGGGTGGACCTTCATTTGGGATTCGCACTTTGTTTTAAAAAATTTAAATGCCACTGTTGTGGACTTTGAAACTACCTAAGCGCTTAAAACAGTTTTTCTTTTACCCCCCCCACCTCATGAAGCCCTGTCCTCAGACACTCAAACTGTTGTTTACACATTTCTCTTTCTGCTCTCTCCTGTTAAGGGTGACATTGAGCTTCGCGGGGCCTTTGGTGGGTGGAGGAATGGAACTAAACAAATGGAGGCAGCTGGCTGGCCCTTCCGAATGAGCATCAGTGTGTCGTGAGAGTTGTGCGTTCGTTTGTGGTGCGTCCACACACAGATTAAACTCACCATTATGGGTTCCTAACTTTAGTACTCATTTTAATATGCAAAACAAATGTCCAAAAGACTGGCATGAAAGCAGACAATGACTTTCACAGTGAGCCTTTGTGATGACAGCAAATAAAATGGCTGAATTAGTTCAGGGGTGACTGGGCTTCAAGTATGCTACGCCGTAGACTTATTATAAATTATTACAAAGCTTGTAAATTGCCAGTCAATCATCAATTCAATTCAATTCAATTTTATTTTGTATAGCGGCCAATTCATAACAGAAGTTATCTCAGGACACTTTTCAAATAGGAGCAGGTCATAGACCGCAACCTCCCTTATAACATTTACAGAGGACCAACAGACGCACGCATGAGCAAGCCACTGCGGCGACGGGGGGCAAGAAAAACTGCCTTTTAACGGGCAGAAAACCTCGGCTCGGACAGACCCTTCGGCTCTACAACTGGCCAACTGTTGTAAATGACAGTGACCGCCAGTGAATTTTATCATAGGACCAATATAAAAGCACAGAATACAGTATAAGAGCAAATGTAACATATGAAGCAAGAAGCATGCTTTGGTGTAAACAACGGTGTTACAGCTACTGTAAAGATATCAGAGTTCTCCTCAGCTATCAGAGGAAACAGTGACAGAGGACTACCGCTCTGTAATTTCCTCCCAGGAGTCTATTGAGGAATCCTCTCAGAGGAAGAAAGACACAGTCAAACCACCTGTTCTTCAAATTCATTCACACAGCCTTCAATTTCTTCTGCAAGAAAAATTTAAGGGGACACCACTCTGGTTTGAAAGTGGAAAATATGCAAGGCCTTTGAACTGAGGATATAAAAACCTAATTGCAGGAGAGAGCCACTGTACAGGGAAAAGTTTTCTTCATAAACACGGTACCGCTGAATGCAACGTACGGTCTCGGACGGCAAGACAACATGACTTTACATGTGCTTCTCTGCAAACTGCATCTTAAAATGAAGGGTGCATTTGTGTTTCTGTGATCCTTTTGAGTCTGTAACAATCTGTTGCTATAATAAAAAGCAAACAACATGTGTAACTCTGACGTTGTGTTTGGGGTCCTGGATACAGCAGGCCCTCTTCAACAGCTCAAAAAATTTATATCACTGTTTTATCACCTTATATACTTTACTTACTTAATACTTTATGGCTTTTGTCAAATGTTTTTTCCATACTTCTATACTTTTAAATATATCACCTTTTATAGTTCTATAGTATCAATCGAGTTATGGGACTGGTGTACTCGCTCACCCTCAATATACAGTATTTTTTTATGCATACCACTTCTTTATGCAACAGCTCCAACTCTCCCATGAGCCTTTGCTTGTCTGCTTTTGTTTAAGTCACGGTTAAAGATCGTGGAAGAATCATGGAGGAAGAACACTAAGCTTTCAGAAATAGGTGCTTCTAGCGGTGGGGAAAGGATCATTTTTCACTCCCACCTCTCCAACATATGGCAACAATACAGAGTGACTCCCCTGTCTTCCTTGTCCACCTCCCTTCCTCGTCTTCCTCCTCTCCTCTGTTCCTGTGAGGCAGAGGAGCGCAGGATGATGTGGGGGAGTCTGACATGGTAACCTCTGGTAGGTGAGAAGTCAGACAGTCTGTACCACCTCTCCCCTTACTCCCATTTCTCAAGAGGAGCTGAACTGGATGTGTGTGTGTGTGTGAAGAGAAACAGGTGAGAGAGCCCTCTGCTCCAGTAGTAACCGTTATGTGGGGATAATGTTGTTTTATGAAAATAAAATATGGTTCCATCAGAGTTGTCCACCCCAAATATGATGGATATGACCTCATATGATTGATTAGCATGTTTGGCAACTGGTCCACCACTTTGGCCCTGACTGAAATATCTCAACATCTATTGGATGGATTGCCATGAAACTTTGTACAGACATTAATGATCCACAGATGATGTCTCCTATTGACTTTGGTGATCCTCTGACATGAGGTTGACATCTTCGGTCTTCAGTGAAATCCTCATGAATCTCCACAACTATTGAATGGATTGCTATGACATTTGGTAGACACATTTATGTCCCACTCAAGATGAATTGTATTAACTTTGGTGATCTTCTGACTTTTCATCTAGCGCCATCATCAGGTAAAACTAAAGACATTCCCACAAACCTGTTTAATTAGCAAATGTTAGCATGCTAAAAGGCTAAAGGAAAATAGTGCACAGCTAGACTTTTACTGCTAAACATGTTAGCATTCATTGTGGACATGTTTAGCAAGCGGATGTTAGCTGTTAACTTAAAGCAAGTACAGCCTAGAGGGTGGATACCCAACCCGAGCCTGATGGGACCAAGGCTGGCCTGGCCTGCAGCAAAACACATAAACACACAGAAATGGTGGAGAGGCAGCATAGCCTGAAAGATCTCATCACCTTGAGAGTTTAGAGTCACACTTCCACAGAGGAAAAGAGAGAACACAAGCTTTCGCCCTTTTTCATACAGAATACATGTAGTCATATCATACATATTCTTCATCTTTTTCTTTGCATTACCTTTATTTTGCACACTCTCATAAGGCCAGTATTTGTTATTTCTTTTCAACATTTCTACACACATACCATGCTGCTGTGTTTTATCTAAAGATAAACAGTTTGCTATATTGTGATTTTACATTTTCTTCTCACTGTAGCTTCTGCAGTACCTCCATCTCCCTGCTGGGCTCCTAATAGTTTCATCTTGTAGTAAAAACATCTCCGTTCTCTGTGCAACAGGACGTCTGTTCGACCCCAGTGCTCCATCCTCTAACCTCTGGAGACTTTACGATTGGAAGTCATCCTCACAGTGATTGGCAGGCAGATAGATTAACTCTGGGTCATGTTCCTACTTCCCCTGAGCCCAAACTAGCACTTATATGTGGGTAATCCTCCTGTGGTGGGAGACTTAATGTCTGACAAGACCTTAAAAACTCAAGGAACCCCTGCTCTCTCACCCATGACCCCACAAGGTGTCACCCAACCTCAAAAACCAAATTTCCTTAAAGTGCCTTCTGGGCATTATTCCAAAGCACTGGATCTGAGGGCAGCTAAATGAAATTATTAAAGTATTCCCATAGTGGATAGAGAGGCAACCTTAAAATATACTCTGAAGTTGACTTCCAGTAAGGCTTACTGGTTCCGGAGGCCAGCGAGGGCGAGCTGTCCCACCGGCCAGTCAGTTATTAACCTGTTTCCACAGAGATGATGACGGGAACACGGCCTATTGTCTGGAAGTCATTAAGAGAGCCAGGGGTAGCCAGGGAGTGGCCGCATACCTCTGTTAAACCCCCAGCATGTGTACTCACACACATACACACACACACACACACACACTTGCTCTCTCTCTGTGCCCTGTTTTCAGTTTTTTTTTAAATTTCTTCTTAAAATTAACCGATGATATGTTTTTAAATTGAAGTTATGATTCAAAAGCTTGTTTGCTATATTTGCCATTTCATTCAACACGGTATATGCTCGTGTGAGTTGGAAACTCTGCTTTCTGTCTCGCTTACGACTGTATTAATAGCCACAAATGGGGGGTTGGTGCCAGGAATCCAGCCTTAAAATGCAGCCGAGCTCTGAGGGGGGAGATTGGGGGAGGGGTGAAAAGGTGAAGAAGGGGCCACAGAGACAGGGATGGGTGGATGGATAGGAAGGATGGGTGCTGGTAGAACCTGTGTACACACGCAGAGATCAGAGGACGCTCAGAGTGGGCTCAACCTGGGGAGTCTCCACAGACAGCGTGTAAAAGTCAGCTGTCTTTGTCATGGCGATAAACAACACTACACCACGCTCTCTCTCTCCACTCTGTAGCGTAACCCTTTATCTGAGCTCACACACTGAATCAAACACACTTCGTTGAGGCAGTAAAGCACACTTATGTTCATTCAAACTGTAAAACAACCTATAATAAAGTATTAAACTATTTCTACCATGACACTCAATGTTGCATAATATTTCTGCATAATATAAATGGTTGGAGGCTTTCTTTCTAAAGAACCTTACTGAACAATACCGTCAATGTGTGTACAAGCAAGTCAACAAATTTTCAATGGTACCACTGGATAATGCAGTGACAACGAGTGAAATCTGACACTAACTATTTATCAAAACCTAAAGTGTAGATATCTGCGCTATCAGGCATAAATATGGCTTTTTAGTGCACGTTTCTACTAAAGCTAAAAGGTTTGCATGTAAACATGTGCTCAAGCAGCCAGTAATCACAGTGTAACTCAGTTTGGACTGGCATCAGTACGTTTTACTACAATCTATCCATCAGACTAAAACACTGCAGTGGTCTGGTGCTTGTGTGCAGATAAGAAACAGATAGCATCGAGGTTGAGTTGTGTAATGTTAGTGGGAGATTGAGCTAATGGGTGCACAGGCTATGATGGAGGGAGACTGAGTGTCGCGGGGGGAGTGCAACCTGATGAAATTTGTACCAACTAACACATACACATAACACCATTCGCATCTCTGGCTGGTAGCTCTGTAGGATCAAATCAGACCATCCAAGATCAGCTTAAATGTTTAATACTCAGACAGATTGCAATTTTGAATGTCACTCTATTATTACTGTCAAATTACTTTTTATAGTTTTGGTATAATTGCTTTAAAAATGAGAGGGTTGAGACAATGCTTCTGTCTCACAGCAGTGGTGTTGTCTCTCAAAATTAAAACCACATTTCCCATAAATCCTCTTGCTGTGATTTTGCCTTCTTACTTCTTCCACTGTCAGCCACCACCAACCTCTCAGTTTGTACCACACTGTTGACTGAAGGAAAAACCTCCAAATGTGCATGGTGATGATTTATGGCTGCATGTAACACCTTTAAGTGGAAACTCATGTGACATCTATACAGCCTGTCCTTTGAGCCCATACAAGAAACACAACCACAACTGCCCCAAACTCAACTAGTTTCAGTCTCAGGAAATCACCTCTTACATAAAATGTGATGCAAGTGTTGTTATTGAACCATAAATCTAACGCACCCAGTCTCTGCACTGATAGAGAACCCTAGATAACCATTTGACCTGACTGTGCCAATTTAACCTGTTCATCTGCTAATGAATACAGGCACACACACACATACACACTAGAGGAATGTACTGTGTGTAATCGCTCTGCAGTAGTGGAGTCTTCAGGTGTGGTTTGAAAAGGTATTTGTGGGTAAGAATGAAAATGCAAGTGTGTGTTTAACCGTGACAGAAAACAGACAGAGTGAGAAAGATAAAGGTGAAGAAATGTTACAGTCATTTGATCTAGTCAACCTCTGATATGATGAAACTTGTAACTGATTAATAATACATGGGTTGACATTCAAATGTGTTATTCCATGTAAATATGAATAATTCTTATTCTTTGGTAATATCTGGTGTCCTGTGATGATCTAAATGTTGCTTTAGAGTTTTTTGTGTGAAATCAGTGGAACCACCTTGAACTCAAGGTCCACTTACTAGCTTTAAAGTGATCAGCCATCTCCATGACAACAGAGCAAATTAAATCTGCTGATAAAGTGAGTGAGATGTGGTTGAAAGCCCTGGAAAAGCTAGTAAGTGGAAGTGTGTAAGATTCAGTGGCATCTAGCTGTGTAGTTGCAGATTANNTAGCTGTGTAGTTGCAGATTGAAATGTAGTGGCCTGTGTAGAAGATGACCTGCTACCTCTGTAGATATAAAGCTGCTGGATTTTCAAGCTCAATGCCTAAACTTAAATGAATCAAACTTCAAAACATGGCACATAGCAGTAAAAATCTGAAGAGGTGAGATAAGGGTGCAGGTGAGAGAAGGAGAAGAGCGGAGGAATGAGTGAAAGAATGAGTCAGATAGGAGGAAGAGAGGAGAGTCCTTTCTGTAATCCTTCCACACTCAATGTATTCCCAATGAAGCACAAGATCCCACACAATGGCCCATTGAGACGGCTGCTTTGGCACTGTAATTGGCAACAGCGGTGTTGTCTGCTGACATGTGTATGCGTGTGTGTGTGTGTGTGTGTGTGTGTGTGTGTGTGGAGGCGAGTGAAGGGGAAAA
>NW_023340257.1:3896355-3909643 GCF_004916995.1 Morone saxatilis | reverse complement strand
ACACACACACATATACACACACATTATTACCCACTCACACAGCTGGGTTTCCATTCAAGTATTTTTATGCGAATTCCGATGAACTGAATCAGAAAAGTAGAACAGAGGCGGCAAATTATGATAAAACTTATCAAATATTGCAAAAAATTACTCTTTATGTTGACTAGGTTTATTTCAATGAATGCAGAAGGAGAGGAACAGACCTATACACCAATTTCTATTTCTATTTCTATTTCAACTCAGCTGATGGAAAAATGTCTTGTGTGAAGAAACTGAGCGATTCATTATTCATACAGATGCCAGCTGCAGGTGTGTTTTCAATATGAACGAGCTCATGCCAACGTTCTACTGGTGTGTTTTAGAGGTCTGTGAGTGTGCGTGCAGGTGTGTGTGTGTCGTCTTTAGTCACAGCAAAGGTGCACAGTAACAGCTGGAGAGCAGGCTGGAAGACAGGCGCGCCTATACACATCTCTCTGGCACAGATAGCGTTCAGGTGGGACCGGTGCCTTTAAGAATGCCTGCAGTGTGTTCCTGTGTTTAGGTGTGTGTGTGTGTTGCTGTATTGTGTCAATCAGGCCTGTTTGAACAGCCAACTGAACTTTATGTGCCATATCTTCCTCACGTCTATCTCTGACAGACAAGTGAGGATGTGGCAGGAAGAATTACGATTCTGTGTGTCAGGATCTGACTGCGTGGACAAAAAATAAAAAATAAAAAATCCCATGATGCTAATTACCATGATGTGAGCAGAGGAGCAGCATAAACACAGTGAACCTTTGTGCACTGATACATTATTTCAGAGTATTTTCTGCATGTTTGATCTGTGTGTGTGTGTGTGTGTTTCTGCAGTGGTGCGTTTGGATGACAGCGGGGGATCTCCCAGCAGAGACATATGGAAACAAAGGTGCCCTTGTGTTGTTTAGGTCTGACCACACGATTTCACAGAAGATAACATTCCTCTGTTGTATCCACCTCATAGTTTAGTAATTACAGATACAGGAGGAACTGCTATTTGCATAATGTGCATGTGCATGCATGTATTTTTAACTGTAATATATGGAGCTGATGTTGTTTGTGCTTGCAATCTGAGTCATTTTAGGACAACAATTCCAAAACTGTGCCATATCACATTGTTACTGCAACCTCCTGTCTGTTGCGGTCTATCAAATACACACTCGGTATGCATAAAGGATGTGTGCGCGAATATAAGCGTGTGTGCGTGTGTGTGTGTGTGTGTGTAATGTGTTCCAGCTTTGTGTCAGCTGTGAGTTTACAGGCAAGACAAAATACAGAGCTTCACCAAGGAACAACTCTGCTCCTAATAAAAAAGAGACTCTCAATACTGGCCTCATGAATGTCATACTTTCCACTGCAGGATGCTGGAAGTAAATGACATCCTCTGTGGACTTCCTCCTGCCATTCAAGTTGCCCACTGTGGCTTTGAAGTACTTGTAAAGCAAAACACAGTTTGACATGTGATTTCACATCTTTGGTTTCACCGTTTACTTTAGGTAATAAATATATCACTAAATAAAAGTCACGTTGAGTGACACACAATGGTGGTACAAGCTACATTCAGTTCATGTAGAATATCAGACAGCTATATCGGTCGATATTGGCTAAGAAATGTCATTATACTGATATGGTAAGTAAAAAGTAATTGCAGAACAGAAAGGTTAAAATAGATTTGTGGTCATTTAGGTAACAGTGTCAACATTACATAGTTCACTGGAGAGCACTGATAAGTTTATTTTTAAGGGGCCAGTGTACTTGTTGGATGAACCCCCCACATACACTCTATACACATAAACAGGGACAGAGCAGGGGAGTGGTTTTTTGGGCTCTGGCCCAACATTTTCTCAAAAGCCCTGAACCTTTTCAGCTTTTTAAAATAACCTCAGTCTCTCTGACTGGACTAGCAAATCAGTGGAGCAAGTTCTATTAGTGAGGAAATATCAGCAATAGATCTGCCCTAACATTGTCATGGGGGGTTGGTGCCTTATGGGTGTCATGTTTCATTCAGTTGTGTCACCTCAGTAAGCAAGCTTACCAGCTAGGTAGCAGCTAGACACTCATTATGTGAACTCCATATAGGTTACCAATAATTGTTTTTCAAAATTAGTATTGCAGTTCACACAAAATTCCAAACCTTACCTATGTAATAACTTAAATAACTTTTAATGGAAATGAGTCATCTTCAGCATTTGTTGTGTTCTGTTTTCAGTTGGAGAAAAATTAGATACAACATACGATATAGGCTCTACAGGGGGATTTTTTGCTGGGAAACTATCATGTTTTTCTAGGAATTCTATGATCTCAACTGATTGAAAAATAGTGCATATTTCTGCTGTAAATGGGAAATAAATCTCATGCAGACCCCCTAGGTTTGGCCCTGAATGTTTCCAACGTCTGCCTTCGCCCTGCACGTAAAGTCCTTTTTCTTCTGACCAACTAACTACACTCATTGAGGGCTGAACGCATTCAGTGTAGACACTGATGGAGGACTACAACTGCTGCTAACATGCTCATTTTGCTATGGAGCCATTGTACATAAGGTGTAATAAAATCCAAATAATAAAAAAAAAGTTATGTTTGCTTTTGTGCAGAAGCATATTCCAGCTCTAAGATGGAAGCATTTGGCCTATTTTAGTCTAAATACTCTTGTCTGCACACAGATGGACAGTGGAAAACTGGATTGTGCTGCAAGAGTGGTTTAAGAAGTTTCTGGAAAACAATGCAAGCATGCTAACTTACAATTAATGCAGAGATTGGTTGAATTTTCCTTCATTTTTGCCATTGCACGATCACAAATTCCCAAAGGGGCTGAGTCATACCGCAAAAACACTCTCAAACCCATGTATACTCAATCACCTAAGAATGGGAAGACAAAGGAGAAAAAAATCTTGACTGTCATCCACTTGTGTATTCTCTCTCTCAATTTTCTAAATATTTAGACAGATAGGACAGAATTTCCTTTCTGCTCTGAAAACCCCATAAATCTACGATCAGGAGAAGGCCAGGAAAACAGCACACTCATCATCAACTGCAACCACAGGATGGACAGAAGCCAGGAGATTCTGTTTTTGGTTTCATCAGAGGCAAAACAAGCCAAGGGAGGAAACAAAGTCAACTATGCAACGATCATGGAATGAACGGAGACAATTACTGTAAGGGACTCCAAGATGAGTTAAGGGTTCAGCTCCAGAGGACATACTTCCATTAGCAGCATCCCAAGGTGACAGTAAAAATGTATCCCTGATAATAACTTAGAAAGCACTGAGCACTAAAACACTGACACAGGCCGTCTGGTCACCATCAATGCAGTGATTTACTATGATGTAATCCAGACACAGACATACCATGAAACAAGTTTTGATACACTTATGGTATCAAGAAAAGGGTAATCTTTCCAGGAACAGGTTTGTTTTTAACTTGACTCATCAGTGGACTTTAGAAGGAGTTTCACAAGACCAGTGGCTGGAATGTTTCAAACCAGAACCACATAATTGTTCAGGTAAAGCTAAAAATATAAAATTACCCAAAACTGGACCCACAAGGTTTGCACAGGACGGCAGCGATAATACCTAACCTACATTTCACAATGTTGATTTCACATATTTGACTCAGGTCTGAATACCACACGACCACACTAACCTCACCTCCCAGGAGCCTGCTCGACTCATGTTACTGTACTTCATAAATCCTTAAGCATCCTGCTGGAGGGCTATTGTGCAACCGCAGTGACACAGCCAGTGCCTCGTATGACACATCCACAGAGCAGCCACAACGCACCACAGCCTCAATGTGATTCCCAAACGAGAAAATTATATTGCAATTACTGGATTACCTCCTCTGCAATTGCATATTAAATTTCCATCCATGTTACAAAGTATCCAGCAGTGTGAAGTGGTGGGTCACTACAAATATGTCAAGAGCTTCTGTGTGCAACAGCAAAGAGGACACAAACTACAATTATTGTCTTGGATTGCCTTGAGACTTGATTTTAAGGCAGTTCTTGACATGTAAAGCAGTGATTTCCAACAAAGGGTACTTATACCGCAGGGGGTGCTTCTGTGGTTGCCAGGGGATTTGTGAAAAGATTGTAGTTGAACTTATTTGATAAAATAGAAATTATTATTACAGTCACTTACTGAGTCAAGCTATAACGCTGAACATTATATATTGCAATTGACAGTGTGTGAAAACTGGTGAGCAATCGAGAAGTCTAAACAGCAAGTGTATGGATAAATGGTTGAAATAGACAGCTATAAGTAGACTAATTTAATTAATAAAAAAGAATATAAAAATAATGTAATCTAAAGTAATGTTTAAATAGATGACTGAATGTAAACACTTAGCTGGCTAAAACTAGTGGCTAAATGGCTGAAATAGATAGCTAACAGTAGGCCCTAATAGATCGATGGTTGAAACAGCTAAATGGATTTATATTGAATGAATGCATTTGGGGCATGTTGTGTGGCGCTGATGAAGGGGCACTTGAGTTAATTTGACTGGGAGTCTCTACAAACATGCAGTACTCACATTAGTCTTGCTGGACACAGCGAACGTGGCTCGGCTGGAGAAGCGGGTGGTGGATGGGCTGCTGCTTGACACTGGGCCGGTCACCATGGAGGAAACTCTGGAGCCCACAGGGGGACTGCTGGATCCGGGGGAGGATGAGAAGGTGGCAGGCGGGGACGCAGGACTGGACTGGCTGCTGAGGCCACTGTAGGTCTGGGCTTGGCTCCCCAGGCTGCAGGGCTGGATGTGGAGTTGAGCCTGGCTCTGAGTGTGAGTGTGAGCCTGGCTCTGAGTGTGAGTGTGAGCCTGACCCTTCCCATAGATCACCTCCTTCATCTCCTGATGGTTCTCCTGAATGTCACTAAGGTGATTCTTGTGATTCTGACTGTGATTGTGGCTGTTGTTAAGCAAGGTGCTCCTGTCACACGTCATCCCACTCAAGAGCTCCACCTGTCGGGTGAGAGCCTCCAGCTGACTCCTGAGCTGCCGGTTCTCCTGCTGGAGCTGAGCTACAGCTTGTCCAAGAGGCCCGCTCAGGTTGGCTGTCTCCTCCAGGCGACGCTCCATGCCCAGCTTAAAAGCGCTGACGTCCACGTGGATCTCCCTGATGGCATCCCGGAGAGTGTTCTCATAACGGGCTAGAGCTGCACACACAGTCTCCCCCTCTGGAGAGGAAGATCGGGGGTGGCACAAGTCTCCCATGTTAGCCAGGGTTGGGGCTTCCATTGGTAACAGAGACAGCCTCTCAGTCTCAGAGATCCTCTGGTCACTGGAGAATGTGTAGCTTCAGTCAGAGTGCTGAGGGTTTGGCTGGAGGGGGGACAAGGGTTGAGAGGTGAAAGTTTGCAATGGGGGCAAAGGTCTAGTCTGTTCTATCCCCACTCCTTCAGCTTCTTCTTGGGATGTCCTGGACTGCCTCTCCTTCAATAAACTCTGCTTTTCAGGTACAGATGTCTCACTCAGTCTTCTGTCTGAAAGCACAAAAGGCGCAAGACTTGACCTTTAGCTTGAGGACAGCTGTGAAACTCTTAAAAGAGCCAACCAACCCGAGGCAAATGTGATGCCCTGTGCAAAACTAAATTACAAGTATCACAGATAGTAAAAATGAAATCAAGGCTTGTACAAAATAACTTCTATTTAAAACCTGACAAACTTGATTGGAACAGCTGCTCTGACCAACTTTACTGCACTGAACAGAACAACATAATCTGTCAGGAGTCAGAATGACAGAAAGAATGACAGAAAGAAAGCATACATCTCTTTGAGCCAGCTATGTTTCATAAGTGCCATTAAACACAGCAGTGAGGTAATCTTCACTCACAGCTGCAGCAAGCCTACCTCAGCTCCGCTCTCCGGTACGAGTTCAGTAGAGTTTCCTCAGCGCTCAGCAGCTGTGTGAGTGTGTCTGTGGAAGTGTGTGTGAGCTCTGCTCTGCCCTGTCGGCTCTCTGGTTTGTTTAAACTCTCAGGTTGATCACTCCTCTCTTCTGGCCCCGGACGAGGGAGGAGAAAGGGAGGGATAAAGGGTGGTGGTGGTGGAGTGAAGAAACAACATGGGAAGAGTAGTAAATGTGAGGGGAGGGGGAGGGAGCGGGAGGGAGGGGAGGGGAGGGAGGCGGGCTGGGTTGCTTTTATATCCTTGCACTGTGTAAACTATTGGAAAGAGGACTCCTCTCTCCTGCTTTCTTACTGCACCTCCTCCTCTTCTTTCTATCATACATATGTCTATCCCTGCTCAGTGCCATCTTTTTCTTTTTCCCTTTTTTTGTTGTAAGTATCTTTGATTGTGTGTTAACTGTGTTAACTTATTGTAAATATCATAAATACAGCATCAATATTGTTGCTATGGTTACTTCCCACAGTATCTTGTTTTGGTAAATTTGATGACTTAGATTGTGTCACTTTGAAAATGTCACGTCTATGACAGTAGGTTTAATTTACTCATTTTATGTTGCTAAAATAACTATTAAATGTTGTGTTGGCAGCACTGACACTACCGTGTATATTCAGTGGACAAAGCTTCCGGGTCTGAGAAGTGAAGCCAACACCGAAGTGCCTTAAACCTGCATTCTTTCTAATGGCCAGCAGGGGGAGCTTCATTGGTAGCAAAAAGACCTGTGATTGTATTCAACTCTGTTAAAAAATGAAAATGACCTTTCACTTGATTTATTATCTCAGTAAACAGTTTCCTGATAAGTTTATGGTCTCAATCACTAGTTTCAGTCTTCTTCCATACTGCATGATGTTTATTTAGTAAATTATGTCCCAGTTTAAAAGTGAAATAGACGATAAAGCGTTGATTCCACTGACTGCAAAAACCCACATAGCGACGACCATAATGCCAAAATCAAGGCTTTAAAACGGTACTCAAACTACACAAACTAATGGGTGATGTCATGATAGGTTCACACTTGGTTGGCAGCAGTCCCTCAGCAGGTCGCTCATTTGTGTTTTCCGCCATCTAGGGGTGCCACCATTACTGCGGTGGCAAGTCCTAGTGACTCTGTGACTGCTGCTGCCTGCTGAGAGACATTTTACTTATTAGTTGGACATTTGTTACAATTTTAGCCAGTAACAGAGAAATATGGACCACTTGACTCATCCGCCACATTTCCAGTAACTAGCTAGCATAACTAATCATTTAATTATCACGGACCAGTTATATTAGTAAAAGATTAATACACATGAATTTGAGCTTTTTCATATGTTGATATCCAAATGTGACTTCTGGTGCTATAACCAAACACACACCTAACCTTTCTCCTTTCTTCCCTGATCCCTCCATCTCTCTCTGGTCTCTTTTCTCTCTGTATCATTATCTTTCTAACCACAAGTTGACACAATAGTCAACTCTATTACAGAAAAGTGTTATTATTAAATTTCCACAAAGGCTGCATCTTCATATATCACTACTTATATAACACGTATACTACAGATAAACACCACATTTAGACAGGTTGACCTTCCACTGTATCCCTAGATGTACTCTTTACATTTTTCTATTATGCTCTGTTCTATTGTAATTGAGTTTGATGGCAGGACGAGACAGACAGACAGACCACCACCCTCCCCCTTGTAACTGGACCCCAGCAGAGCAAACATTCGACACCAGATAGTGATTGTGTGTGTGTGTGTGTGTGTCCATGCAACAGGGAGACTCATACAAATACTTCGACATTCCACCCTCCTGCTTACTGTCAACAGTGTGTGTGTGTGTGTGTGTGTGTGTGTGTGTTAAGAAGTGTGTGAGAAACAGAGGTGCAAGAGAGAGTGTTGGGAGATGAGGAGGGGGCCTGGTAAGGTGATTTACTGGAAGATTGTCCCCCCCACCTTTCTCTCACTCTCTCTGTCTCACACACACATACTCAACACCCCCCAAGGGTTTTATGTGAGTCTGCTGGGGGCAGTACAAGACACAGACGGCAACAAACCACTGCAGAGGTCAGAGGTCACGGGCGTCAGCATCATCAGTCATCTGAGGTTGACGGAGATGGCTGCTGTGTCTTAGATTATGTCCACATTACTGCTGATGAATCTGTGAATCTTTTCCTCTATTCACACAGTTTTTCAAATGTAAACACATGGGGCTGTGTGCTTGTATGGAAAGTCTTTGGGTGGAGAGATATTTCCATCAATGCTGAATGTTCAGCCTGGATAAAAAGATTTAACATGATGCTGTATTCATTTTTTTTCAACAATGGAACAAATGACTGGATAAAAACGCTGTGATAAACCCGCTGTACCCTACCTGCTCAAAGACCAAACCAGCCTGGTCTCACTCCAAGTCTTTAAATACTGCTGCTTGGACAGTGGGCCTGAGTCAAGTGACATAGTATAAAGAGAAGCATATAGAGCTGTAGTAGTGTACATAAGTTAACTTACAAAACATACTTAACGTAACTTACGATCTTTTCCTAACCAAGAAGTTCTTGTGCCTAATCCTGACCAAACGGCAAACCTTACACTGTTAACCATGCAAGCTTTGTTTTAAAACCCTAACCGTATTCCATATGTATTGTGTCTAACTTGACCGGAAGTTGCGGACATTGAATATTTATTCTTGCTAACTTAACTGAGGTACCCTGGCAAGAGTGATACTTATAGTGTCATATTTCGAAGCAGAGGGCCACTGACGAGTTGAGAGTGAGAACATGTTGGACACAACAAAGTTGTCAAAGTAATGAGCAGCTAAAGAACCAGATATTTATCTCAAGAGTTGGTGTTGACCATAACTGAGCTAAAAGAAGAGCGAATACTGGACAGAAATAAGACTACAAATCAACGCTAATGTTGCTTCACTGCTGTTTGCTACCACGTTCCCTATATCAGCTTTATAAGGTGATATAGGGACCCTATCAATCTTGTGTTTACTGCTTGTTCCCTAAGTGGCAAAAAAAAAAAAAAAAAACTACTAATACTGCTGTGACAAATACTTTTCTTGTACTTTTCTTTGTGTAGCAAAAGGATGATTTAGTTGATTATTAAATTAGTTATAAAATTATTATTATTATTATTATTTTTACAGTGGAATGAAATTATTCATTCTGAAAGTCCCTGCGGCCCCAGTGTGGGGCCCTGGACCCCACTTTGAGACCCACTGCTTTCCAGTAATAGTGAGTCAGCAGGTAATGTGGTATGACCTGCATGAATCAGAGTGGTATGAAATGAAAAACTTCAGCTCTCGTCACAACAATAGACCTCTCTCTCTCTCTCTCTCTCTCTGCCTCGCTTTTTCATTGTTTTGATAATGACTGAATATGTTTTACTTCTGTGACGCTGGCTCCCTCTGCACAGAGCTGAGGTTGTAAACGTCCACTGTGATTACTGAGGAGGAGAGGTCGCACACTTTGATTTCCTTCGCATCTGGTCTTCAGCCAGTAAAACTGTGTGTTGATATTGAAGAGACATTTGCAAGCACACGATTAAGTGTGGATTAGGTCATGCAACAGGCTGGTAGACATTTGGGGCTTGTGATATACAGCACACTTATGGACACAAATATATCACTGTTGTCAAGAGCTGAACATCTGCAAAAGGTAAAAAGCAACAAGTGATGTAAGCCATTGTTATTTCCTCACTGGTGCGTTTGTGTTTTTTAAAAATAACTTCCGAACAGATCTAAGGACAAACAGGTTCTGAACTACAGAAGCAGACTGTGAGCAGAAAGTCACACTTACGCAAATCCAAAAACCAGTTGGAGTAAATAGAGGATATTCTACCATGCCTCAAAACGTACTGCCCAAGTGCTCACAAGCAAGGCACTGGAGTTTAAACTAGTTGTACTGGAAGGATCCTTGATGTGAAGCTCAGTTTTATTGAGTCTTGCTTTAATGGGAAAGAAAAAGTGATAAAGCTCGGGGAATGATTGTGTTCATGATCACGTTCCTAATCAGCTTTAAGTTTAAAGCTGCACTAAACAATATTCGTCAAAGACGTCACATAAAAAGGTTGACAAAGTCAAACGATTATCACCTCACTCTGCAGATGGCCTCAGCTTAAACAGAGAATTTTAACACCTTTCAGCCTCTTGTTTTGTTTTTTAACTGCCTACAGCTGTTTACAGTGACACAACTCTCCACCCACCATACTCTACACAGCAACTACCAACACTGAGCGGACACAAAACGTTAGCAGCTAGCTAGCTTACTTCAAGCACGCACTGATTAATGTCATATTGATTTAATGTTAGTGTTGTGTAAGTTGAACATCATACAAACTCTTAGTTTATACAACATATTAGAAATGAATGTGTGTCATATGTTCAGAGCTTAGAAGGATTCTGTCCCACTATTTGTAAGCTAGCTTGCTTCCCTGCTAAAATCAAGCAGCCTTTGTTGTTTTTATTCCAACATTTGTTTCCCATTTTCATTACTGTTATGTCTATTAGTCATTGTCACGTCATTTAAGCAGCAAATCTCCCATGAAAGACTAATATGAGCTGACAGACCTCCATGGAGAGTTGAAATCCTGACGTCACGTCTGGGCTAGCTTCTGTTCCACTTGCTTCTGTAACTCGGTGCAATCTCTTATTAAGCATTTTGATCAAAAGTCATTTTGAAAATATGAAGGACCAGTGTGTAGCTGGCAATGAAGTTGCAGATTGCAACCATTTGAATACAGATCAGCCAACGCCACCTAGACAATGTAGGTTCTGGGTAACTGGAAGATGGTGGTTCAACATGGCGGACTCCTTAGAAGAGGACCTGCTGCTCTGTAGATACAAACTGCTCAGTCCAAGGTAACGAAAACACAATGAGTCTTCTTTTCAAGTGTTTATACACTAATGAAAACATACATATAATTATTATTTCTTTCTTTCTTATTATTATTTCTTCGAATAGATCCTGCTAAATGTTACACACTGGACCTTTCAAACAACCCAGCTTCCAGTGCAGTACTTTTCTTTAGGAAGTTGAATCCTTTTTGTTACATAATGATTAATTTGTTAAAAACTACAGCTCCCATTATAATTAATCCACACAATAATTATGCTGTTCATACTGCTGTTTACTTGGTTAAATTTGACATGTCCCATACTACCTAGAGATAGGTCGATACTCTCTGACTGCAGACCTTTAAAACAACATTACAACAAAATTACAACAACATTACAACAGTGAAACAGAAGAGAAAAGAACACTGATCTAATCAGTCGCAACACAGATCTCTTATTCAGATAACTGACTTAAGGTGAACGAAACGTTGCACAATAAGTCAAAACAATGAGAGACAAACACCGGTCGAACTGATGACACATTGTGATGTAGTGAAGGTTCTCACACTGTTCACTGTGGCCTTTACAGGAAAACATGATGACTGCATGATACAGTCCATAAAATGTCAACATGTATAGACAAAACAAATTGGAAGCAAGTTTTTGTATTCACAGGAAAGGACTTGTCATTGAACTCACTTACAACAGGCTGTTTCTGGTGTCATATTAGATTTTCTAATTTACATCTTTTCAGGAAGCAGGTAAATGCCACATTTAAATCTTATTCAAATCAGTTTTTAGAAAGAAGGAAGAACTATTCTCTAAAACACCAACACAGCTTCTGTCTCCTGTTTTGACAGTGTCACCAGTGGTTTTATTTCAACACATATTTTGGCATCAGTTTACAGCGGACAAGATGAAAGGAGAATTTAGTGCTGTATTTAAGTGAATAATGTTTGATAGATGGTCATTTGGGAATAAGTTGTTTATAATTAAGCTGTTAATTATAGGTATGTTCGTATGAACATAGTGAAACTGTAAAGATGCCAAACCAAACCACATTCCGCTATGGTCCTCTCTAATTTCATCCTCCACATCCCCCTATACAGTATCTCTGTAAAGGGGGTTTTGGTGCACGCACACAAAACACATACACTTACACACATACACACTCAAACACAAACACACTCAAACACACCAACAATACACTCTCTGCGTCAGCATTATCCTTATATCACCAAAATCAATCTCATTTGCACACATGCATACACACGCGCGCGCACACACACACACACACACTCCCTCTGTGACTGCTGGTTACAGACTGTAAACATTAACAAGAGGGCTCTGAGTTCACCCACAGAGAACGGTATACGTCACCACAGCTTTAAACAGAACACAAATATGTCCATGCTCCCCCAAACTCCCATAAACACATGCATGCACAACTTTGGCTACAGAAAGCAAACTGCCAAACTGATCTGGGATATGTTTACACCACACATTAACATGCGTCTTGGGTGATCCCATCACAAGTGGACAGCTCTAAGTACAGGTGTGAATGCACTCAGGACGCATTGAGAGCACACTCAGACTCATTCGGAGGTGGTCTGGGCCTCATATGGCCACATCCTTTTAGCAGTGTGTACGCTAGTGTGTCCACGACCACAATGAAAGACCACCTACTCAATTAACTTCCTCTGTGTAAGAGGAAGTACATTACATACTCATTTGTGTGCCAGTGGTGTCATATTAAAGGTCAAAACAATAAGAGGAAGCCACAAGAGGCTAAATGGATTCTCGTATATGGAGTACGAAACACATTGTCTGATTCCCATTTGGGCAGGAGAGTCAGTAACTGAAACTGGATGATTCATATTGCAACCAGAAATGATGTACTAATCTGCATATAAAATGAGGAACATTACAGAAGTTCCTGCAGTTGATTAGAGCCACTCCAGGTCATGGTGTTTATATTGACCATGGATTGACCAGTTACTCAATGGCTGTACATATAGATATATTGTAGATATATTTTTAACCACTATTTGAGAATTTCCATTTTATCCTAATGTGTAGCCTACACATTTCAGAGTAAAGTATTGTACCTTTTACTATAAGATATAACATATGATGCATTATTATAGATGAATGTACCCACCAGTAAAAAGTAGCTAATGGAAGTATTAACCAACTATATATGTAGTTTTTATACCATTAATGACTTTGGATTAGATATTTAAACAAAGGTCCTTATAAGTCTTTGGGCTTCAGTGCTTACTAAACACACTGGCAATTTTATCAGCATAACTGCAGAGTTGGTGATAATTCTCGATGGGTTCATCACTATGTACGACACCCTTGTGAACCCCTGAACCATTGTTTATATAAAAATATCAATTAATGCAGTAAAAATCTGCTAAAACTATGTACGTAACTTTATAATGTAGTATTGAACCATTAGTTATGCAAAGGATCTGAATACCTCCTCTACCACTATCTTACTTAAGGCAGGTATTCACGGATGCTTATAGTGGATCTGAGGAGGGCAAAA
>NW_023340257.1:3877196-3896255 GCF_004916995.1 Morone saxatilis | reverse complement strand
CTTCTGTAAATTATGACATTCATTCATTCTCCTCCGCGACTCTTTGCACATTATCATTAATCACCGTATATTTGATTCTGTACTATACTACTATCATAGTTACATATCTGTATGATATTTATATTTGTTTTGTGTGGTGAACGTGTCGTGTATAGATATAATATACTAAGTTACCTAGCGTATATATATATGAATAGAAAGATATAATAATACCATAATCGGTATATCTGGAGTGTGTAACGAAAATAATTTCCCTCTGGGATTATTAAAGTATTTCTGAATCTGAATCTGAAATCTGAATTAGTATTGTAGAACAGTTGTCAATGACTTCTCTCACAGTCCCTCATGGAAATTCATTGGTAATCCTTTGGCGATGTAGCTTCAGTTTAACCTTTGTGATGTATGAATCAGCAGGACAAAAAACAGGTTGAAAACAGAGGGAATTTTGTGGAAATTGTTTATTTGGCAATATTGTGAAGATACAGGAGTTGCATGCATTCTTTGACAGGTTTTTAAGAACATTTTGACATTGTTTTTCTGTTGTGGCTACTGCTTTTGGATGCTCTCTATCTCTGAACATCGTCCAACATTCCAGGCTTCAGGACATGAAAATACAAACATTATGCATTTTTGAGGATAAGATATTCCACAGCTTCTAGCTACATGGTATGAAATCAACAAGTTTCACATCAGCTTGTCAACAACCTCCAAGTTAACACAGACAAAAAATGTTGGCTCATAGCTATTAGCGCAATAAAAAACAAAAAGTCATGTATTGTTATGTAGCATATCAGAAATTATTTTTTAAGGAATAGTTTGACATTTTATACACTTGTTTGCCTTGTTGATGAGAGTCAGATCCCAAAATTGATATTACTTTCTTGTCTTGTTATGTACACATTTAAAAAATGAGATACATGTTAATCAGTGAGCCAGGTTAGCTGTTTCCCCCTGCTTCCAGTCTTTGCACTTTAAAAGGGTAGACGTTTGATCTATTTATGGCAGTTTCTTTCAGTGGGAGCACTTTCCCAAGGAATCCAGCCAGGGCATTTCTTTCTATATCAGTCTTTAATTCACACTGTAAATTCAGGACAACTCTGATATTTCTCCCTGAAATCCAACAATGAGACACAATAGATCGTGCCAGGCAGTTTGTTGTCCCCAGGTTGACAGGCTACCTGTTGGCTTTGATCCCAGTCTGCTGACACACAGTACTGTTCCTGTCTGTCTGTGTGTTAACACACATCACATTTCACCTGCAAACAGGCCTGAAAACATCATCTACTCCAACTCGCCTTGCCTCGACCCCCCCCATCATGACATCAGAGTTTCCATGGGAACCTGTCATGCCTAAACAGGGCTATGGGGATGGCAGCCAAGTCATGATGTCATTGACACTTCAAAGCGTAACTTTAATTAACTGCATATGGAGCTGAGAGAGGGAAAGTGAAAAAGAAAGAAATGCATTGTTTTTGAGTGCAATTTGTACAATTTTCCAAAAGTGTTTTGACAAAGTAGACTCACTGCTAGTAAGGCCACCCAGATATAGATAATATCAACAGTCTCTTTTCAATAGCTCTAATATGCAGTGACAATAACAAGTTTCAATTAAATGAGACTGTAAGGGGATGCGTCTGTGAAAGTGTTCAGTTGACCATTCGCTAAACACCAGTCCCAAACAGAAAATGTCCAATCACAGCTTATCAATACTAACTTCTCCGCATCCTGAAATGGTGTGCATGGGCCTGTAGTGTAAGTGACTCTTTTTAGGTATCTAAAAAAATTGAAGAGTGGTCTCTTTCTTTAATCACACACAACTAAGGGTCAATTTTAACCCAATTTGGGTCAACCTTAGTACCCAGTACTGGGTCAATATAGATACAGTACTGCTCCCTTGTCCCAATGGGTATAAAATCATTGAACCACCAATCACACCCAAGAAAATGTGTTGTTTTGACCCAGTGATAGTGTTATTGATTATATTTCCATATAGCCAGTCTAATATTTGGTTATTTTGATCCAGTTACAATGTCATATTTATATTTCTGTTGGGTCATAAATCCAACCACAAAGAGTAGTTACTTTTACCCAGTGTAATGTTATTTACATTTTTATTGGATCAACTAAACCAATAAAAAGAGTAATTGTGTGACCCAGAGTTATTTTTGTATTTCTATTGGGTTATGACCCATAATAATAATATAATCATATTCTATAATAATAAAAATGTTGTGTTGTTTTGAGAAAAATATTTTCCAAAATATGAACATTAAAACCTAAATTTAACTACTGTGTTGCTAGCTAAAGTTTTTTTTGATTACAACAAATAATATTTTTTACTTGAACAACTGTCAGTAACACTAGCGCTAAATAGCTCTACCCTGCCACAATGCTGCTCGCTATTTCATGTCTGTGGACATCAAATGGTCAGGATGCTGACTTTATGCCCAGGTCATGCAACTCTAGCCTCATTCTTATATATCCTGTACAGTCCACGTACGTATTTAAGTTGTCTCACTTTAAAACAAGTTTTAAACATTAAAAAGTAAGTTGGAGTCTGTTTTCTATCTCTAGCTAGCTCAAGCTGATTGAATCTGCTGGCGACAGTTGTCATTGTAGCTAACAAAGTGAGTCGTCTAGAAACGAGAATTGTAAACTGCACAACAATAAACTACAGGGGGCAGGGCTTAGTGACTGGCCAACTGACTCTTCCCTGGGATGGAAGCTTGCATTATTAAATGACAGGGGAATGGGTAGATGCAGGAGGATAACGTGAAGAAAGGTGAGGGATGTAGTGTGGGAGTTCCTGGGAAACTTCGGGGAGGAAGGAGGACGGTTGACGCTGCGCAGACGAGGGGAGGCGGAGGAGTGATGATGAGATTTGAACCGATCCAGGCAGAGCGCTGGGGAGGAGAAGGTGTGGCTGATATACATTTCTGGGAGGGTTAAAGAGAGAAACAGGATGGGATTTGTGTGTATCAGGAATATCAAACAACCAGGCAGGTTCACTTTCAGTGTCAATGTTTGGTTTCTTTTCCAGCATCGTCCGTCTTTGCCTTCAAAAGGACAAAGAATCCTTTGCTCTCTGCTGATGTCTGTTTCACATTAATCAGCCTGCTGTCTCAGCTCGAACGGCTTTATTACTTTATTGTTTTAACAAGAGATTACTGAACATGAGCTATCGCCATCTCCACTGTAGTGTGGATCATACTGTACATGAAACTGAAGCCAGCAATAAAATATTTTATGCTACAACTGTTTCCAAGGAACTCTTTTTTTGTCTATTTTCTTATCAGACTGCAAGTGTTCCCTGAGCCAGACTATGACTATTATTATAGTGTACAAAATGTAATAGGGATGATGGGAGGAAGATGTGGGACAGACAGAAATAGGACATTAACAAGGAGGAGGATTGAGGGCTTGAAGAGCAGGGGAGGAAGAGATGGAGGAAGAAGAGGTCCACATTCTGCAGACTGCAGGTCTTCTCATAATTACAAGCCTGCACTGTCTGCCCACATACACACAGGCGCTTTATTTTCAATATCTTTTCAAGTGATTCCTTGCACCTAACCCTCTGCTATCAGGCTTTACCCAGAAGACACACTAGGGAAGATTTTTACGAACAGCTTAAATCTCAAACTGTGCTGAAAATGGAGGAAAACTGGCCGTCCTTTCCACCGCTGTTTAACTGAGAGAAAATGAATTAACTTTTTCCATTTTGGAAAGTGATGACCAAATGAGCTTATTAATTAATAGCTTTAGTAGGGCGTGGGTTTCTCCCTCCTAAGACAATCCGATACTATGCAATTTATTGTGGAACAATTTGGTTAAATTTAATGCGATTTTATTTAATGACATACGATCGAACATTTATTTAATGTAGACATTTATTTTCCATTCTAATTTAAAATAAGCCAATTCTATAATAGTGGCATTGCTTACCTAGAAATACATTTATTATATATCGCATCTATGACATTAAAACTGATTCCCGACTTGTCTCGGTAAATCTTTACACCCCTAACCTTTAGTCATGCAAACTAAGTGAATCCTTGAAGCAATTGTGGAAAACTGGATGTCATTTACTCCCAGAGTTTTGGTCACCAAGGGAAAATGTATAAAGTGCAGCAGATTTTTATTTAGTGGCCACACGAAAGACCTTTCAACCCAAGCTTACGTGCTCACACTGGCCGGCTGATACAGAGAGGTCTCCAGAGAGGAGAGTGATATCAGAGAGACAGTGAGCAGACTGAGGGAGACACACAGTGAATGAGTGGGGACTAGGTGTCCTCTGTGGGACGGCGTCAGGATTAGATAGGTGTGGAAGTGGACAGGCCCCTAATGTCAACAGTAGAGAGGATACTGGGGACTGCTGTGAGGATGTGACCTCAAGAACTGGATGAACACACACAGACCAACATGTGCACACTTAGATTTGATTTTACAGCACCAGTATTTCTTCGGATTGCAACTGCAAACATTTTTGCGAGTGCATGACGTCCGGACCATTTAAACCAACAACAAACAGGTTTTCCCTCATACACCTTCTACCATGTAGTTAATGACTAAAGTAAGAATAAACACACACACACATACATGCAGTGTGAGAAAGTCATATACTTTTTCCAGGAGTCAATGAACTTTGAACACACACTGATAAATGAAGACTGATTCTCAGAATCAGAATGTGTATGTGTTTGTATCTGTGTAAGTGTAAGATGATGTCATTCACGCACACTGAGCCAAAATACATCTCAGTCATATCCATCAATTGTTCCTTCTCTGCAATCTGCACACACGCGCAAACACACGCACACACACACACACCCACTATGCCGTATCAAAACCTTGTTACCAGATCAGGCGTTCGGTTGGCAGCGAGTCCCTGATTCAGCATTACATCACCCTTTCCTCAGCCAGGCCCTGGAGCCGAACGCACACACAATCAACCACACACGCTCACGTATACACGAACAGGGCCAATTAGCAGGGTTATTCAAGAACATCCATCATGCCGAGCCATTTTTTTCTCAAAGCTAAAGTTTGGAAAGTCAACATCATTAGCAGCAGAGTAACATGTAATCTGTGAGCACTTCTGAAAACACAGGAGGAGATTTGTCAAAGCTGCTGATTTCAAACAGACGTCAAACGCTGCACCGCCACTGCTGCAAGAACAAAGGCCAACATTTTGTGTTCTATTAAAATACAAAGAACATAGCTCAGGACACATGGTAGTTATGAAAAGAAAATATTTTTGCATGTGAAATAGCTGCATGTAATGAGAACAGGTGAAACAAAAACACACAGTGACGTCAGAGTGCAGTATGGGAAAAAGTGCTCTCATATGAAGAACAACACGTGTACAAAAAGAGTTTTGAACTGAAGGTTGTAGCATGTCGAATTTTCCAACACGCTCAGGTCATCAAATACCAACCTGGCTTTGTCACGCACCATGACGTCTACGCACAAAGTATCCTTGAGCTTCTAGGTGGCGCCATTAGTGGTCTGGGCTGCATATGACCACATTCAATTAGCAGTGTTGTTACTTACTGGGACACCTTTTTAAGGTGGTTAATATTGTTGTATAACACTTTCCTCTAACTACTTGGTTAGGTTTAGGAAAAGATAATGGTTTGTTTTAAAGTAAGTGCAATACCTGACGTATGTAACGTTATGTAACTCTGAATAAGTTCAGGTTGACTTTTGGTTTTACACGGGACACGAACCCCAGTCTCCTGAGTGAAATTCCTGAGTTTGTTAGACCCATCCATCCACCTCATCCTCCTCCCAGACTTTGTTGCTCTTTATATTACGTCACCTGACACAACTGGGTTACACTAGAGTTAGTTAAAGGCCTGATGCATCTCAGACACTAAAGGGTAACTCGTGCGTCTGTATAAGACGGCAAAGGCCGTGATAAAACATTGGTACTCGACGCAGTGCTGTAATACTGGAGTCTGGTCTTGGACTCATCTTGGACTCGTTGGTATTTGGACTCGGACCTGGCCATTAGTCACTTTTCTCACTGACAATGGCAAAAGCGTTTTTTTCTGTCTTGTCTCTGTCTCTCAGTTGGACTTTCTTGACTTGGACTCAAACCTCTTTGGACTCAGTCAACTCGGTCTGGACTAGTCCTGGTCTTGGACTTGGTGGACGAAGGTGAAACACAAAGGCAGGACTTTCAAGTAACACACATCACATTTAATAAGCATAATTTCTCTCGTAAAACATAAATGAATGAACGTTTGATCTGTGTAAGTGCTGGTCAAAATGCCCTGCTAGAATCAGTTCAGTTTATAGGGTTGATCGATAAATATGCAGTATATTACCAGATACTGAGGGTCTGTCTTCAAAAGGGTATCGGTTGTTGATTCTGTGTATGATATATTCCCAAGTTATTTGTGCTTAATGAAATTACTGCAACACAAACCTGTGGCCAGGGGCACAGAGAGTGGGAGTAATGAGGGTTAATAGGGGCCCAGTAAAACATTTCTGGCCCTGGGCTGCCAGGCAGGTCAATCCATGTATCCATACAGTAGAAGCATTCAGGAACCCTGTGACATTTCTCTAAACTGATATCTGTCTCATCTTAAGCTGCTGCTCTTTATCTCTCTCTCTCTATCTGTACATTTTATTCCCATGTCCACAAAAACTCCTGAGTCAAGCTGTACACACTTTACCGCTCCTTCACTGTCCACTACCTGCTTATTACCTTTATTACCTCCAACCAGAATAAATCTTCCCCAGATGAGAGCCTGAACATGTGAGGAAGACAGAGCAAGTAACTGTTAGTATATATGACATTTCTCTTCTACAATATATCTATTTCTATATATATTTCATGACAGCTGCCATAGTAGCAACTAAATGCATGCACATGTACAACTACGCCACACACAACTGTGCACAGCATAACAAAACATGCTTACGTTCACTCTTATCGTCTATCTAAATGGTTTTGTCAGGTTTGAACAGAAAACTCTGCAGGTGTTTTCCTGAGCCTGTAAATTCAGCCGAACCCCGCACTCGCCCAGGCAAGATCATAAGTAACGTTGCGTCACATCACTTTGTTTCTAATATAATCCAGTGACTCACGGTGGGATCTGTAAACTGTGGAGGTTGGAATACTGCTGGATCAACCCTTCGCTGACCCTCGGTCCTCTGCAGGCTGCTGCTGCTCACTGATTTATACCTCAGCTTAATGGGGAAGAGGAGAGGAGAGAGACCAGTTATATAAGAGAAAACATATATAAATGTGTAAAAAAAGGTCTGTATCTATCAATCTATGTTATGTTATCATGTAAAACATCTTGTGGGGCCTTTCGCATTGTCTGCTTGTGTTGTCTGACATTTTTGGCCTCCAGTCAATTGTAGAGAAATTGTCCAAATTAGGTCATTTCAACCTTTGGAGTGGAAAATACAAAAATTCTGACCTTGCTGCTCTCCTCTTGGGCTGCTTCATGTAGTTTTGTTCAAAAACACAGTGTTGAGATGCACTATTTCAGCGATTTCACCGCATCGTTATAATGTTTCGAGGTGTGCTTGCATGTATCCAGAAAAATGGCCACATAGGTCATTTGTGGAAGCAGAAATTACGACCCAAACATATGTTTATTGTTGGGCAGCGACCTCTAGTGGCTGTAGTAATTATGACAAAGAAGGAAGTCAGGTGACATAGCAAAAAGAGTGACTAATGTATGGAGAAGGTGTTGGGTCAAACACAACCAGACTTTCATTCAGGAGAACACAGCTTGTGTCCCGTGTGAAACCAGAAGTCAACGTTGACTTATTTTAAGTTAACTTACATAACTTACTTAACGTAAATAACGTAAGTTAACATACTTATTTTAACCCAAACATGATCTTTTCCTAAACCTAACCTAGAAGTTTTGGTGACCATAACCAAACTGCAACCATTTCACAACAAAGGTCTGATCATTTATGTTGTTTTGTAAGTCATTGGCAATGGACCGTTTTAGTTGTCGAGGCATGAGGGAGTATTGGACTGGCCAATGAAGTGCCTTGCATTGCAGCAAAAAATTAGCCTGGTTCATATGGTTTTACTGAACAACGCTGCATCCTCTTCCAATTAATATTTCCTTTGGTTTCTTTTGTTTCTTTTAACCTTTCTCGAATCTTAACCAAGTAGTTTTACTTGCTGAACCTTTATCATAGCAGTGACAGATCAGAAAATGCTCATATGAATCTGTTTTGTGAAGGTCATACAGGCTGCTGAGAAATGCACTTTAGGACATATTGAAAATTATAGCTATTGCTAAAGGCTGAACTTTTCAAACAAAACAAAAATACTAAATTAGCAGCAGTTAAGCTTCACTGTGGTCTTAAACAATCACCTGGTTTAGGAGTGTAGTATATGGAACTACAGCCGCAGGTCTGGGTCTTAAACGTTGAGCAGGGATTTAACCAGGTCCAGTGGTCCAAAAGTCAAACTCAGGTTGGACATGACTTTGACATTCTAAGTTTTTCAGAAAATGTAATGTGTGTCTTCAAAAAAGTTTATTTTTAAGTAATTTATTCATTCATTCGTTTGAATGAAGGAATACATGACATAAATAGAACCCACACTAACCAGAGATGGGTGTGAAGACATAAAACAGGAAAAAACAGAGGAGACATGAGTGAAAGAGGACAATAAGTTTAGTCATTTCTAATTAACCAAAACACCAAGTGTTGCAAAAGAAAACACACATGCACACACACACACACACACACATACAGTGGCTGACTGTCTGTTCCATCTTCTAGCAGTACAAATGAGGTCATTCAGGATGAGTTTTATCAGTTTTATCAGGCCCTGGAGAGCCAATAAATCAGGAGTGTGTTGTCTTTACACCACGTGTATGCATGTATTTGTGTGTGTGTGTGAGTGTGAAACAGAGACACACCGAAAGAGACTGACATGCAGAGAGAAAGCACAACGGTTGTATTTCCCTGAACGTCCCTTCTTGCTGTTTAACAGTCTGGGAATCTGTCCTGCTGACCTTTCCCGTGTTACGCTGTTGGGGCACTGCTCTGACCGTGACATCTAAACACACACACACACACACACACACACACAATCTGGCCTCTTCATTACAAATTACACTGTCAGCAAGGCTTACAGTGTGGTTGCTACACGCTGTATCACCACAAAGTATGCTTTCTGCTCTGAACCTTCTACCCTTCAGTTATTTATATCATCTCTCAGTACGGATCCATCCTGAATACCACCTACTCATAAAATAAGCGATGGATTCCACTTAAGTAGTATTTTGACGTCTGCTTTTAAATTGTAGTGTACAACGTGCGGAGAGATGTTGTTTGGAAATGAGAAGACCATCTTTCAACCTCGTCTTTTTTTTCTGGACATCAGTCTTCCTGCTGACGGGGCTACTTTGATCATTTAATCAGAGAAATGTTGGATTGAACCGGTTGGAGTTTGGTAAGTTTCCATACAAGTCTTGGAAAACGTATACTGGAGATATCTTTATGTCAGAGCGGAACTATGCACATACAGATGGAGGACGTACCCTCGGATAAGTGAAGAAGAAGGTCTGTTTGTCCATAATTAGAAGAGGCCTGACATATAGTCGATGTTTTTCAGCTGGAAAGGAGACAGACCTGATTTACTGAGCTGGAAGAGCTGGTAGTTATGGAAACTGTTGAATAACTCAGAGAAACATCAAGAACTATAGGGTTCCTTAATGCAGAAATATTGTTCATAGTGTTTGTAAAAAATTTAAAAAAGCTGTAAAAATGTAGCATCAAAGTGATGGAAAATGCAATGCTTTCATTTAATTGGGAAACTCTGATCCTTTAAAAAGACACTTAAAAAATGATATACTTCATATGAAACTCACTTGCCACTACATGTTGCACCAGCATCTCAGTCAATGGGCTGTATGGGAGGCATGTGTGGTATTCAGTGGCATCCAGCCGTATAGTTTCAGATTGTAACTTCCTCGCTTCACCTTCCCTTCCAAGCGTAAAAGAGGAACTACGGTGGCCAAAACAACCCGCTCCCAATGTAGAAACAAACGGCCTATTGTAAGGCAATGAAAACCCAATGATTTCTGATTTCAGGTGACACTGCACTAAATAAAACATACCTACGGTTATATTGATGATAATTATATAGCCTAAATTTTACATACTGGACCTTTAATTCAAAGAGTTACTTGAAAAAATAGCCTCAAAACGGGCTGCTATGGCTGCCATGTAACATTAGCGAGCTAATCTCTGGGGACAAATGCGCCTGTCAAAGTCAGTCCACTAAAAGTGCTTATTTTTGCCACTGACAGGCTCAGATTGTTATTCTCGCAATATTATGGAAAGGATCCCGTCAGAGATAGACCTTTTGTTAAACCAGAAACAGACGTAATATCGCTATGACTTGCAACCATACCAACTCCATAGACAAAAACATAATTTTATCTTACATATCATCATAACATTATCACTGAATTAGAGTGGACAGAAACAAAATAAAAATCAGCAAAGTAGTAGTTTGTTTTTCCGCAGCAATTGCCAACTCAAAAGTCCAACATATGAGAAAAGCAGCAGTTTCAGTCACTCTCAGACCGGCTTTTTAAACAAAGCACAGACACACAGGTGAATGTGACGTCAATCTCTGCTCAGGACACCATGACTCTCCTTTATCTTTACATAGCAAATAGTTGTTTGCTGATATATTAAAGTTTTAAATACCATATATATAACATTAAAATGATCCCCAGATTGGTCCTACTTTGGGCGGAAACAAGAACAACAACACAACACTGATACATTATCACCTGCAAGTCTATTTGATGAAACAGCTGTCTAGTTACACATCCAGCAGATACAGAGCAACATTAGCATTCATCAGAATCATCATATACCTGGCCAATTGGTAAGTCCAATATTAATTATCCTTTAGCTCTGTTTTGGTCTCCACCGTCTCCTGAGGGAAAAATATCTGGCTCACAAGTGAACGCAAATGTTATTCAATTCCACTTGACATCAGAGAGATCTAATGTCCCCTCAGAGTATAAGAGCTACGTTGAGAGCCAGCTGGCATAATAACAGGCAACTCTTAGTTCAGTTTTCAAATATTGATGACCAACATGAGGACTGTCACTGTGTTGACATCAACAAACACAACACGTTTACAAATCAGAGCGCGGTAGCCATGGTTCCTGTTTTCCCTCAGTGGGCGCCAGCCTCTTCAAACTATCCATGACACTGTGAAACCCAGTCGTACCCTGAGAGTGTTTACCCCATGTGCCCTGCAAGTGTGTGTGAGTGAATGTGGTTAACACCCACTCAAACTTGCAGCTGGAAGCAACCATTGAATGGTATGGCACACAATGGAGACATTCTCCACTGAGAAGCATATACACGGGGCAGTTAGACACTGTGAACAGGCACACACACTGACACACGGTCTCTGAGGTCCACTATCAATTACAGTTATTCCCCTTCAGTTACCATGTAAACACAAACAGAGGGAGGAATAAAAGTTAAAAATACTCAGTGTCATTAATCTCGATATGAAGCAAAACAGTTCTCCATCACATCCCACTTTGCCGCCCAATAAGTCGCCAATACTTATCTCCATCATGTCACCACATAAATCAAAACTGCTTTCTTCTTGTGATAGCGCTACATAAACAGTTTCCCGAAAACACAACCAAGAAATTCCCCTGTGAACTGATCCAGCTATTTTCCTATAACATTTTCATGAGGCTTGCTGCATAGCTATGCAATGACACATCCTTGTTTTACGATCTGACTTAAATGTTGGTTTGCGGCATGCCATATAAATCATATTTCACTCTCTTTCTCCCTTTCTTATGCAACTGTGGTGTTTCAACATGAAAACCCAGAGCCTCCAAAAGCTGCTGGCTGATAGCGGCGTGCCGTCAGCCAGGCCAGAAACTGCATGCATGAGCTCATCGCCTCCAAGCTGCTGCATGTATTTTTATTTTTTTTATTACTTGCTGAGACTACATGCAACCTGACCTCACAAGAGAAACTGGCAGGCCTGAGAGCTGAGTTTGAACATAAACTGAATGAGTCAAGGTCTGTCAGCGAGAACAGTGATGGCAATTAGCTGCTTTGCTTTTCCAAACACCCTTTGTGTTGGAAATCAGTCTGCTGTTATTCCAGATCTGTCACAACAGCTCAGGAGAGGAGAGCCAGACGGTGGGTCCATCATTAGAGCTGTTTATTATTCAGAGATCACAGGAGCGCTGCGCCGTGAGCTCCGAGCTGAAGTCAAGAGACAGAAACAGAGAACGGCGAGGAAGAAATTAAACGGGGGCATTTGTGGTGAGGAGGAAATAGGAAAAAGGAGATGGGGAGAAAAGAGAAAAGAGGGGAGCTGTAGCCACAGACAGATGAAAGACCATGACACGCGCACTCTCAAAACACACTCAGACAGTGAATTTTCCACTAGCTCTACATGGATCTTCATTATGCATGCAGTAGTTAAGTGTGTGGCCAGCGGTTTAGTTTAGTGAGCTACACACACACACACACACACACACACACACTAATAGAACCTTCAGTGCTCTTGACATGAAATTTCCACTGAGTTTAAGTTACCAGTTTATTGCTGGGACATAGCGGGATCAGAAGGTCAGTCTAGACTCACACTGTGACACAGCCACCCTTAATAAACTATCCACTAACTGAAACACCGGCAAATATGAATAAACATGTAGTCCAAACTGGTACAGAGGTAGAAGAAGAACCAGGCATGCTGACAAAAGCATTTAGCTCAAATCATCGCTAATATAGCATCAAAGAGAGTGATGCAGTCCTAAAACCCGTAAATGAGTTCGCATTTTTGTCCCTCCGGTTCCCTCGCCTCAAAGTCAGTGTTTATTTTGGTTAGATACCCTGAAATAGGGTCTGTGGTTAACACAAGCTTAATACATGTTTCAAGATTTGTTTTACGACATAAAATACATCAGTAAATACCCCACTTGTGAATTTGGAAGCGCTTACGTGTTTAAAAAGGCGGTTGCTAACAAGTGGCTGAATGAGAGCACATTTAAAGTTTAGTGCTGGTGACGCAGAAGTGCTGTGCTGAAGTATATCTTGCTGAACAAAATGTGCAAGTATCATTTGCTAGAGAGCTTATTTTTTGCAAAAATCCAAAATGTGTCATGGTGCACCATATTGTTAAGGTTGTACTTTTAAAAAGATGTAACACTGATCTTTCAATATTTATTTATGTAACTTTTCATCCTGCGTAGTACAGAGGTTGGTAAAGGTACGTTTGAACACAGGAACTATAACCAGAGAGGTATTTAGATTCGGTCAAATATAAATCATAAAAAGGACTTGTGGTTCTTTATTTATCCAAAACACTCCAAACACTCCAAACGTACCAGGTTATCTGTAACAGCACACCTGGAGACAAAAGATCATTGATAAGAATCCAGCAGTCAAACAGCCCTGGCTTGCCTCCTGTCTTACAAACCGGCTTATCGTATTAAGATCTGTGACTGGATAAAGTAACTGTAATTATACCGAACTGATGAAACATGTAATGTCCCAACTGTCATGCTCAAATGTTTCCGACCAACAGTTGTTGTTTCACCCTGATGTGGAACTATGTGACCAGCATGATCTATTTCTTTGCTTGGTGAAGTGAAGTTTTCCCAGCAGAGCTTTACGCTGTAACTGTAAACCTCTGTTCAGCCGTCAGGACCAAACCAGCCCCACAGAGGACTGATATCAGTGTTTCTTTCCACTGAAGCTGCCACAGCCAACATTTGTGCTTGTTTTCATTATTTCTTAAAAATAAATTTTTTCCCCACTGTATTTCAGTATTGTCAGTATGGAAAAACCTCTCCAATGTCGTGAACATCACAGGAAGCCACATGATCTGTGTAGCACAATTCAGTCTTCTGAAGTATTCTTATTGAATAGCAGCAAGCATATTATTTAAATGTGTAACTCCATTCGTCTTTGTGTGCCATTTTTGGATAAATGTCAAAGGCTGGTTTTTGTATAGTCTTTTTCTCAGGGATAATGTGTCATATTTAGATGTTGTGCAATGCAACACAGTGACAAAAGAGGCTCTGACTGTTCAACCATCAAATCACTTTGTGTGGTGTTAACCTGAGACTTTAGTACAGTTACTATATAATAGAGACACCATTGTCAAGAAGATTGCGTAATCATGCAATATGTGTCACGTCACCCATAAGTTTCTGAGGCAGGCTTAAAGTTTGGGTTTGGTTTTACTGCTCACTTTGTCATCTTTAGTTACTTTTTTGTTGGTTAATTTGAATAAAACAGGAGGAAGTCTGGATGCAGCTGTCATTCAAATATAGTTCTGTTTAAGTTAATATTTTCTTAAAGCTGAACTAATCTATATTTTCATATTAACAATGAATCAGCTGAATACTTGTAATGTTAAAGGAGTCACTCGTAGGGATGAACCATTGACAGTATATAATGGACAGATGTTTGGGAAGTGAAGTCAACAAATTAGTGTCTTAAACCTGCATTCTGTGTAATGGTCAGCAGGGGGCAGCTCCATTGGCTGCAATAATACACTGATACCGTTCACTTTTATGGAGAATGGTTTGTTTAGGTTCACTGTGTGTCTGTTTGATTGAGAATATGTCAATGTTGTGTTTACTGCTTGTAGTGCCACCACCAAGTGGCCAAAGATCTATTCATTAAGCTGTAATACGATTATGACTCTTAGAAAGAAGTTAACTTTGGAGAGACACATACCTTGGGGGAGAAATGTGTTGATACATTTTTATTTGGTATTCTGAGAGAAAAGTCAAGGCCCTTATGAATGGAGTGGCATCCGAAGGCCATTTGTGGTAGTGAATATAAAATGCACTTTCTGCTTTTGACTGCGTCCAAGGTTGTGGCCACTGTTTTAATAGTTTCATTTGATTGATTCCAGTGCAGCAATAGACTTTATGGTAAGATTGTTTAATTTTAAACTTTAACATATACTACAGCACTGATAATGGCCAACTTCAAGCTCAGGACAAAATTGTATCGTATGCAGTATCTGTTCACACAACCAGCTCTGTTGATTTTGATTGTTTGAATGTGTCTGTGTCTTTAGCAGCGATGTCCTGATATCAGGGATGATCCAGGGCATATTTTAATGGATCAGCGGCTGAACAAAATCTGATCCCTTCTGTACTGTTTAGTTTATGTTGTCCGCCTCAGCCAGCTGGTGTTGCAGCACTTCAAATGTCAAACAATCCTGATTGGACTGTTTTTGTAGTCCCTCGTCTTCTCTCTAGCAGGTAGCCAGGAGTTGCATTCGGAAACTTTCAGTCATATCATGATAACTTTAAATCAGTGGTTGCCAAATGGTGTGATGTGGAATTTTCTACGACTATACATTCATATTACAATATAAAACTACAAAAAGTCATGAGTTCATTTTGAATTTGTTATATCAGCACTTTTCAAATAAAGTCTTAATTTATATGGGCTAGTTAAAGCTCCAGTGTGTAACATTTAGAATACTTTATTGGCAGAAATGGAATATAATATTCGTAGGTATGTTTTCATTAGTGTATAATCACCTGAATATACAAACCAAACACTGACTCTTGATAGGGGTGTTTGCTTTTCGCATCCACCGTAGTTTCTGCAACTACACCATTAGATGCCACTAAATCATACACACTGGACCTTTAATAGATGTATCATGAGAAATAGTGTGTCTACTTCTCTTTGGCATTAGTAAATAAAAATGTTTGAGTGATAAAAGTGATAACACATGTTATAGAGGCTATTTTGCACAAATATGAATACAGGTGTGACTTGAGATTCTGGCCTGCCTTTTAGTGTGCCTTGGGCACAAAACATTTGAAAAGCCCTGGCTTTAATTATAGCTTATCAACTTTATAGTTTTGAATCAGGACATTCAGTATTTGGATCAAGTAGCTCATGAAAAATAAGGTGTGCCGAGTTTAGAAGGCTACAGCTTATTATTATTTCACTGTGGCAGATACATATTTAATCAATATGTAGGTATACAGAGGTATTGGAGCGAACCCAGTATTTAAGGATTTGGATTGAGGCCCAAAAAACTCGATTGGGACATCCCCCGGACTTCGTCTGAACTTTAAATGCCGCCTTTTTGTTCTTTTCTCTTCTGTTTCGTCAGGACATTTATTTAAAAAACATCCAAAGTCAAATCTGTTGTCTTTTCTTTTCTTCTCCTTTTTCCTCACTGTACTCTCCTGTATGTCCTCTGTACCTCCCAGACATATATAGTGCAAATCAAACCTAGGCCACACACACACATACACACACGAATGCACGCACTTACACACATACACTTCCCCCTTAGGGCACAGGCTGCTGGCAGCACACACACAAACACACATCTGGTATCAGTCTGAGCAAAGCTCTGTTTATCCCAGTAAATGGACTCAGATCTGACTGACCAGTCTAGGTGTCTTCTGTATGGACTCCGTCTTTAAGTTCCTCTTCATCACTGCTCTTCAAAGCTGACAGCTTACATATACGAGCAGTGAAGTTCAGTATGTTTTACAAGCATGGTTTTTGTGCGTGTGTGTTTCTAATGAGAGAGCACAGAGAGAGTATGTAATGCGAAAGCAGAGCATTTCTAGTTCATCTGGAAGTTTTACAAGAAGCTTTGATTTTACTTGTGTGTATGCAGAACTGAGTGTGGGATTGACAGGAAGCAACAAAAAGAGAACTCATTAGGCCATTATGGTCTGTGTTTTAAGGCCTATATTTATCAAAGTCCCAAGCATTAGACTTAAGAATGCTCTAAAGGGCCGATTCAGGATTAAGAAAGTTCTTTGCTTCAAGTGAATATACATTAGATACATTTATCAAGAGACCCAATCAGGCAAAAGAATTTGTCTTTCTTTCCACTCACTGTTTGTTCCTTTAAAACATCTGTTTTCTCAGTGATATAGTATTGTGCAATTTATTTATAGTTTTTATGTTTTTATGAACTATTTACTACCTACCCTATCAAGTGACACATGAAATTAATATATAAATATAAGGTATATAAGGTATGTCAGAGAAAACAGAAAATTAGGGGAATTTAGAACCACAACAGGAAGTGCAGACAATAAAGATATATGGGCAGTGTGGCAGCTATCTGTTCACTTTCTGTTTTTACAACCGAGATTTGAATAAAAGAAAATAAATATTAGTGCAGTGAAAGTGTGTTTGGACATTACAGCTTACAAGGAAGCAGCAACTGCAAATATTCCCCCAAATTATTCAAATTGCATCAAAAATGTACTGCGTATTCCAAAACATGTCTGTCAGTGAACGTTAATAGATAGCTTTCACCATTCAGTAGAAGTAAAAGTGACAGATTTTTAATTGTAGCTTTCACTTAAGTCCAAATTTTCACTTTTCACTCTGCAGTTTGACAGATAATGAAGGAAAGGAAAGGACATTTCAGACAATTTCTTACTCCACCTTTAATGTTCAATCATGTTGGCAAATATAATGTAGCAACTGACAATATAATAAGTTTTCAAATCATTGCAAAATAATAATTACAATAAAAGGTACCAAAGTTAATTATTTAAATATGAATCTTACCAATTCATTCAATAGCTGGTGGGTGTATTATACTTCTGTGGTTATTGTTATTAACCTTATTGTCATATTGTTGAAGAATAAACCAGCTGTTTGTCTCACACTAAAGTCTCGCTGCAGCTACATTTCATTAAAGGAAACCTGTGGAGTTTTCTCATAAATAAACAATTCTTGTTACATTCAGTGTTTCTCACTAAAACACAGTTTGTGTCCTTGAGGTCTAACAAATGTGTTGAATATATTCGCTTTCCACATTGCTAAGATGTAGTCTCACACATCTCTGTCTGATAAGATTTAGTTCTTCTATAACTGTCTCTGCTGTACATTGGCCGGTTGAAGAGTGTGAAACCTATAAACAGTCTATTCTTATACACTCATTGGGCTGCAGACATTTGATAATAAAACATAAAAAAAACATATTAGAGACTTATAATTCTAATTTCTTGCCGCAGATCAGTAAGCCAGCAGCAAAATAATCTGTCGATGCACTATTAAATTCTTTCTTTTCGTTTTTAGATTTGGAATTCATAGCTAGCCTAGCAAGGGAGAAGAGTAGCCACCGCTACTGAGGTTTATAAAAATAGGTCAGGTCACGTAACATTTGATTATTGATAAATTATTCATGAAACGTTAAAACATTTTCTAAAATTCTGTGTATAATGGATAAATTACAACTGGGTAAAAATCACTTTAAGCCCACAGGGAGCCTCTGCAGAGGGGCCTATAGAGCCACAGGTTGCTTTACCCTGGGCTAACCTATAGTCAGTAAAATAATAGTGAAATTAAAATATTCCCTGTTTTTCTGGGGACCTCCTGAAACACCATCAAGGACCCCTGGGGGTCCCTGGACCCTGGGTCGAGAACCACTGGCCTAGGAGACCAATCATTTACTTCAACATCAAGTTTTTAGCCTGAGCAAAATCAAAGCAAAATGGAAGCCACATTCAGTTTCACAGAAACACAAATTCATTGTAAATAAACCCCGAACCAATTTAAACATCTGAGACATTCTAAAATAAAAATGAGCAAGGGAGATGGAGTGAGACTCTTCACTGGTGCTTTCAGCTGGTCTGCTCTGCTTCCAAGGCTGCTCAGTATGGTTTCTTCTGCTCAGAACACACACACACACATATGCAGACAGAGAGATTAAATATTGGTTTCCATTGATGGTGATTGTTAAATCAAAAGATAAAGAACAACAGTTCATATAATCTTACCTGCACTGATTGTTTTCTTGCTGTGGATAGAATAAATGATAACAATCAATCAACACTTTATATGTCAAAGGGAAATAATGAACATTGATTTGCATCTGTTATTTGTCTGCACTGCACATGACGCCATTGTTGTACTGAGAGTGATACCTCTAATGAACCCTTCTTGTACATTCTTTAATGTTCCTTTCAAGGTACCGTGTTTAAATCAAAATGGACAGCACTTAAAGAACGCCTTTCTAGTCTTCCTAGCACTCAAACCATTTTACAC
>NW_023340257.1:3868272-3877184 GCF_004916995.1 Morone saxatilis | reverse complement strand
CACACACTGATGGCAGTGCCAGCTGCTCATCAGAAGCAGAAACTAATCCCATTCACACATCACCAATTTGAGGAGCTTTTTTGGCAGTATCTTGCTCAAGGACACTTTGAAATGCAGCAGGAGGAGTTGGGGATTGAACTGCCAACCTTCCTATTACCTAATGACCAACTCTACCTCCACCCATCATGACAGAAGCTAGGACTCCTCACACTCCAGGATCCTCATGTTCACATATATGTTTATCAGCCTGTCTCTGTGAGGGTCTCCACACTCACCTTGGTTCAGGAAGGACAGCATCACATACAGGATGACTAGCAGCACGAGCACAATGAAGCCAACAGTGAGGGTAAACATCCAGCTGCTCGGCTCTAGGGAGAGAAAACAGACAACAAGTGTGAGGTTACAGTAGGTGTCAGATGTGTTCCTCTGCTGCCACTGTGTGGTAGCTTGCAGTACTGCAGTGCAAACAGCGTGGCCTCTTCTCACCTTCAACAGTGAGGATGAAGCTCTTCCTGATGGGCACTCTCAGAGACTTATGGGAGACGCTGCATGTAAACTGTTTGCCTGAGTTCCTGAGCGAAGCCTGGAGGTAGAAGAAAGCGGACAGCGAGTAGGTCTTGTCCTGGTTGTGTCTGTGGCTGGACAACAGGATGTTATCGAGCACCTTCGGGAGCGGAGCGCCCACCCTCTGGCCTGCTAACGCTGGGTCCTGCACATGCCAAACTATGTTCACATCCAGAGGGTAGTAACCCTCCGCATCACAGACAACCTTCTGCTCTCCGCCCTCCTGCAGTGAGAGAGTGGGTCCAATGTTGAGGGAGACACGGGGAGCCTCTGAGGAAACAGCAAAACTTTCATGAGTTTGACTCCAGCTGCCAACCTCAGTGATCTTTATAACAGAGAGTCACTTCTGTTGTCTGCTGGTCACACACACAAAAAAGTATTCACTACTTTCTGACATTATTTAGAGCAATTAGTATCACATCTTGCCATTACAGTTAAGCTCGTAACCAATCATGGATATATGCACACGCTGTGTGCATAAATGTGACTACGTAGCAGGATGATATTGAAACAAAATATTACAGGAAAGACTTCATTTATTTTAAATTACATTTTGCCCATTTCATAGGATTTTCAGTCAGAATTTTGCAGTATTTTGATAGTATTATGTGTTTTTGAATTAATTCTGCACACAAGTGGAAAGCAGCCAAGGAGTGTGGCCTCGATGAAGCAGCAAATTTGTCTTTGTCTTTTTAAATGTTGATTGAACTACAGCTAAACACTATTAAGGGAATAGTTTTAGGAAAAACACTTATTCAGTCTTGCCTCTAGAGGTAGATGAGAAGACTGATAGCACTTATGTCCATATGTTCAAAATAAAGCTGGAGACTGTTTGGCTTAGTTTAGCACAAAATAACGAGAGGAACAGCCAGGCTGGCTCTGTCACAAGATGGCAACATCTGCCCCACGTTATATCTTGTGTTTGTACAAAAAAACAAAGTGTGAAAATGACAAGTTGTGGTTTAAGGGTTGTGTACCAGACTATTTCCTGGCCGGGCCAGTGATTCTGGAGACTCCTGTTAAAACAAGCCCTGACATTTAATACTACTATCCTCTCTCTGACACTTCCTCACCTTCGATTTGCAGAGTTATGTCCAGACTGGAGAACAAAGGCATCACTGACACCGAACAAATGTAAGTCCCTTCACTGCTCATTTTGGTGAAGGGGAGGGTATAGGAAGCGTCTCCGCCGGCGAGGCTCTTCAGCCCAACACCGGTCCCGTGGGTCTGCCCTGAGCGGCTGGTATGGCTGAAGAGTCTGTTTCTTTCTCCACGATACTGCCAGTACCACTCCACAGTCATGTTGGGCCCTTTGTGGTCAATAGCAAACTGGCAGTGGAGCTTTTGTTGGGACCCCAGGCCTGCTTTCACCGATGGAGATTGTGTTTTCATGACCATGACAACTATAGAAACAGTGGCAAGACAGAGATACATTTTGGTTAATAGACATGAACACAGACTGGGATTAAACTCAGATATGGGACTGATATTAATACAGACTGTGGTGAGAGTTACCTGATGTGGTGAGTATCTCTCTGTCCGCGATAGCAGACCAGCTCCGGTAGTCCTGCTGCCCTGAGGGGGGTTGGTCAGATGGGTGTCTGAGGAACCCGATGACAGTGGACAGGCCCTTGCTGTGTTTGAGGGTGCAGCTGAACCAGCGGTTGTACTCACTGGGGCCCTGGACCGGCCAGCGGACATGAATGCCTTCTGTACTGTACCTGCGCAGCTCACACTCCAGATGCTCTGCTTCCACTCCCTCGACGTACCGCCGCAGGTCCAACTTAGATCCTAGAACAGAACAGAATACAATAGAACACCATAGGATACAACAGCGTTCAGTCTGTTACTCCTCCAGGCTACAGGTCTTACCGGTGACTAGGAAAGTAATGGCTTGTGGGTTAACAGGAGCGTCTCCTTTTTGACCAAACTGCAGCATGGCCTCTCTGTGGATGAGCTCAGTCTCAGTGTGACCCTCTTTATTGGAAAACACATGTTCATCAGTGAACTTACAGGGCAGCCATGGCATCTGATGGACACACTGCACACCTGAGACACACAGCATCAAACAGCACAGTCAGCTAACATATAGCATGGTATACTGTAGTATAGTTACAGTGCATTATAGTATTACATATTACAGCACAGTGTAGTATAGTTTAGTGTGTTACAGTAAAGCAAAGTATACTATATTATATTATAGTACAGTAATACTTTAGTATAGTACAGTATCGTATATTACAGTGTAGTATAGTATAGTACAGCTCAGTACAGTACAGTATTTATAGTAATACTGTAGTATAGTCCAGTATATCGCAGTATACTGTAATTTAAAGTCTAGTATGGAATATTACAGTGTAGTATAGTATATTACAGCACATAGAATAGTGTAGTATAGTAGAGTATATCGCAGTATACAATAGTACATTACAGTAAAGTGGTGGCCATTTCATTCATGTCTTATGAGTTAATTCAATCCGACACAGAACCCGACCAAACGGCCACGGTGGTAACACAGCTGCAGACAGTAACTAACCTGCACACAGGTACGAGTAAATGAGTATCTTTAGGATCAGAGCCATGGTGGTTTATCGGTGAAATATCTCCTCGCAGCTGGAGACCCCCACTGAGTTGTTCAGTTGCAGGTTTACTTTCACTTTCATTTTAAGAGAAAAAAAACTTGCTTGGCCCGTCCCTCGCGCGCATCACGTGTTAGGCAGATGATATATCACTGACCAAACATTTTAAATATAGACTGTACAATATATGTCGCGAAATTGTAAAAGATACAACGAGTGTTATAGATACTGTTAAATTAGTTATTTCTATGCAACATGTTCGCTGTACACTAGTGAATGCCACGTTACTCATAAAACCAGGAAACACAAAACTTTCCAACCGCAGCTGCAGACACTAAGCGACTGTTGATGACGGAGTGAACATTAAGGTCTTTACGCCGTCCAGCCTGCAGTACTCACTCCGCCCTGCGGTGGCGCTGTGGGGACGGAACAGACAGCAGCGGGTCCCTCTTGTGGTCGGACTCTGACGCGGAACAGCGGAAGCGCTCCATATGAACTGGTTAACGTGCTGCTGTCTGTGTGTGACAGGCCGTGTTGCGTTCATTGTGTGATATTAGTGATTGAGAGGACGGACACACTGTTACACTCTGCGGATCAGCTCCAATGGGAATAAAAACCGGACTGAAAGCAGCTCTCAGTGAAGTATCTCTCCTGCGTTTAGCTGTTCCACAGCAGCAGTGACACTGATGATGGACAAAGGTAAAGGACAGTTTCTGTGTAATGGAGTTCTGACACTTTATTACATGGGAAATGTGACGCTACAGTCACTTAAAGTTATCTAAGTATCGGCGATGCTGCATCTCAGAACTGAGACTAAAGTATGTCAGTGTATACGAAACATTACTTATATATACTTAAATAGTTTACACTGTTCTCTTCCGGGCTCCAAGATTTATCTGTGGTGGAAATAAAATGCAACAATTACAAGAAAAACCAAACCAAACATTTTGGCAGATTATAAAAAACTTGAAAGCAGATTTTTTATTTCTGATTTATTAAATGATGATACTATAATAAACCCATGAAGATGACAGAAAGTTTAATGGGCTATTAAAACCCTCTGATTTCAACTTCATATATCAGAGGATGCTTTAATTCCTGTTCTTATTTCAGGAATATATTATTAGTCATATGATGGTAAATTAAATATCTGGCTCTGGGGAATTATAATGGACATTTACACCATTATATGACATTTTATAGATGAAACCATTAGCCAAATGAATTGATAAGAATATTTTTTAGTTGCAGTTCCTCCTGACCTCTTATCTGTGGTAGCTAATAAAGTAGAACTGGTTAGTTGGGAGTGTATTGCTGTACTTGTGTACTGTTTCTTTGAATGAATGAAATATTGTCTTTGCTTAGTGTGGACGTCTGCTCTCTTGTGCTTTCAGATTCAGCCGTTATTCAGGGTGCCTTCCTCCTGGCTGATAAACTATGTCTCCCCTCGTCCCTGTCGTCCATTCAGAAAGCTGACTGGAGCAGGGTGGGACATCCGGTCCTGGAGGCGATCAGAGAAATCTGCGGACAACATGATCCCGGTGCACACCCGACTACAGCGGCCGACAGCTGGATGAAGAAAGTAGTTTGTGTTGTGTGGCTGAAGCTGTTGTGCAGGGAGACTGGCGACGACGTAGAGATGGGCTGGAGGGAGAACCCTTTCTTCCCCCTCCAGAACGGCCTCCCTGAGGTCAACCATGTTGTCCTGCTGGAAGTGGTGAAGTCGATGGCAGCTGCTCAGACATTTGCCAATTTCCTCTTGTGTCTTCCTCAAACTCAGATCTGCACTCAGCTCGAGAAGCTGGTGCAACACGTGAGCAGCAGCCCTACCAGAGAGGAGGATGTCCGACTTTTTCTGGAGGTGTGGTGGGAACTGTGGAAGGGCCGGGATGAGCAGAAAGCGGGAGGAGAGGATAGCATAGAGACGATGTTCGCTACACAATTTGCTCGTCTCTCATCCAAGTCTTCCAATCTGTCCCCTCAGGCTGCAAAGAGGTTAAAGCTAGACCCATTAAATCTACCAGCGTCGTCGCCAACCACAGATATCCTGCACATTCTCCTTCATGCACTTAAAGATATAAAAGATCACATATCTACAACAGACCTTTGCCTTCAGGCCCTCTCCATTTCTCTTGATGCTCTTTACACATCCTTCCTGATAGACCAAGCAGTCGTACTTTCACCCAAAGAGAAGATGCACATCCTGTCTAAAGTTGTCAGCATCAGAGAAAAGAATGAAGAGAAACTGAGTCCTGAACTTATTTGTGAGGCACAGAGAGATCTACTTGCTTCTCACGCACCATCTCAGTTTCAGCCCAGCAGGATGGCGCTTAGAGAAGCCTTGAAGATAATTACAGAGCTTGTTCAGTTCTGGAAAAACAGTGGGCTCCTGAAGGCCTGTGACAGCACCAGTCCTAGCTACTCCGCATTCAAACTAGAGCAAAGTGTCCAGAGAGTCCTCACAGCTCTACAGAAAGCAGAAGTGTCTGTGACTGAAATGGCCGATCAAGAGGCAGAGAAGAATATACTGAGAGGTTTACTGGAGTCACTGGCTTTCCCTGCTATAGAGAGCACCCCCGAGGTGACTGCGAGGGTCACCTCCATCATCATCAGTCACCGCCTGGATGACTATCAGAACTTTGCAGCGTTATTTGCTGGCGAGAAGAGCTGGGCCGCCTGCGACGAGCTGTGGATGGACTGCCTGGAAAAGAACCGGGTAGCCTTCCAGCAATGCGACACGCTCATCAAACTGACCTCCACCCTCATGAGTAAACTCCACAGCCAGAGCATGAGCGTGAGCCAGTGCAGGAAGCTGATGAAAGTCACCGCAGACATTTTCTCTGCGCTGTCCTTAGAAGACAAGAACAAAGCGTTGGCTGCCATGCTGAGACTGTCCAGCAGGGGGTTCTTCGGGTGTTCCGTCCCCTCTGCTGTGACCGGCGGCTTTGATCAGGAGCTCAACATGGCCTTCAATTGCATCATCCAAGGAGGGGGTGGAGCGTCGGCAGCAGCGTCGCAGGGCAATCTGAACACAGCAGTGTCTTTGGTCGCAAGAGTTGCGTTTCAGAACCCCGAGGCCACTCTCAGGTCTTGTTGTCATTCAGCCGTTTTCAATAAAGGTGCTTTCTCTCTTATGGCTAAGATCCTGCAGCAGCTTCCTGGACTCAGAGGACAGAGGGAAATAAAAGAAGAAGCTCAAAGTGATGATGAAGAAGAAGAGGAGGAAAGTAGAGATGAAGAAAAGGATGCTTTGAATGGTAGCGGTCTACTCTGTAGGTGTCTGCAGGAGATAATCAAGACCAAATCATTGTCAGCCAATGAGAAGGAGCAGTTCCTCAAGTGTCTGGGTCTGCTGATGATGCCAGTCATGACAGTTGAGGGAGAAGAAAGGAGGCAAAGCTTTCTGCCACCTCAGGAGGTTGTGAACAACTTCGTCCTGCCTAACCTCTCCACTGTGGGTGAGTGTCCTGTGGTATTCATGCTATAAAACTAATATACGTCTTTTCAGGATCAAATGTTGGTTAAGCAATAGTCACTGTTTAAAAAGTGTTAATCAGACAGAAAGACCAGTATGATGCTGATATTTTCCTCTGTGAAGAATGAATGAGATATTGTGATGTGAAAGAGCTTACTATGTTTATGATGACTATCATCAGCTTCACTCCACAAGTATCAGCATTGGTTTGAAAAGATAATCTTTAACTCAAAGTCCACTCATTAGCTTTTTAGAGCTTTCAACCACGTCTCACAGCCTGTAGTTCCCCTGGAGGTTGGTCCAAGGTTACAGTGTGATTATTCTGTGGGCAGACACCATCACATTTAAAGCAGTATTTACAGATGTCTTTTCAGCCAACATTGACATATTATCAGGGTAAACAGTTGTGTATTTACACATCCGGCAGACACACAGCCTCCCTACAGGTGTCACTTTTGTTCAAACACACCTTTCTGTATTCCCTCCAGGTCACAGCTCCTTTGATATAGAACTGAGTCTGCAACTTCTCCACACCGCTTTGTCTGTGGACGTCCAGGAGCCAGACTCATGTCCTCACTGGGTGTTGGACTGCTCTCCCTTTCCCCTTCTCTACATCCTGGCCCAGCTGCACAGCCAGACTCTCAGGTTTGCATGATGAGTGTTTTTATGGCCTACAATCCAGATCCACATACTGTCTTATTATTCTATAATAGTGACAACTTTAACTGTAACTTTCAACACATCAAAATCTCTGCCAGGTGTTGGGAGCAGACAGCAGAGGGCACTGTCTACCACTTGTCAATGGACACCAAGGAGCTGCTGCTGTCCGTGCTGACCACGCTGGGACAGGTGGTGGGTGCAGAGGTGGCGGCGGCCCCCAGCAGCTGGTCCAGAGCTCTGTTCTGGCTCTACAACAAGATGGAGGAACTGGACTGGACCGTTCGTTTCCACCTGAAGCCCGTTTGGGGGGACCATTTTAAAAACGAGGTGCCCTCGTCTCTGTTGACCGTGTGTAATCTACCTGAGCAGGTAAGAACTCCTTTTGATTATATGATATGATATATGATGATATCGTGAGTTTCTTTTCAGGGGCAGTAAAATGCACAAAGACATCAAGGTATCATCCTCCATGCGTAGACACATAACTAATTGCATGAAGTCCTTTGACACAGTGCATGCTGGGAAGTTTTCCCACATCCCTTCCTCTGGGTAGAGCTGGAAGGATTATTTGAGTCTATCATTTCCTTGATTAATCGATTAGTTGTTGTTGTTGATCCTAAAGAGCAAAGGTGACGTCCTGAAAGATATTCACATTTGAGAAGCTGAAATCGTAGAATTTTTTATTTAAAAAAAATGATTAATTATTGAATAATCGATTTATTAAAATAGTTGACCTCTAATCAATTAATTAAATAATTGTTAGAACTCTACTCCCTGGACACAGGCAGTAATGGCAGTATTTTAGCATCATTGTCTGTGATCACGGCAAGAAGGATCTGGGTTTAAACCTGGAGGCCGACTGCAGTCTGTCTTTGTGTTGCCTTTTTATGGACAAAATAATTAATTAGTTAATCAACAAAATTGTGTGAAGAGGATGACAGTTTCCAAGAGCCAACACACCAGCTCCAGACAGCAATACTCATAACACTCTTGCTACTATAGCTAATATCTTCACAAACTAGAAATAGGCTGAATGTCAGTGGGCAAGTAATTTAACATTACCTGACACATAAACCCTGGCTGGAATAACAAGTTAATGTTGTGTGGCTCGGTCTGATCCACTTTGTTTGTTTTACCATTTACAGAGCCAGAGCTGTGCACAAACACCAGCAGACTCTGAGGAGATATTTGCTGAATTAATCGCTAACCCCACCATTAATAAATAATAGAAATAATCATCTGTTGAAGCTCTTCAACCTGTACATTGTTTCAGGAGGTCTGAATCTGGACTCTTAAAACAAAGTGACATCTGTCAGTGGCGCCGTTGTAAACCCATGATCTTGTCTAGCCAAGGTCCTCTGTTCCCTGTTTCTACAGAAATGCAATAAAATAATCTTAAAATAGTTGATGATAAGCTGTGTGAACTTTGAGCTGGACCAGACCAGCCCACCTGCCAGCAGGACTGTGTGCCAAGTTCAGTACAGCCTTGTTTTTGTTTCTCTCTGCATTTAAACCATTCCTGCTAATATGTATGCTACCGTTGCCAAGTGCTTGTTCATGGTGGGAACTGTTGGGTCTCTGTAAATAATTTATAAATAAAAGGAGTCTAGACCTGCTCTATAAGGTCAAAGATC
>NW_023340257.1:3860851-3868172 GCF_004916995.1 Morone saxatilis | reverse complement strand
TATACAAATAAAACTGAATTGATATCCTGTTTATATCCTCTCTGGTCCCGTCTCCCCCTCCTCTGTAGGAGTGGTCCGGTTTGGACCTGCCTCAGTATGGCCAGGGTACAGGTCTTTTGGCGTGGATGGAGTGCTGCTCTATATCCGACTCCCTGCAGTCCACCATGTTGTCCTGTCTCTCTCTGGACCAGCGCCGGCTGGACCACGTCAACATGTTCAGCAAAGGTCTGTTGGTGGCTCTGACCCAGACCCTGCCCTGGTGCTCCGTCTCCCAGTGGACCCGACTTATGAGAGTATTGAGGGAGCTGATCGCCTCAGGCCGCCTCCACGTTCCCTTCTCGCTCGAGTACGTGGACTATCTGCCCCTTCTGGATCTGAGGAGGTTCTCATGTGACCTCCGCCTGTCTGTCCTCCTGCTTCGAGTCCTTCAGCTGCTCTGTGGGTCCAGCTGCTCCCACTGGCTGTCAGTGGACGGCTGGGCGCACGTTGGCAGGTTATACGCCCTCGCTGTGAGGGAGATGATTAACTCGGTTAGAGCCAAGCTTCCTCTCCATTCATCTGGCGCTTTGACTGCGTCTCCTAAAACACCAGCATCTAAAGACTCCAATCCTGTCTGCACTTCAGTCGCATCTCCTAAAATGTCCAAAGACTCTCTGGAAGACCGTAAACTAGCAGAAGGCTCTCCACTGAAATCAAAAGATTCACACATGGAGGAGGAGGAGGAGGAGGCGACAGCGGCGGCAGCGGCGGCAGTGGCGGCAGTTCCCAGCCAGGAAGTCCTTTTTGTACTCAGCCAGCTCTTCTGCCATGTTCAGCACATCCAGGTATGGACTATTAACACAACCATGGACACTGCTGTAGGTGTTTGTTTACAGTTCTAAATCAATGCACCACTATTGAACTGTAGGTAAAGACAACAAAAAACTACTAGTTGAGAACCACCCAAATATAAGTTGTTGTGTTAGAATGGACTCATGTTTTAATTTGTCTGAATCTGGATTAAAGTGTCAGTGGTTTCATGTCCCTCCCCAGGTGATGATGCCAGGAGGTCAGTGTGAACCGTTGTTCCTGTCCAGTCTGGAGATCCTCAGCCACTACGAGGCCATCATGGCCGCTTTTCCAGACAGCAGCAGCGTGCTGGAGAGCGACAACACCCGACACTTCTTCTCCACCATCACAGACAACCTGGAGAACCAGGAGATGAAGGCTGTACTGCAGCAAAAGATCGCTCAGCTTGTGTCATCAGCAGCTTAACACACCTATTGTCACGTTTTCCACAGGAGAATTCAGAGCACGTTTGCTGATAAAATAGGGACATCTTTTCAGTTTTCAATGTCATATGCTGTACTTATCTAATTTACAGTGATGGGTAAGGACTCTGAATGAATAAAAATCCAATATTTCACAGCAGATGCCTGTTTGTGCTGCCTCAGTAATTTCTACTGTGAAATTTAACTCTGAGAGTTTCTTGAGCGAGACGTGGAGGCTGAAGTAGTATGCTAATTTGAACTAGAGGAAAAATTAGCAATTTAATTAACAAACGTATCTACTGTACACCTGGGGCACCCTGTGTTTGAGACATGCATACTTTAGCACTTCATGTCCCCTCGCTGTCATCAAACCCTTAAGGAGCTCACAATTACCATCACAATGTAATTTAATATGTTTATTCATTAAAAAGTCTGTTTTATTTATACAAAAATATTCTCTGCAAATAGTAAAGCTTTAATAATGTACTGTACTAGCTATAAAATAAAAGCTACATAATTATGTAGTGCATGACACTCTGAGGTGTCTCTATGACGATATATTAGGGCCACAGTTATGGGGTAAAAGAGATTTTGAAGATAAAGCCAAAATATTTTGATGAAAAGCCATAATATTCTGAAAATAAAGTTGACCAGAAAAAAAGTTAAAAAAAATTTGAATTCATTGGTTTAGAGAAAGGAAATCGTAATTGAGAACAAAGTTTATACAAAAAAAGGATTTCAACAATAAAGTTGAGAATGTACAATAATAAAAAATATTAAAAATATATTTATCAGAAAAACATGAAAGTGAAAAATATAGAATTTCTGAAATTGTAATTTCTTTCTTGTAATTAAGACATTTTTAAACAATTTGAAATGACCACTATATTAAAAAAAAATACAACTTAATTCTCAAAATATTATGAATTATTTCTCATTATTATAACTTATTCTGAAAATCTTTGGTATTTTTTCCTAACAGTGGCCCTAATACTGTCGTATCTATAGCTTCACTGTAAAACCAGGTGGACTCTTCAGTCCGTCCTCGGCCTGTCTTTGTTTCCCTCCCCCTTCCCTCTCTTCTGTCGCAGGTAGAGTCTGTTAGCTTTCCTCAGCAGCAGGATAAACCAGTATATCTGTGGAGCCAGGATCACCAGATTCCCCACATTGCACTGCAGAGGCAGATGGAAGGCCACTCTGTGCAGGGGAATCCCAAACTGCCGACCGTACATCCAGTACATGAAGGGGAAGATGAGAATCCGGCACACAAAGAAGCTCAAGATCACAATGATGCCGTTGATTCTGTGCAGCCTGGTGTCATCGAGGCCCAGCTGGTTGTCAGGGGACGTGTTGGGGGTGAAACAGGAGAGACGGAAAGAAGGTGAACAGGAATCTTCATTACAACACACACTGATGGCTGTCAAAGATAACACATGCAGATGTTTCAGATCTCAACCCAACTGAACACCTATGGGAGATTTTGAAGTAAGCTCCTTTTTTGGGGGGCTTTTATTGTCTTTATGATAGTGACAGACATGAAAGGGGGGTAGAGAGAGGGGATGACACGCAGCAAAGGGCCTGACAAATTGAAGACAATTTAACTTGGAAAATCATAATTTCACATTAAAATGCTGTTTACACGTAAATGCATTAGTAGGGAAAAATCTCTTATATATATTCTATATATATTATTACTTTAATATTACAATGACGTGTAGTTAATATAAAAATACTCCAACAGGTTCCACTCTCTTTGTAGGGTGATTAGGATGGTTTACCTGGATGAGAATCTTTCCTATAGAGACGAAAGGAGTGCTGAACTCTGTTGTGAACATGCAGCCGATGAAGAAATCCCCCAGTCCTCTCCTGAAAAACTGCAAATCAAACACAGTGCCCAGTCAGCAGACTCCGTACCAGGCAGCCAGTGCGTGTTACCAAACAGATCAATCACATCAATAAACACACTGCGAGTATGACAGGGATTCCTCGCCATACTCACAAGAGCAATGGGCATGAAGATGAGAAGCAGGACCAGGTGATGGAAGACCAACATCCTGTCCTTCACGAGGAAAGCCTTCACTGTCTGAAGAGAGTGGCTGCTGTATGACCTGGAATCCCCTCTGACCCTCTGAGTGTGGAAGTGGCTCAGATACATGGCGTAGATGTCGTAGGCCATGTAGGGAGCTCCGAACATAATAAACCCATTGACCAGCCAGTGACTGTGTGAGACAGCAACAATAACACGCAGACAATAAACAGGGTGTGAAAAGTAAACTGACTGTAATGTATTGTCTGTTGGTCTGCCACAAAAAGACTTACTGTGTTAACTGGTTCGCTGATTTTAATTACGTTAGTATGAGATCACTGAGTGTAAATGCTGTTTGTGGTAAAAACTCTTTCAGAGGTAACTCTTACGTGTCATTCATGGTGTCCCTGCAGGATGTCACAACTGTGACTCCAGCTGCTGTAGCCAGAGATCCATGGATGGCAGACACCAGCCTGGAGAAAGAGAGTCGGCCAATGGCAATACTTTGTCATACACAAAAATAAAACTAATAAATAATTACACCAAACTCCATTTAAAGTACACGTTAGTTTATTTGTTTTCTTGCTTATCGGCAACATTGTATACATCATAAAAGATTACTTAAATACATAACCTCTCAGAGGTAGAATTTGTCTTCGGCCGACATATTGCACACATATGACCCAATAATTGAGTGAAATTTCAGCCTTTCATACAGCTCATAACACCGCCCCCAATGTGTTTGAGGAAGAGAACGACTTTCTCAAAAAAGCTTTACTGAAACAAGCTCCTGGTTTATTCTATCAGTGCCGAATTGACCATGTCTTTTTATAAACTAATATAAAATAGTAAATGGACCTCCACAACGTATGTAACGTTAGATTGATAAGAAAAGCAAGACAACATTAAAGTGCCGTATGTCTGAAAGGAGTTCGGTGAGGTGAGCGGCTCGTGTCGGTGCTGCTGACCTCTCACTGACACAAAGCACGTCGGCATCAGTCCACTGAGTGAAAGTGTGTTTCAGTACTCTCCTGAAGCTGTAGAAAAGACCCGGGAACACCACAGCTCCGCACACCAAGGCAGTGAACATTATCTTAGCCGACCTCTTCCTCAGTCAGTAAAGGTTAGACAGCTCCAGTTACAACAGGAGCTAATGTGGCTAACGACAGCCGACAGCGACGTTAAACGGACGGATTGATAAGAGGGTTGGACGAGGGCGCTTTGGACCAATAGCAAGGATTGACCTAAAATAACCTTCCATTGTTTTCATATTGAATTCATGTAACAATAACTGTATTGTTGTAATTGCACATTATTCGGAATATTGATGAACAGGTATTTTAATTTTAGTTTTACTTTAGTATGTTAGAGTTGCTTTTAATCTAATGGCAGATTCTGTTGCAGTAGGTTTCCCTCCCACTTCCTGTATTTTCATATTTGCTCGTTGTTTATATTGTTTTATTGTGCTCTTATGCTAATAAATGTTCATCTTACCTCCATGGAACAATGATGACAGTGAAGACTCATTGGAAAATTGTATATTCAAACTCTTCTTCCTGGTTTCCTAGCAGGTTAATTTGACAATTCGAACATCAACCTTATAAAATAAATGTGTGTTTCAGAAAGGAAAGATTTTTCTAAATGATTTAAATAAAGGTGGTAAGATGGTTAAACAGACAACTAAACTTGAGGTAAGATGAACAGACAACGGACCAAGATGTAAGACCTTCTCTCAGACATGGATTTCACTTTATTATATAATAAACAACTACAGACTTTCATATGCATGATTTCAAATATAAATCCAAAATATACAGCCACCAACGTGCAGATTTAAAAAAAAAGGAAAAAAAGAAATCATTATCTCACACACTTTTCATACACACTGCCCTCCAGTGGCACTGTGCTGGATCAAAATTCAAAGGTGGCTAAAGGAATCTGATATACCCGAAGGAAACCAACACAGACAGGGAGCTCAAGCCAACTCCACACGCAAAGACCCAGCTGGAGCCAGCCGGTTCAAACCTGGAACCTGTTGCTGTGAGGCCACAGTGCTAACCAGCATCAACGTCCTCCATGGACTAATATGAACTGCAGAATTTAAATCTGTCATAAAACAGTATTGTACAGTAGAAATATTAACTGCATAAGCCAGTGACAAGTACAAGACATATTCCAATAGATTGGAATCAACAATAATTGTAATAAAGACAGATATATATGAGATATTGTCTAACAAATGGCAAGTAAATATAATGTCTCACCACACTTTATTTCTTTATTGTCTATGATATTTCATATAATGATATTTTTATCATTTCTAAAGGTGCTCCACCATCTCCAGTAGCCGATTTACTTGAGTATCATCTCCTGTATTTGTATCAAACACATGATGCCGGAGGCCACATCTGTCCAGCACCCACTGCAGAGGCTCTCCCTTCTCCTCGATGTGTCTCTCCACTGTCCTCCCTCTCAGCTCCTCTCCATAGGTGAACAGCACCACGGTTCTTGTCCACACATCGTCCCCCAAAGTGCTGAGGTACGTCTCCACAGCTCTCCTGTCTCTCTCTTTGAACGAGCCCACCGGCACAGCCAGCAGGAAACACACTTTGCTCCTCACAGGGCAGAGGGAAGGGCTCCGGCTGATCTCCGTCCTGACCTGCTCGGGGTTGGCCAGGCCAAACAGACTCCACCCGGGGGTGTCCACCACCGTGACGGGCCGCCCGGATACTTTTCCATGGCCGACAGAGCACCTGGTGGTCTTACGGGTGATCTGAAACTCTTCTCTGTCCAGGATCATGTTGCCTGCTGTGCTCTTCCCTGACTTCCTCCTTCCCAGCAGGATGAGGCTAAGAGCAGGATTAAAACCAACCTGCCCTGCTGGGGATCCTGTAATTTATATTTTAAACACATATTACATGTCAGTTGTTAACATTATTGTGGGCAAAATTAATTCCTACCTACCTTGGGGCATATGCATCCATCCTGAGGCCACTTGCTTCCTTTCTCTTGGCTTCCCATCATGCACATCATGCAGCACTGTCAATTCTATCTCCTCTTGTCTTCCCTGCCACCTTCTCTCCCCGTTCATGCTCAGATCTCGTCTCAGTTGGGTGTACATCCTGTCCTGGATCTCTTTGGGACGTTTGTTAGCCTCCATCATCCTTTGGATCTTCTCAATGAGCTCTGTAACCTGAGCCTCTGAGGCCCTGGGGTTGGTCATAACCTGGTATCTGTTCCCACATCGCTCCAGCAGCCAATGGAGGGTCCGACCTTGTTGCCTTATGTGCTCCTGGATAGGCAGGCCTCCTGTGGCAGAAATAACCTTATTGGTTGAGTTACACCTCAATGGATGGAGCCAAAGAACCATCATTTTAGTAGTAAGTGAACAACAGCTAAATGCTAACATCAGCATGCTAACATGCTCCCAATGACAATGCTAACATGCTGATGTTTCCAGCCAGTATATGTTTTACCATGTTTACTGTTACTGTTTAGTGTGTTAGCATGCTAACATTTGCTGATTAGCACTAAAAACAAAGTACAGCTGAGGCCGATGGGAATTTTATTAGGGACCGAGCCAGTTACCGCTGAAGGTCCCTATTGTATTTGCCTTATTGTTCTTCTGTATTATGTATTTTTTAGCGCCTTTGACATGCGTTTTTGCCCCCTGATACATGATACGAGAAAGCTCAATGTTTATATTGGCAAAGTGGTCAGGCCTGGTCCATAAACTACTTTTTCGTGTTCCTCCTATGCGCTTTGTCCGATTTGCACGAAATTTTTCACGTAGCACCTGGGGACCGTCCTGGCAAAAAAAGTAATTTGAAGAATTTTGATATTTCAAAAAATAAGCACGCTATAAAATTAGCACTTCCTGTAGATTTTTCGTCAAAAAAGGAAGTGGACCATTTCTCCACATTGGTATGTCCGATTGACACCAAGCTTGGGTCCATAGTTCCCCATGTCTTCCTTAGGCATCGTGCACAATTTCAGGCCATCGCCACAAGGTGGTGCTCTTTAAAATGAAGAAGTTTATATCTCC
>NW_023340257.1:3849546-3860751 GCF_004916995.1 Morone saxatilis | reverse complement strand
ACATGTACCATTATCACTAAAGGAGGCAGAGTAAATGAGTTTACCTAACTTGTCTCCATGGGTGAAGAGGACCATGGCTCGCTGCCAGATGGGGGTTTGGAGCAGTCTGAGCTGGGCCTCCATGGCCTTCCACTCCTCTTGGCCGAAGCTAGAGGAGATGGGCAGCACCAGCAGGATGACATGAGGCTCTGGGTGGCAGAGGCTCAGACCTCTGCGGAGCTGCTGGGACACTCTGTCTGGAGTGGTGGAGTGGGACAGCCACCCTGGGGTGTCCACCACTGTCACCTGCTTTATAAAATGTGGTCAAAGAGAGTAAAGACAAGATTTAAAGTTGAAGTAAATCCAAACTGTAAACCTGTATATTCACTTGTATTCCAGAGACAGTGCCGTTCTTCTTGGAGCTGTGAGTAGTCTTCTTGTGAAAGGCTGGTTTTCCCAGGATGCTGTTTCCTGCAGAGCTCTTCCCACTTTGTTTCTTACCCAGTAACAGCACAACCACTTGGGACAGACTTGGTTCTGGACCTGCCAAGCATTCATGATCTCCAATTCATACACACTCAAATACAGCTTTTAGAAATCTTTTTAAACTGCTTAAAAGAACTTACCATATGAGGCTGCCATGTAAAGGTTCCCGTTGTTTATAATAGATAGATTATAGACAGATGGAGTGTGGGTCAAAGCTTCAGTCTGAGCGCTCTCTCAACAAGCCTCTTTCAGTCCTGCGTTTACCTCCTGCTGCTGATTCAGTGTTGTTCTGTGGAACTAAATAACGCTGTTACTGCACATGTGTATGAAGGTTGGGCCAGTCCACATTGTTATCTCAGTGTTTGTTTCAAAGTTCACAACAAAAGCTGTTCCATGGAAGTGGTTTTGGCCAATAAAATGACTCACACATGCCAAACACACATAAATAATTTCCAAATAACGCACATTTCATTCATAATATAATAAATACAGGCCTATAGTTCATGCACATTTTAAAATTTTTTTATATATATTATTTGTGTATTTGTGCTCGAAGAGGGTCTTGCCCAGGGTGTCATACTCACACATAAAAGTAATTCTATTCAGTGTGTAGGATTTAGTGGCATCTATTGGTGTAGTTGCAGATTACAACACACTCGCTTCACTCTCCCCTTCCAAGTGCAAAGAAAGTACAGAAGCTGCAAAATTGCTTATTGTGCTAACATTAGTGGAGGAAACTTCAGATAAAACGCCGCAACTGTGTTTGGTTGGTATTGTCATGGGAAACAGAAAACCTATTTTGTCTAGTTAGGGTGAGCTGAAGAGCAATATCTGTCTTTGTCTCTTATTCCAAAGCATTATTCCTTGAAAGAGCCACCGTGTACACTGTGAGACTGAAGCGAAACTGGTTATATTGCAGCTTATGCTCTCAGTCATTCTTTGTTACAAACTGGTGCATCAGCAAGGTCAGAACCATAACGCTCTTTTACTGTCTGCCTCCTCTTGTCCCGCCTTTACATGCTTCACTTGGTAACGGTTGTCATGCAGTTGACCCTTAAGACTGGCATGGGGAGGAATCACCACTGAACTGAAAAGAGTTGTTACCAGAATGTGACAACTTAGAGTTCATTGAAGATATTGGTGTCCTGGTAATGAGATTAATTAAAGGAGCTCAAAGATCCATGTACTTTTTCCTGGTTGGTCGGTATAAATGTGAATATTAACTGGTATTAACTGGTATTAACTAATGTCTTTCCTCCATACATTGTCCATTATGAGTATGAACCAATACTAAATCTATAATATGACACTCCTGATATCTGATATACATTAGAAGTAATAAGGAGAAACAAGCTTTTGTTTTCTTGTAATAACGAGATAACAGAATAATTTACTCATGATCTTAAGATAATGACAATTAAAAAAATACAAAGCATGGCCTTTCTTGGCTTCCATGATAAAATACAAATCTTTGCAACTTACTGATTACTGAGTGGGTTTACTGACTACTTGTACAGCGGCTGCTCTTCTTTGAAGTATTCCGGTTTTATTTGTTCAAATGTGAGGACAAAGATGAGAGCTCCACCTGAATTTAATTCCTTTGGTGTGTCACACTGAACTCCCACTCAGCTGAGCTCCTTTAATATCTGCTGTTGCATGTTGGCTCGTGTGGAATCAGACGCAATAAAGATACAGAGTGTAAAATTGTAACTGAGAGCTTGAAACTATCCTAGCAGTGTTATGCAAAATTAAGCACTGCTACTTCCAATTTTGCAGATTGTGTGCCGCTAAGTGATGTGACACCAATACTTCAGTCTGATGATGTGATGGATGTTTCTCCCTGAACACCAACTAATCCATATTGAGTGAGCGTTTCACTGCTTGTGGATCAGGTTCCACATGTATTCCTCGTTTTTTTTTAGATGTCTGAGCGGATGAGTTCTTTCAGTGCGATGTGGGAGCCTCCAGGGTGTCAGCCTATGGAACTATTCCTGGCTGTTGCTGGACCTTTTCATGGCATCAGATCACACTATGAGGCCGCAAAACCTCGGACCGCAGAAATAGGCCACGTACGGATAATGGAGCAGCAGGAAGTAGGCCAGGCCACGGCACTTCCATAACGATTACTGAGCGATCCATCAAAAGAAAATGGTGTGTGTCTCTGCGGCGTTAAGCTGATAAGAGAGCCGGTTGAGCTGTCTCTACCCAAGATGGATTATATCACTAAAGTGTGATTCTACTATGTGCTGTAGTTCAGTTTCATTACAAAAGATTTGGCAGCCAAATGACGCTCTCAGATAGAATTAGACTTGTATGAATTTCTACAGGCCAAACATTTGGATTACACAGTTAAAGAGGTAGTTATTATTCATATTAAGTAGGGCAAAACATTGCTCAATATTAGTATTCAATGCTTCCCCTGCCAAAGTGTCTGTACCAAACTGTATTAAGACCTTTAGTGATACTTTCTACATCTATCTACTACACTCACCTCCAAATTACTACCTGTTAGAGGAAAGGCTCACAGTCTGGTACCCACATGTACATTGGCCATCATCCCTTCCTAATGTGCTTCCAATAGAAATGATCAGAGAAAGTCCTTCCTTTTTGGTATAAATTCTGTTTCCTGCAATGCAAGGATAGCAGCAAAAAGAGACAACTTTGTAATTAAACACTCACACTGTCGACACTTTGAGTAACTTACATTAAAATACATTATGATAAAAAATGAGGATGGTGGATTCTGTCCCCCCATCACTGGAAGCGTATGAGAAAGGGCATTAAGAGATAATGGCTAGTATGAACAGGAGGAATTGATACAGCAAGCAAGACCTGATTTATTGTGGCATGGGCATGAGAGTGCTGTTTTAACTCAAAGCTAAGGTAGGTAATGTATCTCAGAAGCATTTATTGGTATATTGGTTGAAATTCTTGACAATCGATAAATCAAATCATCTGAATAAAACAAAAAAAATCTGCTATCTAGCAGTCACAGGCCTGTAATAAGGTTATTATTTTAAATGATGGTGTCCTTTCGGTTGAATACTTTCGAAATCTAGCTGTCTCCTGGTAGTTACCTTCCCTTGTTTTACCACCTGCCTTCCGGTGCACACAGGGCATCTGTTACCGTCACAGTGTCTTTACATTGCAGATTCTCTACCACAAAAGCTAAAAAAAGACAAAGAAGTAAAACCACCGTTTTGTTAACTTTTATTCATATATATATATTTATATACTCATGTGTTTGACTGCCACTGTTAAAAAGTGTGACTCATCACATTTTCACCTGTAAGCATAAATAATAACTTTTTTTTCTCTCTTGAAACCTGGGAAATAAACCAACTGAAAACAGTTATGGGTCATTTTCAGCACCATTGAATAGTACATTCTCTATATTGCATCAGGATATAAAAATATACAGATATAGTGTGTTATAGTTTCTTCTTTAAAACATTCTTTCCGTGTTGTTCAATGGCATGAAACAAGAGAGGAAGAAAAGACCTCATGCTGACGATGAGGATTGTTACCATTATTATCGTCTATATTATTAATCCTTAGCACATCGTCCATTCATCCATTCACAGCACTTTGAAAACATCAGTAGCAGCCACACGTGGGGAAACAAATGTCAATAAAACACATGTTAGAGGGTCGTCCTCTGAAACATGTAGCGCTCACAGTGCCACCGGCCTCCCAACCACTGTTCAGACAAAGAGAGAGTAGAGTGACAGAGACATGGGAGTGTTGTGGTGCAGTGGGAGGGCAAGCTGCGAAGCAGGCCGGTGGGCTGTAAGCTCCTTGTAACCATGACCAGTCCTGTTACAGTCACACACTAAGCACAATCTATCCACAGTCCAAAGTGGTGGTGGTGATGATGATGCTTGCGGTGCTGGGGTAATAAGCCCCCGCCCCGACAAAAAAACTAAACAAAACAAACAGAAAAAAAAAACAGCATAAAAACAACATGAATTCAAAGCAGAAAAAATTGCAACAAGTCAGTTTTAATGGTTTGAGGCAAACGAGAAGATCGACAGTCGAAGAAATAAAGAAGTGAAGGCGCGGTCAGGATGACAGTTCGGTTTGCAGTGCATAGAGAGGGACTTCTGAGATGGAGACGGTTTCACTGGTCGGACGGTCGGATGGGATTATTGCCCTGTCAGCCTTGTACACTCACACACACACACAAACACACACACAAACAAACACACACCTCCACCCAGAGTGAGCAAGACACGAGAGTAAAGACAGAGAGGGAGAGAAAGCAGGGCTGGTTGATCAGATTCCTGTGGTTTCCAGAGTGTTCCCCTCTCCAGCTCTCTCTGCGGAGAGAGCTGCCTCAAGGCTGGTGGGGGTGTGCGCCTTTGTGTGTGTGTGTGTGTGTGTGTGATATATGTCCAAATACAAGTCCAAAATAGGCCTGGCTCCACCAACACTCTTATTTTTCCATCCATCTGACTGTCAGTCAGAGTGGTGCTGTTGTCCGCCGTCCTCCAGGAGGCTTTACATCCGTGAGGAGGAAGCCAGCTCGTAGAACAAGACGTAGGCGTCGCTGCTGCGCACTTGGCTGGAGGACATTGGCGTTACTCTGGAAAGAAAGACGAGATAGGTTGCTTGCTGAGAAACAACAGTTAAGACAAAGAAGCCCATTATTTATCCCTGATATATGCTGTTACAGCGAATATCCAAACTACATTTCAAATTCTGGGTGTTTAAGCCTGTGGTCATCAACACTGGGATACTATTGCACATTTCCAACTCCCTTTACTTCCAGACTGATGTTGTAATCACTACATGTGTTTGGTGGTACTACACACTAGTTTTAAGCACACCGTACTCCTCCTCTTATTATTGTTTCCATTATTTGACACTAGGGTACCCATCATCCTTTTGTTGATGTGAAAGGCATGTCCCAATCCTACTAATCAAATGAATATTAGTTTTTTGCTTTTCAAAGATCTTTCTGGAGATGTCTCATCAACACCAATAATTTATTCCCTTTTTTTAGCTGTGAGCAGTGCCTCCATTTCCAATGCAATGTGGGATAATAGTGTGCATCAAGAATATTAAGCATACATTCTGTCTATACTACATAGCCAAAACCTGCTTACAATCAGTATGTAGTCTGGATATGGGACACGAGCTGGGGGCTGCAGCTGAGTCCTTTTAGCTTAGCTATTACTTTACATCTTGATCAAATGTACAACAAATAAAATATATGAAAAGAAAAGAAGGAAAACAAAAACCAAAAACCCTCTGGGTTAAATTTGAAATGTCTAAATAATCTAATCCAGTTGGTATCTTTAAAAGAATCAAAGGAGGGTAATCTCTTAAACCATATCCCTGTCAAAGGTGTCAATCAAGTTAACTGTGTAAGTTTTATCTGCAGAGAAATTAGGACTTTTAAAACCTATTTTATACGATATTTAAGATACTAAGTGGAGAGTAGCACTGATTGTAATTCCTTATTCAGTTTTGAAAAGGTTTTCAGTGTACACAGCACACAGTATATAGTGTTCAGTTATTATTACAAACTCCACTGTTACACTGGGGTACAACAACAGCAAGAGAGTGGGGAAACGCATTAGACCTGTAATATGTATAGTTCAGTAAGAAGTAAAGTGGCGTGTTATGAGTGACTGCAGCGCAGCAGTAGGAAGCCCGGAGGGAGCCACTAGATGCTCACGAGGGAGCAGAGGAGATAAAGGAGGCGAGGAGGATTATCTGCACCTTCTACAATTATTCCTGCCTTTAATACTCTGCTGCTGTTTCACTCACTGCAGTCTGACTGGCTTATCTGCCGATCCACAGTGTGGTCATGGTAACTACTCATGTGGTCAGGTCACTGATTACAGACTGTACGATGATGCGGTAAAAAGTAACTAATATGTAACTCAGATCCAATACTATATAATGTTGTTTATGAATAGTTTGAGGAGGTTTCATTAAGTTTGCATGAACAGCTGCTGTACAGTGACATTTGGTGATATATAGCAGCTACATGTTTTTGTTTGTTTGAAGTTACTTTGTAATAAATCATACTGTTGTATCATTATTCACATTTTAAATGGCTCTGAGGGTATTTCCTGTAGCAGAATCTTCTACCATCAATAATTCACAGGAAAACAACTTAGAAGATGTTTTATTACAAACACAACTCCAATGAAAAGCTATTTTATAGCAGTTTATTATTGTACAGAAGGCAGCTGATACAACTAGAAAGCCAGACAGTGGAGATCAAATTAGAAAAAGTCTTGGAAGAAGTAGCAATATTGTGCTGGTTGTATTAATTCCCAGTTTGTAATAATTATTTATCCATTGACATATATTTGGTGTATCGTTTTATCATGATCTAAACTACATTCATAAACTCAGATCTTGATGATGATGATGATGATGATGATGGGTGTTCACACCTACCTGGAGTCATTAAATGTGTACCATTCTCCCGAGTTGGGGTTGCGACAGTAGGCTGTGTAGTGACCGCCCATAGTGGTGCCTGAGTGGTTGGACACTGCATACAGGTTGTACACTGCGTTTACTACAACAGGACAGAAGCACAACACAAACTTAAAGCCTGCAGTCACTCCTTCTGTTTTTAACAAACTTTGAAAAGAGGTCACAGTTTCTCTTTGAAAGGGTGTACTTATCATTATATAAGTTGTTGTTAACAATATTGTTTTTGCCAATTATTTCTGAGACAAATGTATCATCCAACAAACAGACATACTCTCAAGTCAACTCAACAATATTTTTACATTACTGTCTCCACTGTTTCTTCATTATCCAAAGCTTTGTAAGACTTCCAAAACATGAAATATATATTATACTCATATCAGTTACAGACCATCCTGGATCTTGGAATCAGTACTTACTGCTGTTTTCGGAGGCGAACTCCCTCAGGTCAAGATCCTTCATGGGGAAGTTAACAAAGGTGGACAGTTTGCTGGTTCTTCGTGCCTCAGAGAAGCGTTTCAGGTCTGGACAGGAGGGACAGTCAAGGAGCAACTGCTCTGTATGTACCTTTCAATACATTCAGCCAAGATTCTGTACAATTGACCCTTCATAAGTCGCGCCCCTTTTTGCTCTGTGCTCCAATGACAGTTGAGTAAGCCTTGATCAACTTTCTCCTCCCTGTGCTTAGATATGCCATGTGCTAGGTTCGTCTGTGTTAAAAGTCAAACTGATAGCAGTGCTTTTACATTGTCAGTGCAGCATGTTAAAGGAGCTACCATACAGGCACTTAACTGGATGCTTTTAATTTTACATGGATGTGTGTGTGATGGAAAATTTCCGCAAATTGTTCGCGAACTACACATAGTTGTATTTATTCATATTATTCATCGCTCTGACAAGTCTAATGTCGATTACACATCCATGTAAATTCATGCAAAACAGTAATGACTCACTTGTTTCATGGCTCTCACAGTAATTTTTGATCTGTGTACTACGGTGTTGCCATAATCCATACACACTATCCCACAGACACCTTCATGCTCTCACAACTACAGGCTTGCTGCACATGTCTGATATAATACAGCAGTCTCGGACCCTGACGTCCAGAGGAAAGGATACGCAGCACTAAGATCTTGGGGAACTTCTGTATTGTGAACTTCTTAGTGCATCTCCTCCTGGCTTTACACCTGTAGCACGTCTGCAGAGGAAACACAGAGTTAGTCCACTCACGGTTTACAAGCTGCCAGTTTTAATCCAGCAGAGACCTACATATACAACTTCAGTATTCAACATGGATAGAAAAAACTATGCTCTTTAGGAAGGATTCTGTTGGTTCTTACTGGCTTCTCATCCCCGTCGAGGACGTCTTCTTTGGTGAAGAGCCGCATGCAGTCCATCAGACTCACCTCACCGTAGCCCTTCTGAGCATAAACATAGATGCATTCACATTAGCATGCACACAAGCAAACCACACACACACAAACACACCACACACATAAAGCAAAGCACATACAGAGACAGGGAGGAAACCAAAAGCTCATGTTAGGAGCTGTGGACAGATGTTTACTATTTTCAGCTCCAATTTGGAGAACATTCAGAGGATGACCAACATCCAGCTGACACCGGTGTGTTTCCTAACCTTGGCGATAGGTAGAGAGAGATCCCAAAAAGGGTCGAAGACAGTGGAGCAGAACCCGCAGTGGCTACAGGTCAGAGAGCTCTTCAGCTGCCCTACGAACAAGTCTAAAGGAATAGGGAAAGATTACATGAAAAAAAACTATTATTACTTAAAAAAGTATGAAAATATATCTATTGTATTCTTCTTTATACTGATCGTTTGACAATTCCATCTTTGTTTTCAGACTAGATATTTTTGTTGTGTAAAACAAATATCAGCTATAAACCTATAAATCTACTTACCAACTATCTTACTGTCTTCTCTCTCTAAATATTTACTCCACATCTTCTTCCCTTTCTCTTCATCCCTGAACATGGAGACACAGAACACATATTAGACTGTTATCCATCCAAGATGGACAAGACATACTGATGAAAACACTCAGCTGTTCTGGTTCAGTAAAAGGGCTGATAACGTAATGGGTAACAGCAGAGAACAGACACCATTTAGTGACCTGACCTACTTAAGTATAGGTGGCAGTATATAGGAATACGGGATTAAAAAGACACTTTTCTACCCTGACACACGTTTTCAAGCTGGAAATAAATAAATGTCTGCATTGTTTTTGAATGGACCCGTTTTGAGATTAACTCTGACCCTTATACAAGCTATGGTTAGATAACTGATAATTATGTCCAAGAAGAATTGGAGCATTAAGCTGATCTGGGCCCCAGAGAGGCAACAACTCAACCCAGGAGCTGAAACTGTTGTTAATTGAAAGCTTCATAAAGCTTAATGGTTCATGTTGCCTTGGCCTGGGCGTATACCATACATAACACATACAAAGCTTTTACTATGGCATTGATGTTTTTCCATTATTGAGTTCAAATGTGCCTCATTCTGCTCTTTCCTGTTGATCTTTAACCACTCAGAATGGAAACGTCCATTTGGTCAAATATGTGAACACAGCCAGCATGAAGAGGAACATATGTTTATTGAGACTGGGATATCTACATGACTGTGAGTTTCTATTGTAGTAACTATTCTGAACTTCTTAAATCTTGACCCTGACAAGTACCCTACCTATATTATAAAATAAAACAAACATTACAACTAACACTGAAGCTAATACGAACTGAACTAAAACTAAACATTTTTAAACAATAAAAATTAAACTAAAACGAACAAACTCATTCTGGAAACAAAAATTACAAACAGAAGAAAAATTAAAACTAATGAAAAATCCCCAACTGTAATAACTCTGGAGCAGACAGGTGTCAGTGGACGCACACACACTGTCTGTCTGTCTGTCAGGCAGGTTACTTACGGGAGGTGGTCAAAGTCCTCTACAGTGCCTCTCGGCCTGACGGTGACCCTGTTGACCTCGTTGTGCAGGCCGTCCAGGAGGAAACGCAGGAACTCCTGAGCATCCTGTTGGCTGCAAGACACAGAAACAAGTCAGTCAGAAGCAGAAATATCAGACGTTACTGCATTGGGACATATCTCTGCAGTTATATCATTATCAGACAGGAGCCATGCTAGGTGCTGCTGAAGGATGTAAGGCAGCTTACTTGTATCCCACGAATCTGGGAGCATATCTCTGGATCTGAGTTTTGAATTCAGATGGGCTAACCGCCTCACTGCTGGACGACGTCCACATGGTCTGTATGAGCTTGGCAAATTCTACCAGGACAGAAACACTCAAGTTACAGACACACTGGGACATAAATGCACTTTGTGAATTCTACAAATGTAACAGTGTATTCAGGTAAATGAAGGTGAACTGAACTCATTTTCTCATCCTGTGTCAGATTTTGTAAATCCCAAACACTTAGAAGACCTAGAAACACATTCTCAGTGTCTCTGCAGGCCTACAAAACAAGAACCAGTTTGCCTCCTTTCCTAACACGTGTTCTGAAAGATGCAAATCTAATCCAGAGGCAAAGAGGGAACGAGTGTGTTACTTCCGAGCTGCTAGAAGAGGTGTTTGTTTTGGACTCTAGGGGGCCTGTGTGACACATCTCTCACCTTCCATGAGGGCTGTGTTGGTGCGGCTGTTGTTGTTAAGGTCTCTGCGGTGCGAGTTGTGCAGGCAGTAGTCTCGCAGGCTGTGTGTGTTGCTGAGACACTGCAGAATACTGTTCATGAAACACTGCAAGGAAAAACACCAAAAACAGTTTGATTCTTGTACAGATGAAATAACATCAAGCTCCATCCTTCCTCATTCACTGATGACTCTCATTTGCTGGAAGGAAATTAAAAATCTCCCTTTGCACTTCAACAGAATTAAAAGTTGTCTTGTAAACTGTCATATTTCATTTTCTTTGTCACATACTTAAATAAATAAAATATCTGATCTATAGAAATATCTACATATTTCTTTTGACATACATGGTTTACATTGTTAAAAGCTGACACAATCAACCAATATCCTTACAATCTCATTATAAATATGACTTGTCACTGTTTGACCCTCTCGTTCCCTTTATAACTGAGTCTGGCAAATTAAGCAACTGTTTGACATTTAGGGAACAGCACGTAAGATAGTAGTCGATAGTTAGATGAGACGATTGCTACCACTAACATGTCTGTACAGTAAATATGAAGCTATGGCCAACAGCTGGGTAGCCTAGCTTAGCAAAAACACTGAAAACAGGGAAACAGCTAGC
>NW_023340257.1:3845533-3849446 GCF_004916995.1 Morone saxatilis | reverse complement strand
AAAATGTATATAGTATGGTGCAGTAAGAAGTATGTGTTTTAGATCTGATTTTTAAAAGCTTATAAGTCAAGGTGAAAGAACCCTGGTATGATTACTGGGTATAAAGAAGTATCACATGCAGACATGTTGTCACGGACAGCGCTGTGTATATACACTGCTCCCGTCACGTGTCCACATGAGACACGTGCAAATTGGTGAGATCAAACCAGTCAGAGAGAGAGAGAGACAGAACGAGTCCTCTCTGGTCCATAGTTCAGAGCTCTCTGATTACGTTACTGTACACACACACACACTGACAGCTACACACACATACCACAGCACACATCGTTTATTTTTGGGAGCTGTCCTTCTGCCTGATGCCTGGTAGATACATGCTCTGCTGGACCACCACTCTTGTGTGGACTCCACCTGATATCAACAAACCGCTATCAGTGTAACCAACGGGATTATGGGAATTTAGAGTGAGCTTCTCCCTCCCTCCTTCTAAAGAATAAGATGCCACTATTTCCAGACATTTAGTTCTAGACAGATGTAATTAGATGTATGTGGCTGCTGTACTTACAGTATTTCCTAGGTTCTTTAGTCCCACAAGGCCTTGGGCACTCTTTGAATTCTGAAAGACAAAAGACACAATATTTACGGCATGAAAACTAGATTTATGTATTTAAATTCACCCAATAAGAAAGAAATGTTCATCTGGTCAAAACATATTCTTCCAGCCATAATTAGGTTGCATGTATTTATTGTTGTCTTTGGTGTACTGCAGTACATATTGTTTTGTTGGTATGTATTGTAATTAAGTTGACTGGGTACAATAAAGTGTATCTGATCTAATAATTAACAGTGAAAACCTTTAAATGTACCAAGCCTGGTTTTTATTTCAGAAACCATAAGACATGTGAACAGTAAAAATCTACAACTTGAAACAGAAACAGTGTTGCATTATGGTGTGTGATTAACTTCCTTCTGTGTATGAATAATACCAAAACTTTTAGTCTTTGTCTGCAGTGTTGATCAGTAAGATTGTTCAGTAAGAGAGGAAACTTTTTTTTCAACTGATCTGAAATACATAAAAGTCCAAATAGAATCTGTGATGCATACTTGTAGTAGTGACTCCTGTTTTAATGAGAGATTTCCAGATGGGTACTGCTTTTATCTCGCTGTGACTAGAGTGTCGTCACAGAGTTACATTTTGGTGAGGCATTACCCCCCCTTAATAACTTGTAAAGTAAACAATCTGTAGCACATGCATAACTACATTTCTGATTACTGAAAGATAAAGAATGAATTAAAAAAAACATAACAGAAAGATATTCTCTTATATAAACTGAAATCACTGATTGTTCAACCACCGGATACATATATTCAGCACTACGTTGTTCCTTCAGGCTGTATTTGTACCTTAATAATATCCTAAGGAAGCTGGAGAAAGAGCGACATATGACAAAGATGTGATCTATGTACACTTTGCGCTTGAATGTGTGTGCTGTGTCCGTCTAGGAATGACAAGACAGGAGGCTTTTCTTGGTGAGCATTATCTTTAGAGAGGAACTTGTTTTTGTTATCTCGTAGTCAGTTCCTCTCCTGGTAATCACTCCCAGATGGCAAAGATCTGATCAACAAGAGTAGATAACACAGAATCACCGCACCTTAAGGAGTTTCTGCACTGTAGCTTTCGCTGTCGCACATTCTCAGGGCATCAAACCGTGAAAGACTGCACACACATTTTATCTCAGTGAAACAGATGGCGAAGCATATTATCATCATTTCAAAATCTTAAAATGGTACAAAATGCTTTGCAGAACTTATGTCATCGCTTGCTGCTGTTACATTTCATTATATAAGTTGAGTGGTTATATAATTGAGTAGCTGGAGGAAGAACTAACAAAGAACACGGGGGTGGATAAGGAATGCACTTGTGCCCTCGACTAAGGAGCAGAGGCTGCAGACAATTATGCTTTAGAAAATATAAGCTGTGCCAAATTTAATTTATTTTTCACATCATTCTATCCACCAGCATCACTGAACCAACTTCATGCCCTGTCAAAGGGCACGTCATATCGGTCATGTTATTTGATTTTTTTGTAATTGTGATATTTCACAAGCTATTTCTAGATCAAATTACTGTCAGAAAATGACAACAGAGTATTTATAGAGTGATCGGCTTCAATTTTAATATAAAAACAAGCTGACTAGTGGCCAAGCAGAGAAGCTCACAGCATCGTAACTCGATCTTGTATTTTCTAGGCAGAGAGCAACTCTGCAGGGCCGGCAGCTTAACACCAGTCACCTGATCTCACTGGCAGTTGAAATCTATCTTACCCACATGCCCCCGTTCCCCCTTACCTGTGGTGAAGCTAGGGCACACTCACTGAGAGCACTATGTATCAGGACCACCATGAAAGCTGTCCAAATCCAAGGCGAGGCCAAACACAAGCTACAGTCATTTAACTGTTCACTAGCTATATCAAAGAGAGCGTGTAAAGATGAAGGGGAACTGGTTTTTAAAGAGTGTTAAAGCCCGAATTAGGCAAAAGGGACAGTATATAAAAAGTGATTGTGATAGCTTGTGATCTGTGTGAGTGTGTTCCTACCAAAGTCCTCATCTTCTGGTTTGAACACAATCAAACATGTAGTTAGATGATGTAAATAGCATACAGTGCATGCTAGAGAGGTTGGCCCAGCTCCTGCATACTGACACCCCACATGTGACCTGACAACCAGCACTGTTCAAAAGGACACAGACTCATCCTAAAGTGCGAGTGGCCACAGTCTGTACACTTGATGACCTCGCTGACCCAAAGGAGTAGTCTTCTGTGATCACACCGTTCAAAAGGGTAATCTAATAGTCTAATAGTGTCAGAAGGTGTCATGTGAGTGTGCTGGGAAACTCTCTGTATTGTTACAGTATCCTCATCCTGCTGTGCATCAACATAAATAACAGGGTTGGGCTGAGCTGGAGATGAGGTGATATTAGGCTAAACATCATTTCTGTTGAGCAGAATGTTTAATATGAAGCTGTGGGAGTGAGTAAAAGCGGGTGGCCATCGTGTATGGATCAACATAAAGTAGTAGCTCTATTTTTGGGCTCCACCAACCAGAGGGAAATATCTGTCTCTGTAGCTGCTGAATCTTCCACTGTGTTCACCAGATAACTGCTGCCTTAGTCGGTCTGCTGTTTGGTGATTTTGGTGATTGGCTTTTCCTGAGTCCCGCCCCTTTTTGCTCTGTGCTCCAACAGTTGAGCGAGCCTCGGTCGGAACCTCGGTCAACTTTCTCCCTTCCTGTACTGAGATATGCTATGTGCTAATGTTGCCTTTATCTTTTAACCATCTTCATGTGGTTGTTTTTTCATCATAGGTAGACCTAGCACATAGCATATCTCAGTACAGGAAAGGAGAAAGTTGACTGAGGTTCTGACCAGGACTTGCTCCATAGTCAGTGGAGCTCAGAGGGAAAAGGGGAGGGGCTAATGAAGGGCCAATTCTCTGTGGGTCACTATGATCAAACTGCTCATAATTAATATAAAGATAATAACATTTTGTTTCTACATGGAAGATCTTCAGCTGCATCGCAGGTTTAGACAAAGGACACTGAATGTGACAGCAGATATCAAAGCGAGTAGTGCTGTCCTCCTGCTGTTAGCCTTCTGGAAGGAGGTACACATAATTGGGAGCATGCTCGTTTGTTCATCAGTAACGTGAGCCTGCAGCTTATCTAGTTATGAGCACTGATAGAGGAAGGGCTTTTTACTATTATATAAACAACCTCTGCCATCTGTCTCTTATTCAGGAGAGAGAGGCAGTACAGTATGCGCAGGGGAAAAAATCTACAGCTTAATTAACTATGGCTTATCTAAATCCTCCTTTCTGTAAATTCCACTGTAGTGAATGGAACACTTTATTTCCACGAC
>NW_023340257.1:3845352-3845489 GCF_004916995.1 Morone saxatilis | reverse complement strand
GTAAAACATAAATACACAAACAGACACCTACTGTTGTGTGACAAGCTCCACTAACTCAGTGATGCAGGACGCAGGACAAATCCTCTCTGGTCACCTCAAATTTTATTTCATGACAGAGATGCACACACACACACACA
>NW_023340257.1:3841886-3845252 GCF_004916995.1 Morone saxatilis | reverse complement strand
ACACACACACACACACACCGTTGGAATGTATATGTCTGACTTTGCTGCACTCTGCTGAGTAACGCCGCGGCCAGTCCCAAAAATAGCAGCTTTGCTTTTAATAACGCCTGCTTGTCCACTCGCAATTGGCTGATCCTTCGGCCAGCCTGGCTAACGTCACGACAATGAAACAACGTGCCGGCTCTGTCTCCGTAGCAACGCTATTCTTATTGTTTTTTTTTGCGGGATGGAAAGTTAGAGGACATGGTGACATCACGGTGACGAGGCTGAGCGTGAAGGGAGTGTGTGTGTGACTCAGTGTGTGAGAGAGTTGAGAGTGTGAAGAATTGGGAGTGAATGACTTGGAGCAGATGTGACTTATAGACTCATCATCCCACATCAACAGAAAGATTGATTCAGCTTCGAAATCAAAATTCCTCTTCCTTAAAAGAAGCCTTCAAAGCTTCATGGGACACTAAAACTGTCCACTAAAAGCCACAGTAATGACATTATTGTTGGTGAGTTAACAGCTCCTTAGGGCAGCTTTTATTGCAGCTTTTACAAAGTGTTGAGGACACTGAAGGGAATCGATTATGGGGATAATGGTTACTACATCAGGAAGCAATGGTCAGGGATGAGCATTGTTTATACTGGAAGGAAAAGACAACAATGACCTTATTTGTAAAATAGCAATCTATTGTGTACAAATGAAATGATTTGTCTCTTATTTATCTCTACTACCTCTACTCATTTGCCAGCCACTGTGTAAACTGCAATTATAATCCAAGTCATTAAGTCCTTATTTCTAAAGCGGTGTGTCGAACAGGATTCTTTAGTGTATGTGTGACGATCCATGAAATAGTAGCTCAAGCTCTGATCCCAGCCTGTAGCATGACTATAATGACAGCTAATTCTGCTGTGATTCCTCTGTACAAGCAGTTAAACCAGCACAGAGTGTGTATGTGGGATTAAAGTCATGTACTAACAGTAAAGCTGGACCAGTGTAACACTTTCAATGACTAAGGATGGAATGATGTAATTCATGACTGATCAGTAAGCTCCATTATTAAGAGATATGATATGTTCTATATATCTATCTATGCCGTATTCTGTTAGTGTGATTTCTATTTAATGCATTTAAGTGAAACTATTGCTGTTGATAAAACAATAGTGATATATATTGCTACTGTTTTATTACCCAGGCCTAATATCTAAAGATGTTTTTACTGTATTTTAACTTCATGAATACTGAATGTTAAAGTTTTCAGGGGTCTTAAAGTCAACACTACATATTCCAAAGGCTCTTTCATACTCTCATCCAGTAACAGTTAGCCTGTGACATTCAAATCACCTTCACACCGAGTACCATCTCAATGTTATGTGAACTAAATATGACCATTCACACACCACCACTAGAACCAATATGCTGAAGATCCTGTGACTGCAGCATCACATGCTCCTGGGAGACATTCCCACCATTTTTCACGTGTTTCTACAACTGACTACTTCCCTACGGTGTAAAATACTATTATTAATATTTAAACAAAATCATATATATGTTGAATGAAACTGTTAAAAGATCTTGCAACAACAACAAAAAAGCAAAAGCAGAAAGATTTCTGTTCTGTTCTTGTATAGCAAATGCAGCTACTGATTGATTATTTATCATGGATCACTGCAGATTCCATTTCTTTGAGGTATTTAACAATAATAAGATGGACTAATAATTATATCACTGACTCACGTGACAAATTCATAAATCATTGGATCTGTGTCTTCACATGCAGTTATCAGTTATCAGTTTATAAAGCAGCCAGAAGAACCACTGTGTGCTAGAAAATCATTTTAGTTTTTGGGTGGAGGAAGAGATGAAAGGTTGGGAAAACTAAAGAGAGAGGAGGAGTAGAGAGGGATAAATCAAACCAACAGTCACAAGAGGGGACATACATTAACTGTTCATATTCCCAGTGGTTCCATGTGAGTGGACTGATACGCACTGTACACAAAAGAGGCAGCCCAGGGGGATAACTTTGCATAAATGCTCTATTCATAAATGTCAGGAGCAGCTCGGGCAAATAGTGAGCTACTTTTGAAACCCTACTCCTTTGAGGCTAAAAAGCATGGTGAACAGAGAGGCCCCATTAAAAAGCATTCCACCGGCCAGGTTGAACTGCTTCCTAAGGCCGGGAATAAGAGACAGCGGAAATGTCCCTTTGGCGGATACCCAGCTGGGTGGAAAGTAAAATCTGTCCATCCACTGTGCTCAGTTAATTCAAAGATGTGGGACTGCTGGTGTGAGGGATGGAGGCTGGTGTCGGAGCAGAGGAAATGGGTCAAAGCAAGGTGAGGAGGCTGGAAGAAATGGATAATCCCTAGTTAAGGCTTTGCTTTCTAGTGTGACTTCGTAGGAAAACAACAAACTATATTAAGAAAGAGAAAAAGGGAGATTGAAATTCTGCATTTGTGCTCCTCAGACAGAAATCTTGCCACTCAATGAACTTTGGCCCCCAGCAGGGAGGTTAAACTGTCTTTGCACGCATTCTGTGTTTACATCATACATAATCTAAGGAATGTAAAGTGTAACAAATGCCTTTCAAATCCATGCTCTCCTTCAGTGCGGGACGTCAGCTGATATTGATCAGAAGGTGACAACAAAAAGGACAGGCTCCACTGACTGAAAGCTTTTTAAGGCCACATTCCTGTCATAAGGAAATAACTGTGTGGGAACGATGAATTTAGCGTGTTCATGCATTTGTCTGACGCCATCACAACACTGATTAAAGGCATTTTTCTTCTTGATACCATCGCACTTGATTAGTACAGTTTGTGAGACTCATTCACTGTTTCATGAAGAAAATGTCCACATTTATTTATTATTGAGTTCTGAATTCAGGAAGGTTTTCTAATGTGAAAGCTGAGGTGAACATCATTTCTGACTGAGAAGCTCCACTTTATTGTCTTTTGTGTATGCTGTGAATGCTGCATTAAAGGTACCTTTGGAGTTTTTGACCACTGGTAGCACTACGGAGCAGTGATTTTATAGGTGGGTCTCCATTTTGTTTGTATTGTGCAAACACACATAAAAACACAACACAACAACACAACAACAAGGAAACGCTGACTGAATTTAACAGAAAGGTTTCAGCAGATTTGTCTGAATGATTTAGAATTCTGAATCCTATGCTAAAAAACTTTGAATGCATTAATACCAGTTAATTACTGGTAAAATGTGATGTATTGTGAATTTGTAAATAAATAAAATGAAATAAATCAAAATGTTAAAACACTATATCCATGCACAACCTGGGAACTCAAACAGCTGATTCAAAATCAATGTGGATGAATAATATCTATATGCAGCAGCAATGCTCTAATAATATGCCTCCA
>NW_023340257.1:3825688-3841786 GCF_004916995.1 Morone saxatilis | reverse complement strand
CCCCCCCGCTCTGCTTGTGTCTCTGGGGCTGTAAACTAAACTTCACACTACCAGCAGCAGGATGCCTGGGTCCACCTGGCAGTGCAGAACGCCAACTGCTGATTGGCTGGCATACCAGCGTGAGAGAGCGAGCAGCAGAACAGTCTGTTCTGACCCGTCTCTCTATTTGGCAGATCATCATAAACAATCTCTCTCTCTCTCTCTGAGCTACCTCTCGTCACTGTCCAGCTTCTCCCGTGTGAGCAGAAGTGACACTTTCACGCTCACACACTAGCTTGTGTGTGTGCGAGTGCACACACACTCGAGTTGGCACCTGATAGGGAAAGAGAGACTATTTATTTCTCTCTTCTAAAAAGCATGCAGAGGGATGAAATCAGTCATCAGAGCTTGCTGAGCCAGTGTTCGGTGAGGATCTCGCTCACACACGCTTACATGCAAACAAGTAAACAGTGAGATCCTCTTACTGAGAAGAAAGGCTGCCTTTCAGAGAAATACACATAAATATAGCCTATGATCCTATGAACTGGCCCCTTGGTTGCATTTCATTGGATCAAATACTGTGAGAAGACACCGGGGGTGTCGCACTAGGGTCCAATATTGTATAGATAACAGCCTGAGAACATGTGACCATAAAGCCATGCATTTGCTTCTTATGTAACAGCTCTTCCCATCTTCACACAGCTCCACTGGTATGCATGTCTCTAGCAGGAAGAAAACTGCGCCTCAGTAACAGAAACGTTAACTACTATCTAACAGACTGGTGTTTATATTATACTGAAGCCTCAGCCCCGGGCCTGTGTCTCATCCAGCATACTACAGTGGAAGATCACACCACAGGCCACGACAAACAGTCGGAAAATAACCAAATACTAATGTGTAACACCTCAGAATTGTATACTGTATAAATACCACACATGATATCCTCATATGAAAGATCTACTGCCAAGTTACTCCCACTGAAGTCGGTGCCAGTATGGTAAACTCAGGCTCTTGTCTTTGGTATAAAGAAATTACTAGCATTCCTTCTCTGAGAAGACTGAACATGAATTTGCAGGAGGGCAACACATGTATTAAAAGAGTTTATAATAGTTTGACCAGTGTATCTTAATAATAGTCATTTTAGGATAGACAACATGTGTTTTTCCACATATAAATGTTATTATACGATTCAATTCAATTCAATTTTATTTGTATAGCGCCAAATTATAACAGACGTTATCTCAGGACACTTTTTTAAAATAGAGCATTATCAAATTATTGTCATTATAAATGAAAAAGTTGGTTATTTTTAGCCATCCAGTTTATAAAACATTCAAACAGTGAAAAGTGCTCATCACAAGTTCCCAGAGCCTCAAGTAATACGTTGAATTTGTTTAATATAATGCATGACAGCGTAACACAGTTCACTGCAAAGGATGCTAATTTAACATACTGTATCACAAACGCTGGAATCAGAAAAATATTCAAATTCATTTGGTGATATTGAATGTAACCATATTGCTCAACTTACAGACATTATTTACTGATAAATGACTCAACTGATTAATCAATAATTAGAGTTGTTGGCAAATGATTTTCTTTCAGTCATCTAATCGATTCACTTTTAAACATTGGCTGTAATACTACTGAGCAACTGTAGAGGAGCGTGTAAAGCAACCTTTAACCTCACAGCTGTCAGCCTGCTGTGCAGAAACATGTGCATAATCACAGAGAACCACACACACCCTCTGATGGAAGTACACTAGTACACACACTCTCAGGCTCATCTTTACATATGCAATCACTAAAGAGAAAGACAGAGCAGCATTCTTTGCCATGCATTCGGTGGTCTGCAGGGATGGAGGGAGTAGAGGACAGATGATGAGCAAGAGCGGAAGGAGAAGGACAGGACAGGAGGAGCAGGTGGACGGTGACAACAAAACAGAAAGCGTGCCAAGCTGCCAGGCCTGGCCAGCACTAAAGTGTATTCTAATGTGATTTCTCATTACATAACAGAAGCTGGCACACAGCAGCTCCATTCCACGCTGTAGCTTGGAAACATACACACAAACACAAACACAAACAACTGCAGCACCAAGACTCTGGTGATCACAAACTAAAAAAGCTGTTCCTGTTTATCTTCTTATATTAAGACGAATGCTGACAAGTTTATATCTTACTTCACCCAACAATGCATGTGTAATTTAAACCTACAATCTACACGAGGTGTGAAGACTCTCGACAGCTTTAAGCCAAAGAACACACACCGTTTCTCCAGCTGGCAGTGGGCTACAGGCTAACCACTGGACTTATTTCCAACCCCATCAGTACACTGTTCAGGATATTGGTTTGCTGCAATGAGTCGAACACTTCTGATATCATTTATGCAGTAATTACAGTAATTATTCCAGTGTGGGAGGACTTAACTCGGAGTAAAATGTAGAGTAAAATCAGCCTCCCCTTACTTCTTGGCTTTTGGATTTCTGGAGAATTGTAATGTTATTATAAAGAGGCTTTATCATTATGACAATAATTTCACACAGGGGAAATCATTATATACCTCTAACCTGTGAAGATATATGAACTTGTAAACAATTTCAGCACAAAACATCAATGGGAACTTCCAATTAAAGAGACTGCCATAATGTCTTTCTGGAAAGCCAATGATTCTCTGTACATTGTGTCCTTAGACCTACATTTATGTGTATATGTGTCCATATGGAAGCAGCCAGAGGCAGCATTCATATCCTGGATATGTCAGTGTCACAATGGGTTATGTCTTTATTCATTTCCATTACAGCCTACAGTGGGATATGCAAGAGCAGTATAGTAAGAGCAGCTGTAGTGTATGAGGGGGATTAAACGGTGGTTATATAACCAGTGACCTGCCAGTGCAGGCCTACTGATCCTGGTACAGCGGAGTACAGCGGCTTAAAAGAGCGGCTTACCTCTGAAAATGACTCACTTCAACGTTAAACTGACATCATCTTTGACAAGATACATAACGCTGTCAGTGAAATAACCATCTGTGCCCTCTTTACAATGACCAAAGTCCATATTTCTGCCTGCAAGGAACCATAGAAGTCTCTTACAAAACCTGTGAACCGTAGTCCCAATTCTTGCTCACATTTACACAGTAAGCTCGTAGAAGATGAACTACAACCTTTCAGACTGTATAAAGTAATGAGCTTTTCATAAAGCAGCACTTTAATGTTTCCTGTTTGTACTGTACGTTTACAGCGCTTGTGACCACCCACCGAGTACTGTGGTGACAGAAGATAGTGGATACCACACACTCCCATATTCCTGACACTGATACCTGCTATTTGGTATATTATACACGCCTCATTTCATAGTTAATGCCAGCCAATTCACAGAGCACGTTGACATGTAATAACGCGATATAAACATTAAATAGGCTGATTTGTCAGTGGAGTTTGGTGTGACGTCCTCTCTGGAGCAGAGATAACGGACCGCGGCCGGCACCATTTCTTACCTTGGCTTGGTTTATGAGGAGCCCTACGAAAGTTGACACCAGCACCGAGCCGGACATGCTGCCTTTTCTCCGCATCTCCTGCTTCAGGAACGGGAAAGCAGCCGCCGGTGGCTCCTCAGGTACGGTCACCGTGTACGACTGTCGCATGCTCGGCATGCTGGTGAACGAGTGAAGCCGACGACCGGGTGCGAGTTATTCAGACCACGGTGAAGCTTTGCTGAGCGCTCCTGCTCTTTTGTTCTTCAGTCGTTTTCTTTTGCAGGAAGGCGATATGTAGATGTCTTACTCCGTTTCTGATAGGCTCCCTGCCTGTTGTCATTCATTCATTCATATAACGGCACCAAGCTCACAAATCACGCCGAACAGAAGACCTGTGGCTTTCCCTTTAAATCACTCTACGCACTGTGTAATACCCTACGGGAAGCGATAAAGCACGAGTGAAAGCGATAAAAAAAAGAGTAGAGTGACGAAAGAGCTAGTGGCTGCTGTATCATTCCACGCAGGTGTCCGGTCCGTAGAGTGGCTCTGTAAATGCTGATAACCGTATATTGTGTTCCCACTCCGTTTTACAGGACTGGAGGTCCGCCTCTTTTGGCTCGGGTAAAAGTCGGCCTACAACAAACGTCAGCGACCGCCTCCAGCCGTGCTGTCTACGTCAGAGTGCATCCTTCTCCACTGCTGGAGCAATGTGAAGGACTAATGCTGTGCTCCAAGGAGACTACTCATCTCCATAATGACCATCATGACAGAAAACTAACCTAAATCGTCCCAGTCATCGCTTATATGCCACAATATATTGCTATTAAATGCCATCTAACAGCATGGAAATAGCTACACAAATGGCACACTGCTGTATAAATGTGACAGCGGGGGTGTGCATTTACTAGTCTGACCTAGTGGTTCTAAAATTAGATTGTGCAGTTCTAAAAAGGGTGTTTAAGGAGGATCGAGTGATTTACTAGCAACACAAACAATGGGTTTTATTAGTAATTAGTTTCACTGTGACACAATAAGAGGGTGAAGAAGAAGGGCTGTTGCAATTCTAGACAGAACCAGCGTTACCTTCAGTGCAGACAGCTACACCTGTAGTGTGTTAAATGGACCTGTACCTGTATAGAGCCTTTCTAGTCTCCCGACCACTCAAAGCGCTTTTACACTACGTTCATTCACACAGTGATGGCAAACTCCATCAAACAGAGACTACCTCATTCATTCACATTCACACACCGATGACAGCATCAGGAGCCGGGGATCGAACCGACAACCTTCCGATTAGTGACCCGCTCTGCCTCTGAGCCACAGCTTGTCAGATTGTCAATGGGTAAAAGCAAGATCCTTCATGTGGGGTCTCTGGTAAAACATCAAATAGGGTTCATAATTAGCAGCCAATGATCTCTTTTAAGATATTGTTGTAACCTTACGTAAAAGTACGTAAAGCTCACACATCCATTTCACATGTTCAACACAGTGAAGTGTGACAAAATCCTTTTAAATAAGAACATATGAAGGCCTGCATTTATTCATTTTTTAATTATCTTAAACATGCATTCATTGATTTTTGGCCACTTGGGGGCCGCGAAACAAGCTGTGAATACAAAACGGACACATTATCACCTTTTTAGTTAATATGACAAAGTTGTTAGCATGTAGTAGCTTATTTACGCACCCAGCAGTTATGGAAACTACGCTGATTAGACTGAACCAAAACAAAGTTGCAGGCCAAAAAAAATAAACCGTCAGCTGAAGTGCTCCATAGAGCTGGGTGATGGAGGTAATGCTTTACTCAGAAATGAGTAACAGGGAATAACAATGAGCACTGACATTAATCAAAATAACAGACACTGCTAAATAAAGACATGACACCAGTGGCAACGACTAAAAAAAGATTCACTTTTGAGGGGCATAATGATAACTTGTTGTTTCCTCTCGGTGCTAAATAATAATAACAATAACAACAATCTCTCTCTCTCTAAATACATCTTGTTTCTTGCTAGAGCACCCGGAAGCAAAACTTGGACAACATGCAGGTGTTGCATCAGTGTTTTTTAATTCAGGGACCATCATGTGACAGGTGAATCCGGCTGAGCCAGGAGCACTTGGCAATGTGCTGTTCTATCCGTTTTTAGTAAATGAGGGATATATTTCCACATTTCAAACAGTCCAAAATAAAACTGCTGAGGAAATCTTAGGTGGAGCATGTTATAGTACTGCTGATGGTTACACAAGGCTGTTGACTACAAGCATGACGCTGATATAGGTCTTGATGACAAATGGTCTGAGACTGGGCGTTTTAGCCATTTTCAAAGAGGAAGTGATGCAGTTAACCGGTAAGAAAGACAACAGAACATGCTGTACTTCACCTCCTGCTTACAGGCAGCGCAGTTCACGGTCACCAAACTACCAAACTGGCAACATTATGTTAAATAACATTGGCAGCCCGGCTATCTGTCATGTCTTGTCATGAAAGTCTGCCCTTTGTTTCCTTTACTTAAAGTAACAGCTACTGACCGTGTTAACACAACATGTATGTGTCTGCTTGCCTTCAGATGAAGCATTGAAATGCACAGTGAGGTTACAGTGCGGCTGAACGGATATGTAGAGTGAAAGAGGTGCAACATGTCCTCAGTAGCAATCTCATGACCCAGGCTCAAGCGTGTGTACACAACAAATAGCCAAGGAGTACATTCCATCACCAGGCTAAACGTGTGTGTGTGTGTCTGAATGTCTAAATCCTTGAGGTGGAAAACTACAACGTGATAGAAGGGGCAAAGAGTCTATGTTTGTTTTCTGATACCTGATGCAAAGAGCTAAGCAGTCTGGTATAAAAATGGGACAAAAGTAGTCTCTAAGCAATGTTATCTAGGAGAAGTCAGAGCACAATTACCTAGGGATAGCTGTTCTATTCCCTAAGCTAAATTAGGCACATTAGACTGACAATCTCTTCACTCAAGTGTTTAAATTTAACCTAGGTGCAACCGACTCCTTTGGAGGGCAATTAAAACAATTTGCTGTTGTTAATGGCAGACCTGCGCCCTTATTTCACATTCCTACAAGGTACATAGCATTCTTTTACTAGCTAGCACTGATGCTAAATGCTGACATCACCTTATTCATAGTATGCTGAGAGTTCAGGAGATTATGTGGGAGGGTTCCAGAACAGAATGAAGCCTTGTGTCAATGTTCCAGAACAGAATGAAGTGTTCTGTACAGTCACAGTAAACTGCATATCAGGTCGAGTCTGAATGAAGTTGGCTATAAAACTATTAAGCTTGCAAAATGAACAAGCTATTCCTGGGTCTAACTGACTTTTTTAGTTAATTAGACTATATATCGGATCAGTTCATTATTAGGACTAGGTCTAAATCAGGGGTTTTCAGAGTCTGACACTGTGGGCCCGACCTCAGACAAAACTGGGACAACTGACTGTGTTCAGATTTGACTGAATTATGACCCCTTCAACTCTCCTGCACCCCCTGGGGAGGCAATCCTCTGGTCTAAATGAATAGAATAAAACATGGATAAATGCAATTTACATTTTTATTGGCAACCTCAAGGTGCATTTACTTTTCCTGGAGCTTTCATCTATATACAATATATAAATATTTACACATTTCATAACCAAAGTTCTATACTTAGGTCAGTAGATCACAGCTGAGAAAATTCCCACTGATGATGAAGACCATAAAAAGTAGTTGAAAGCCCTGAAAAGAGCTTTTAAGTGGACAGTTAAGATTATTTTGTCAAACTACTATTTTTAATGTCAAGAATGAACTTCAAGTATTTCCATTATGGCTAGGAGCAAAGAAAACAAAAACAAGGTGTGATGTAGGTGTGACTGGGTTTCGCCTACATTAATGCACCCATTGTATCAGACTGTGGTAGTGTAGGGAAAGCTGACCCACAAAGCAAAGCTCTTGATTCATCCACCCTCGAGTAAAATTATGAGCTTTGGGTAGTGACCCAAAGTGGATTAGATAGGAGTCCTAAGCTGTCGGCTAGACTCATTGTACACAAGTGGCATCAGAGGCATTATTTTAGGTGGTTTAGACGCCTGATAATGAGCTATAGCAATCACAAAACACATAGTAAATGCTGATTTCCTAGCTGGCATAGATGTGTTTAGGGACCTCCAGAAGAAATGGAGTGAAGTCAAAAAGGACATCTGGCCTGCTGCACACCCTGCTGCCGCCGTGACCCTGACCTGGATAAACAGCTACAATATGGATGGATGATATTACTGACTTCAAAGCACTCCTGCTCTGTTTGTAAAAAGAATAGTGCAATAATAGTGCAATAGAGAATCCCAACTGAGTAGCCATTTATGCACCTCCGGTTCCCTCGGTCAGTAGGTTTTTGGTTAGATGCCTGAAATGAGGTCTGTGGTTAGTACAAGCTTTAGAGGTCTTCATGTTTTGTTCCAAAACATAAAATACACAAGTAAATACCCCACCTGTGAACTTTGAAGCTCGTATGTGTCTTGGAGATGTGGAGACTTATCTACTCACTAGTCCACCTTTACAGCCTTGTTGTGTTGTCCTGCTCTTGCAAACTATTCTAACTCAATCTTTCCAACTTTTAATTAAACGATTTAAAGGTCCAGTGTGTAACATTTAGGAGGATTTATTAGCGGGAATATAATATATAAAATAATATAATACTCCTACGTATGTTTGTATAATGTGTAATCACCTGAAAATAAGAATAATTGGTTTTGTTACCTTAGAATGAGCTGTTTTTAAGACACTGTGGGCGGCCTCTCATGCAGTCCACCATTTCAACGGCTATGCTTCTACAGTAGCTCAGAAGGGACACACCAAACACTGGCTCTAGATAGGGGCCACCCTAGTTTCTCTTTCGCTCTTAGAAGGGTAGAGTGAAGCGAGAGAGTTGCAAATCTTCACAGCAAGATGCTACACAAATTACAAGTTTAGTGGTGGTGACGTTGACGTCGTGCCGCTGTAGTGTAGTTCCTTTTTAGCCTAATGTTTGCTCTTTACTTGTGGTGACGTGTTCAGATTTGTAATTCATTTTCACTAGTACAGTATTCTATTGGCAGCTGTTTTAGTGTTTAAGTGCCACTCACCGACACACAAACCCTCAAGAAGATCCATAACTGAGCTACTTAATATAAATAGTTCATTAGCTAAAGAACAAAGTAAAGCTCCAAATCGTACCAGACTGTGTGTGGTTTTTTTTTTTAAATCAAACCATAAGCTGTCTGGCCAAGGCGGTGAACTGAGAGTCGGACAGTCTAAACATACTGTTGACTCAACAGAAAGTCTAGACACAAAGTAACTTTGGGAAAAACCGTTTGTTTGTAGGAGCCAAAGAACAAAAGTGTGAAAAGTGTCAGGTTGTTATTGTCTTCACAACGGGCTGGCTCCAAACTCAAGGTGAGGTAACAGTGTACCATGTCTCGGGTTTATAAGTCACACATAGCTCCAAAAACGTAAGAAGTTTTGATAGTCATAAACAGGGTTGGACTGAGTTTGAAGCCAACAATCAGACAGTTTGGTCAGATTATCTAAAACCACATTATTTGGAGGTAGAACTCAAAGTGAATGAACCTGTAAAGGTAATACATCTTTCATTAACCATGGCAAAGTTTGGGTAACAATTGTACTCCTCTCTTCCAAATAAGTTTGACTGACCTGAAAGTGTGTTTACAACTCCAATGGTCTTCTGAAAGCCTATATTTCTGGCACTATTGGACCTATGTGATTTCTTTGATTTCTTTTGATTTTTTTGTTGAGTACAATGTTAGTAACAACGGCCAGAGCTAAATGAATATTAGTTTTCTTCTAAACTTGGCTGGTAAAGCATAGCTGTAAATCTGGTGCTTCTAAAATAATAGAAATGCTTACATCATGTGTTTTTTTCTCATAAGTGTCCTGGTCTGATTTGAATATCATGCATGAGAAACAGGGAAAACAAGAACAATAGTCATGTTAACCAGCTTGCCTTACTCATAAACATGGCACAAGATGAACAGGACCATGTGGCACCAGCAGCTGCTATTTTTGTGTTGTAAGCTGGGACTGGGTTTAATAATAACGCTATTTCGAGACACCCTTCAACAGCCTCATAAGTGAGTTCAAACATTCATATTACAACAACCAGTGCTGTAATATGAACTAGTTGTAACAGAGAACTAGTGTTAATTGAAGTCTGGTCATTCTGTACGACTGGTATTATCACGTTCACTGGATACTGGGAAACTGGAAAAACTAGAACAGCAACCAAATTCAAATTGAGGTCACACTGTAAATGTTGAGCTTGGTGAGAAGAATAGAGTATGTGGAGGGAGAAGTGGAGAATGCTTGTCTAACATATTTGGCAACTCTATCAACAATCAAACTAACGCTGTGTTGAATCAAACGTTGGGAGGACAATGAGGAGGTGATTATTATCATGGGAAAACAGGGAGCAACTGGGAGGCAAGAGCCCATCACACTGGGGTTGAGGGATATATAGCCCAAACTGTTCATATACCAAACAAGACCAACGAGTAGTAGAGGCACTGGTTATGGAAAGACATTTCAATGTCTATGGAGTAATTTAACTGTGTAGATCAGAGTTTTCCAAAGACTGAGACTGAGACCTCTCCTCAGAAGAAGCTTGTAAGTTTACTTCTAAAGTCTACTTCATTTGGATCAATTCCTGGAGGCCTATGGGATCATGATTCTACTGTTTGATCCAACAGACACTTAACAATTGAGCCAAGATCAGGTCTAATACTGCTGTTTGACATAACTAAGACTACAGCAAATAAAAAAGGTATTAGTGTATTAGTATATTCTGACTCTGGATAAGTGGGAAAACAGTCAAATTCTACAAAACGAATGTATTTTTGAACTTTCTCTTTAACAAAATCATTCACTGAGCCTTCTCTGAAACACTTTGGAGGCCCCGAGGAGGCCCACCTCCCAGTTTGATCATATTATTTTAGCTGTGCATTTTTTGCATTTCAACATCTGTGCCAAAATATTATGGGGTAACATTGTGTCAAGAAGTGGGACATAGATATATAGAGACAGCTTAATACACACCATCTTAGAATGTCACTGATACAGATATCAAACATCAACATTTTAATACCTTGAAATGTTGAATTCATGAGTGCATCTTTAACTAAGAACTATAGTAGTAGTGTAATATTGCAAAATTGATGGTTTTAGTTTGTCAAAGGTAAATATATTTTATTTATTCACTTGAATACGTCACCATGGGCCCTGGCAACTTGAGATGAGCTTTTATTTTATTTGCTGGCACTTTATAGACAACACTATTCATTGTTTGATCAAGAAAATAATAAATACACTTAGGTAGTTGCAGCCCAAATAATAAGCATTTCTAAATATATGCTAAAATGATTGCTGGGTTGATGGTGAGTTCTTTCAGTCAGTATCAATTAAAGAAAGATTCCCTCCTCTCGTCTCCCTGAAGGACACAACAACAAAGCAGCATCTGACCTAATGTGACCTGAGGAGACGTCACTAAGTGCTCATAAGAGCTGTCGTTCTGACACTCATCAGTCATGAGATCATTCCTGACGCTTCCCCCAAAATGTCTCAGCCAACATGAACACACACCCACACACACATCTTTGACACATGTCATTCTCTTGCTTGGAGGTATGTTTGCTGATAAGTAAAGAACTGCTGACTAATGAATAGAGTTTATGTACTGCTAATGATTATTTTCTCTGCTGAAGAATCCATCGATTACTGTTCTGATTGGAGCATTCATTGTTTAGTCTATAAAATGTATAAGATAATGACAGATAATCATCAAATGTGAGTCGTTTTACTCTTACAAGCAAGAAGGTGAGTTCATAAAAAGGCACACTTTTACCGATACAGCCCACTCGTTCTGGTATGACCAGGAGCTTATGGGGGCTAATGTTAGCTAACCATGGACAGATATTCCTGTAGAAAGGACCTAACTGAGTCAGCCGTCACTTGTGGCCACAGTGGTTGCTGTTTAGCAAAAGTTACAGTCTTGCTTCAGCTGTCTAAATGTCTCAGTACTGCACATCACCATTGTGAAAACATAATGCAATATGAAACTCAGAATGCTCACTGAGGCTGGTGTCTGCAGACTTTGCTGTACAATGTGCTTCCCTGGGGGAAGAGGGTGATTTTCAACGTGAGGCCTGGGGTTAATTAACAGTACAAACAGCCCAGCTGGTGACATCCAGTTAAAGCCCTCTACTTCTCAGTCCGTGCATGATGGATAGGTGTTGATTACTTGATAGGTTAAACGAGGATAGAAGTCAAGTTCAAGCTTGCCGATTTCCACTGCAGGAAAGGGTCAGCTATACTTGATGATGCTGAGTTACTGACCTGATATTGATACACGGATGTTAGCTCATTGCCCATGGCCCCCACAAACAGTCTCTTTGTGCTTCACAGTTGGGAACTACAGGCTCATAGTACAATAAAAAATTTTTTTTTTTTTTCAAGCAACAATGAATTCTTTCATGCAGTGTTCAGATCTTAGTTTTAGTACAGCCCCCCTCAGTAGTCTCATGATGAAGATATCTTCATCTTTGAATCAGGAGAGCCGATGATTCTGTAATGTGTAGGTTGTGTTAGGTCACATTAATCTGTTTCTGAATGGACACTTGAGATAAAACAAGCACCTGACTGATTACAAAATGTACATCTGGGTTGATTTTTTCCCAGTATACCTCATTATAACAGCAGGCAGCCCCACCATGAGACCGGTTAGTTAATATTGTTAAACCTCCCTTATTTGATATGCTAGAGTCATTTGTGTCCTGAGAATAACAACACACATCATCCAACATGAACACTTTTTGTGTATTAATAATGCAACAATTTCAGATTGCTGGCCCTGCACACCCATGGTAAACACACACAGGTCATTTTAATGAATTTGGCTGTGTGGGTGTGTACAGACACTCTGATTACATGGTGTCCAGTGACCTCATATAATCCCAGTATAATGGCACCCACTTTCAACCTGAGCAGACGTCTAATCAGCCAGAATAAGTGAAAACACCTCTTTTTTTGAATGTTACCATTCAAATGACCTAACATTGTGTATAATGTGGCAAAAAACAACATATATTGAGGCATACATGGGCTGGACACAGAACGGCCTTTACAATACAACGGAAACTTTATAATGTTTGACTTTGGTTGAAATTGTGACAGATTGAATCAATTGAATCTCTGTTGCATGTTGACTGATTAGCTTTTGATGTGGTTGTTTATGGCTGCAACCAACAATTCATTTCTTTATCAATCTGCTCATTATTTTGACTATTTATTAGTTATTTTATTTATGTAATGTCAGAAAATAATGTATTTTACCAGAGCCAAAGGTGACAACTTTAAATGGTTACATTTCATTTACAGTGATATAAAAGAAAGAGAATCAGCAGAATTTCAGAGACAAGCACATATTGGGTATGAATTGATTATAAAGATATAAACTTTTTGTCAACGCACTAATCGAATGGCCCTTCCTTTTATTGTAGTGATCCATAATAAAGAGTAGTTGTTAGAGGACTGTGAATAAGTTAGTGGAGGCTCATCACTTCAGTCTGACACAAACACATATTAATGAGCCCAAGGAGAGGTGGCCAATAATAACTAAAGTGGTATTCATAAAGCGTTCTGATTCACTAGAGTGTAGTGTAATGAACTGTTTTATGCCCCATTCAATATAATATTAAATTGAAATATTAAAGTGGGTTTGACCCTATGTTTACAAATGATATTTTAAGAAATATTTATTTCTTGTTATAAGAAAAAGAAAATCACTATCAAGTAAAGATTTACCAGAAATTCTCCCTGATTCCACTCCTTCACTCTCCCCACCCCCTCCACTCATGTAACCGGTTATGGGGATTAATCCTGAGGGGAAGTGGGTCAGCTGTGGTTTCTGACCTGCATAGGGGAAGCTCGGGTCACTAAACTGATCTCAGAGATGATGAGTGGCCTGAAGACCCAGCTCATCATAGCCAACTAAACCACCATCTGAGAAATGTCAGCTAACTGCTGGGTTAGAGGGGGTCAGGTGTCCATGCTAAGAGCTCATTTGTCACACTGGAACTACTCACGTACGCTGGAATAATGACCTCCGGTTTGCATATGATAGGTTTGTTATTATGTTGTATATGCTGTTTTTTATTTTTATTGAATAGCTTAAACAGTCTACTAAGGAGCATGTTAAAGGCACGTGAGAGGGTGTAATGTCTGCTATATTATTGTAATCCAGGACTTCAAGTGCATTGAAATTAATTTAAGCAATAGTGCCCCCATTTGGTAAAAAACAGTACTATAGGAAGCCACAAAGCATTGTGGGGCTTTACCATGAGTAAGAAACTAAAGAGATTAAAGCTAGTGTGCCTCTGTGGTAATGACTGCAGCTATGACTCCATTCAGCCTTACTCAGCCCCTGGATATCGATCCCTCTGGAGCAGTAACATCCTCCAATAAAAGCAGCAAGCTTCAAGCCAGCATGTGCAAGAACAGAGGACATTCTCTTACCGTGGAGTCCCTGGTGGGGGAGTCGGACAGCCTGTTACTGCTTGGCTCCCATGTCGAAGAGCTGTATGCTCTGCTGCCGCTGCTGCTGCTGCTGCTGCTGAAGGCCTCCTGGGTGGAGCTCCGCGAGAGGGCCTCCTGAGTAGAGCTCCGCGACAGGCCTGAGTATCCCGGGCGGGAGCTAGTGCCGTACGAGTTGGCCACATCGCTGGCCCGACTGCGGTAGCTCCGCAGGGCACTGGTGGAAGAAGACGGGGTGGAGGAAGAGGAGGAGGAGGTGTCATTGAGGCCCAGAGAGGCCAGGTCCCTGCTCAAGTCACTCTGGGATACAGATTTTCGTCGGTTGAGCGAGATGCTGGAGGCCACCGATGAAGAGGAGAGGTAGCTAGACTGCGCCGAGGACGAAGAGTAGGAACTGTAGCCAGTGTAGGCTGACCCCCCACTCAGCCCCGACCCTCCATAGCTCTTGACGGGGGTCCTGCTGAGGCTCTCGCTCCGGCGGCTGCTGCTGCTGCTGCTGCTTCCTAGGATGTCGGTGCGTGGGATGGTTCGGCCCCGGTCGCGGTCGGGGTCTGAGGAGGTGCTGTAGTTGCGGCTGCGGGCGGCAGAGCTGCTCAAATAGCTGGACGAGGAGTAACCTGAGGAAGAGGTGGAGGAGGAGGACGTGGGGGACTTGTAGGAGGACAGCCTGTCCCGGTCGCTGTAGGAGCTAAGGCCCGGGGTCAGGGAGGAGCTGTAGGAGCTGTAGTGGCTGGTGTAGGAGGGGCCAGCGTAGCGCTTGGCGGTTGAGGAGACGCGGGACATGCTGCTGCTGCTGCTGATGCTGCTGCTGCTGGTTTCTCAGCCACAGGGAGGGAGAGCCTCTGGAAGACTGCATCGACTGCAGGCACAGCAAGGAGACACGAGTATTAGTTCATCAGCAACAATCGAATCAATACTTACACTCAATGTAGGCAGCAGTTAGGACATCATTTATCTTTGCATCACTAAGCATTAATCTGGTGTTAAAGACTATAAAACTTAAACCTTTTGGCCTAATATGAATTTAAAATCTATCCATTTATAATCTGATATATATGTCAGGCTTACTGTGTGACAGACCCAGACTGATACTGATTGTCCTGTTATTTGAAGGATTGGATCAGCATTGTTTTCATGTATCTTACTATAAATCACCTTTCCTTTACATTATTGCACCCCATTGTCAAAGCATGCTGCAGTGTTTCAGATTTTTCAGTGTGTTTTCTCTGACTTTCAGACAGCTAATAGCTTCCATTCAGTGCACCACGTTATCAAAATCAACTTACAACTTGCATCATTTAGATGAATCTATGAGAGTGAACATGACGTTACCTTTAACTGTCAACAGAGTGGATGTTATTTCTGTGTGGTACATAATGCAGTTCTAAGTGCAAATTGATCTGAAATGTCTCCACTACATTAGTCTGCAAAGATAATGGAACTTTTTCACATTTTAAAGCCACAATGTATTTCTCACTCAGGCACCTCCTTTTGGTATTATCATAAAAGACACTGTGGCAGACAGCAGCGCACACTCCCAGCATACATTGCTGTCAAAGTCTTTTGTCTTTCAAATGTCTTTCAAACCCCAATAATATGTTAATAATGTGTACGTTTGTTGATATGAGTTGCTGACCCCACTACAAAAATATACTGCCCCAGGGAAACAATCCCATTCATCCCAACATCAGGAAAGAAGATCCCTACAAGATTGTCCCCGGTTACACCAAGAATGTAATTTACATTCTAAAATGCCCTTTAAACTTTTTGAGTTGTTAGAGGTGGAATTAAACACAAGGGTGTGAATTATCCTGTGGTATGTCACTTTAATGAATCCTCTCATAATGTCTCTGCTTTATGTTTTATTGAAAACAAAGGGAAGCTGTCAAGGGAACGTTTTTTTGGATCCATGTTGACCATGTTTCGTGTGTGTGTCGCATCACCTCAAGTGAATTTCATTATCGATTAATCTGTTCATTATTACCCCGATTAATTGATTAGTTATTGGGTCCATAAAATGTCAGAAAATGGTGTGAATGTGAACTTGGAATTTTTTCTTAAAAAGCAATTAATCAATTAACA
>NW_023340257.1:3821772-3825642 GCF_004916995.1 Morone saxatilis | reverse complement strand
TCTAGTTTCTAAGCAAATTAATCAAGTGATCTGATTTGATAAATCCATGCAGAGCCACAGCAGACATTATTAAATGGTTTTTACAGGCTGAGATGTAAAATCAGTGGACAGCCCCTTTAAAAGAGCTTTTATTTTAATCACATGGTTTCACTTTTATTCCCCTGGACTGGAACAAATCAAACGTGAATACTGTACATAAATGTGCCATGGCTGTGTATCTAGGGCCCAGTGGAATGCATTATGGTCTATGCTGCGTATACAGGCTTTTACAGTGCACGGCTGCTTAAAAGCATAGCAGAGAGACGCCTACAACATGGATACTACACCATGAGCCCACATCACGCAGCTCTAAGGAGCATGATATATAATCCAGCAGAGACATATGACACAATGTAGACAGTATTTAGATATGATCTAATGCTCGTGGAAGGCAAGGCATCTTCTACCGGGAAACACTGGAACCACCGTCTCCTATCAACTATAATCCCGTCCTAACAGAAATATGGAATCAAATCTCTCCCAACTATTTTGACATCTCAAATTGCAAATTCCCTCTCTTGCAGGGCACTATCCCGTCCCTCTTCCGTCCATTGATATAGCGTACGTCTACCATGGCTATAATGGTCCAGCAGGGTGTTGGGAGGTAAAGGCAGGCAGGCAGCACAGTGTGTTCCTACAGCCGACGCAGAGAGAGGCTCTTCTTCACATGCACAGCAGCGTCTGAATAAATAAAAGTATCTGGTGTTGCTGATCCGTGTTGAGTTCAGTGAGAGAGGCTCCTATTTCTTTAATCTGTCTCTCTCCCATCTTCTCTCCCTTACTGCTCCCTATCCTCTCTCGCTCTCTCTCTTCCTCCTCGGGCACCTTGCCTTCTCTCAGAGTGCACCTACTTCTCCTCGGTGTAATTTCCCCTCCTTCTCGGTCTCTATCGCTTTCTCCCTCTCTCTCTCTGTGACCACCGGTCTATCAATAATTCAGCATATGGATCTGAAGTAGGCAGACAGGCAGCATGCTGGAGACGGGCCAACACGAGCTGCTCGCCAAAACACACAGAGGCAGGCCAGGCGGTTGAGGCCACTCAGTTGAGTACTGCTAAGCCAGCCAGGCTAACAGCACCAAGGAGCTGGCCTTGCTTTAAGTCAGCCAGTTACATCCAGGGTTAGTAGATGTATGAGGTTTGTTGCTGTAATTTGGCAGCAGTGGTATTGGGAGGGTTATTTTGGTTTTGGCGCTGTAATGAGGATGGCAACAGTGAAACATGGACACTGACATCACCCGAAGTGTTCTGACAGGATTAAGCCTGGATCTGCATTTACTGTCTACCCTCACTTTTGTTAGTTTCCGGAGCCAGAAAACGACCGGGTTTGTGGCTGACGGTGGGAGTCACCTGTCATACAACGCAAATAAGAATAAAGGTGATCAGTACATGAATAACATTAGCTCCTCTCTCTGGTGAATGAAAGCACCGGCAATCAACTGTGAGCTCAGCTGTGATATACAGCACCCATCATTAACGCTGACAAACGTACTAAACGAAACAAAAACAGAAACAAACCTGGTGCATTAACTCTGCAGACAGAATGGTGGTTAAAGTTATTTGCCTCTTTAACAGTGCTCATATAGGCCTGAGCTGTAAACTGACTCAGTTTAAAATTAAACTGAAGGAAGTCTGAAGCGGTGGTGCAATATCACCAGGATTTAATTGCTTACCTTTAAAGCCCTGAACACTTGCTATGAGTGACGTAGTCCTACACCAGTGGTTTTCAAACTTTTGCTGGCGTGCCCCTCTTATGAAGGCCCCACCACCTAACAATCAATCATTACCAATGATAGGGTAGGCAACTGATACATTTAAAAAAAATATATATATATATATATAAATCATATTCCTTCAATTTAGATTCACCCATATTTTTACCCTGGTCATCCACCGGGGGGGCTGCAGTGGCTCCATGTCCCACGGTTTGAGAACCACTGGATTTATGTTCCCAATAGGCCATACATAAGAGTAGACTGCACTAAAATACTGCACTACCCAACCCAAAACTCCCATCCAGATCATTTTTTGCAGTGCACATGGTTTGGTAATTTGAGCTGGTAATATTTGCTGCCTGAACGCAGAGGGAACTCCAGCCAGGCAGAATTTTCAGAGCCTGTACCCGACTTTGAATGAGGCAAAAACTCATTCATCACTGCACATTCAGGCTTACAAGGCCGCAGCTGGTAAGACCACCACACCCTTGTCATCACACTAGCTCAAACCTTCATTATATGAGTCCTCACACTGTGTGAGCAGGATAAAAAAAAATGTGCCAGGGAAACAACAGGGAGAATCCTGGATGATCCGTAGCCCCACGAGTTGTGTTTCCTCTGACAAAACTGTCAGTAGGACCCACTGTATAAACATCATAACATAACAACATATAATGAACAACAGAGACAAATCGTATCAAATGAAAGTCTGTGCTTTTCTTTTCTTGTGTATTTGGGGCTCTGTGATATTTTGGAACTCTACATCCCTCAAATAAGCGTAGCCTGTATGTCCTTTGAACCCTCACGCATGCACCTCTGTTTTCCCACAGCTATGCCACAGTCAAAGACCCAGGGCAGTGAAACAAGCTCGGGCTAGCCTGGTGGGCGAGCTGCTGAGAGTGAAGTGCAAACAGCACACACCCGTGGGAGTAACACCACACAACATGGACACACAGGATTGATAAGATGATAGCAAACTATGGATTTCTGAGAGGAGATGTCTCCACGGAAACAACAACACACGCACAGGCACGAGCATGTGGCACAAACACACACACACAAGAGCTGGCAAGCTCTGGCTACTCTGCATTTTCGACCTCCCCTGAGGTTGTGCTAACCAATAGTTACCATAGCTACCATGGCAACGAGCTGCATTTATTTGCTTGCAACCGACGCATTAAAGACTTAAAAGTAGCAGCAGGGCATATTCCATAGCCAATTTACACTTACTATCAGAGCTACAGGCTGGTGGATGCACTCAATGCTCAGTATTTCTAAAAAAAAAACACCAAGGAAATGAAAAAAAGCTCTGCCTAACAAGCCTCTGTGCTGCTGGGAATTTGCACACAGGATAATCATATATGAGAGGTCAGAAAGTAAAAGTATAGCAATGTGAGAATACAACATACTATGAAAGAGTGGTTGGTCTGCCCAGCTTCTACTGAATCTGTATTAAGAAAGCTGTCAACAGGGCGGCAGGAGTGAGTGCTAAGCGCAGTGGAAGAGGAGATTTTAGCAGCTGACTGCTGGCAATCCTTGGCAAGGAGCTGCAGAGATGAGGTTTCACTTACTGGGCAGGTTTCAGGAAACCAAGCTAAAAACTTTTTAGGAATCTCACTTTCACTACCTGGAACTGGATTTAAGAGCAACTGAAAGACAAGAAAAACAAACAAACAAGAAAACCCTAACAACTAGTGGTTAAAGTCACAATTCATTCATTTACCTTGCCTGTCCATCCACAGTCAGTGACCAACAGTACCAGAGCTCACCTGGGTTGAGATGAGATGGAATAAATGGCTGTGTGTAATGTGAAAGGGGTTGCCTGTAGTGACAACAGATGTTGTATCACCCAACCCAGCAGTTCCCCTCAGCTCAGTGGAACAGTTTAGTTCCTTCCAACGCACTGTTTTGATTTCATGGTCCTCAGTTTTTACGTTCTGGTTCATTCTCACCACTCTCATCAACCGACTGATTACCGGTCTTACATTCACCTGGTGGTCAGCACTGTGGCAGGAACAAATTACCATTGATTTTAAAGCCCCCTCCAGTCAATAATCGGTTGTTCTTCTCATTCCTACAGTGTGCTGTGTGAATGCTGTATGTGCAGTTTGACACTAG
>NW_023340257.1:3798492-3821672 GCF_004916995.1 Morone saxatilis | reverse complement strand
GAAGCCACCAGTGCTCATCCACTGAGAATGGACTTTACAGTGAAGGAGGAGACATCTTGTGTCCAGCAGCAAAACTTTAGAAATAAACAACATTTCTGGAATTTTTAATGAGGTAAAGGAGGAGATGACTTTTTAAATTGTAAATTATACTTTGTCATCAGACACACATTATTGTTGCAAGCAGACCATTTGTGTCTTAATATGTGGCTGGAGGGGATCTTAAAGGTAATACTAAGATACTAAGTACTATAAAAAAGAAAGAAAGAAGGGGTTTGAAGACTTGATGTTTACCTGTGTGTATTATAAAATGTGATAGGCATCGTATGAGCCCTAAACCAACTGCATCTCAACTATGTTGGATGCAAAAGAAAATAATAAAACAAAACAAAAGGAAAAATCCTCTTTTTTAATGTGATTAAACCTATTAGCTTGCTTAAATGTGCTTCTGTTGAAAACCATCATTCTAATGAGTCAGTGAGTCGGATCTCTTACAGTACATATTGTCCTCCCAGGTCTCCCTGTGGCCTATCAGAGAGCAGAGCCAATCTTAAGTGCACTAGGAGAGTGTGTGTGATGACGCAGGACGCCACAGCATCCGTGCCCCGGGGTGACATTGCATGAATGTAACATCAGCACAGATGATCCCCGGGGATTTGGAGTAAGAGTAAGTGCGTCTGTGTGTGTGTGAGTGTGTGGAGAAGTGCTGTACTATAGTAAATGGTGAGCGCACTCTCAGCTGAGTCAGTGCGGTTCTGAGGCGAGCAGTGTGATTGATAATTAGAATGGATTGCCATTTTGCTTTACCTCATTCCTTCAGCCTGCGTCTACACTTCTCACTGAGGATGTCTGAAAACGGCCGAACAAAATCGGACCCTTTCTTTGCTGTGCTCTATTGTGTTATGTGTCTGCAAGTGTTGCAGCGCTGCTTTCCTTTACGAAAGCATACAGTGCAGGCATTTCGCTCATATATGTGAGTGAAATGCAGCAAAGGGCCGCAGGCTGTGATTAGAACTCAGCCTACATGAGGGCACAGTAGTTCACCTGGTAGAGCGTGCGACCCATGTAGGTCATACGCTCTACCGAACGTTTCTCATTCTTAACCCCACCGTGGTTGTTTTTTCCAACTGGGCATGTCAAACAGCAGATTTACGCCTGCTGAACCAACCAGAGATGTAGGCCAATCATTCAGCCAAGCAATATTATTGCATACAGTATATATTATTACTCCTCCACAAATTGTTCCTGTTAGATCTGATCTAATCCTCTAAGAAACAATATTATCATTGTTAATTAACACACCAGGACAAGTGTTAATTCGATTAATCACCAAGCCCTTACTTGGGGGCAGCACAACCAGCTGTGAACACAGTATTAACATATTGTCACATTATAAAGTGAAACACGTTGATTGATGACTAAAAATCCACCTGACATTGCATTGTTACCATCACCACAATATAAACCAAAACAGCTGTAGCAGTACAAACAAACACTTGCCACCAGGCAAAAAACTAACATGATGTAGAGATAGTGTTGTTCTCATAAGGAATTATGTTAGACATCAACATGGGGGCTATTAGGAGGTCTCTGAGCTGGGTTTGGCTTGGTCTTACAGGCGGCTATATATACCCTGAAATGTGAGCAGATAAGAGACTGCTGATGTCTGTGAGGGCCACACTGACGCCTCTGCCCTCCCTTTCTGCTCGTTACAACTAGTTGCCAAGGTGTTTCGCACTGAATCTAGGCTTGACTACTTGGCTATTCTGACTAGCCATAGTTGGACCTTCTCCAGTCTTCCCTAGCTACTGGTTAGAAGCCATTCAACGCTTGTTTTCCCCTCAGCCAAGACTAGAGTGCAGCAGTACAATGCTGTATATAATGCAGTATTTACAGCCAGACACAAAGAAGAAAGGAATGAGAGGAATGCACAGTGCTGGCACAAGGATAATTAAGAGTGCAAAATAAAACCGCAAAATTAAAGTGCCAATAAAAACATTGTTCATTAAAATGCTATGAAAGAAGGGATTAAATATCCATGATATTTCTTGTCCTAGCCCTTAAAGCGGTGCCTTCCAACGCTTTGACTGTAACAGCTCCGACACCTTTCATTTTCCATCCTTAAACATACTTTATTAAAATTACATACGCTATTTACACCCACAAAACACTGTATTTAAAGGTTGCAAGTGAAGAAAAAAGATGAAAAAATAAGTTTTTTTTAATGCATTTTCTGCTACAAAGAAATTCCCTCCAGAACTTAGCCCTCATTACAATTTGTTACTACCCAACCAAGTTTCTACGATATGAAATCCTGCAGAGGAGCAGCCAATTAGCATTTATCATTACCACCATCTGTTGGTGACTCACAGGAGAGGCCATAAAAGCAGCAGTGACCTCAGAGAGGACTGAATCTGCAGGCTACAGTGATTGATGCTTCAGCCTCTGCAGCTGACTGGCATAATGCTTTATTCATTGAAACTATCATTTGGTCAATTAGATACCATTATTATTTGAAACACCTATCAATCTCTGCCATTCACACTGACAGATGCAAGATACACAGGAGTGGCATTAAAGCGACTAGGTTAAAGCATTCGTTCACACAACAATTTATTCACTAAGAGCCGATCACCAGCAGCACTATAGCTCAACCTGGGGGTCAATCATTTGGGATTTTAAAGCCTAAAAAAGTTATACTGTTAATGAAATGTAAAAAACACTTCCTCCTGCACACATTCTAGATATTCAAAACAATATTGTATTAAATGAATTACAATCTTGTTTCCGCCGTCAAGACGCAATGGAGGCCGCTCTTCTTCATGTCACAAATGACACTCTGATGCGAGTGCACTCTTTTTGACATTGAATTTTGACATTTTCAGGCTCAGATGGTGGGCTGGGATACCTGGAACCATATATGACTGGTTTAAACCTTATCTGTCAGACAAATGTTCCATGTCTCTATAAATTATCATGTTTTGTCAGCAGCCCTTGTAATATTCGGTATGCCACAGGGATCATTCTTTGGTCCTTTCCTGTTCTCTTGTCTCTCCATTATCGTAATGACTGTATTAAGCCAAAAACATTTGTACAACTTAACTGATAAAACAGAAATTCTGATACTGGATTTTTGAGGGAGATACTGAGCAATATTTGGTAATTAAATCCATTTCATTTGCTAATTGTGACCAAGATACATATAAAACAGGCTATTTTACAGTTGTAAAATCAACTTGTCACTGCTTTCTGGTGGACAAACTATGTAATGGTGACACTGTTTTTACTTGATACTACTTCTGTACAGCATTAGTTAATTATCAGCCGACATTACACCAAAAAAGATCTTGAGTTGATATTGACTGATATATCTGCTCCACCAGGTACTGTTATGCACATTATGTTTCCCCCATTGTAATGCATTGACTCTGCCTGCCTTAGAAAATATTCTCTATCTCACCTACAGTTGGTCCAGAACAATGCAGTTTTAAACAAAAACTAAACACAATTTCCATATAACACTAGTTTTATCTATAAATGCAGTGTATTGGCTCACTTTTAGGACTGATTTCATTTTTGACACTACATGGTCTGTATTTAGAGGAACTGTTGTGACCTGTGACCTCTAGAAATCATCAGAGCAGGGACTTCTGGCTGTTCCCACATAGAGGCTGAAAACTAAAGGTGCTTTTGCTGTTGTTGTTTCTTCATAGTCACAGAGAAGCCAAATCAGTGCACAGCTTTAAATAGCTCCTTAAAAACTATTTGCTTTCTCTTGACTTTTTAAATCCACTAGATAAACTGGACTTTGTTAGAAGTGTGCACATCTGAATACCCACTGTATCATCTAACAGATGCATTGCATGGCAGTTTCTGTGTCTAATGCAGTGGAAATGTGTCAATAATGCGTGTGTGCAAACTAAACTGTTGGATGTTTTTTTCCCACTTGTTTTTTTTAACGATACTGGCATCATCAAACCCTTTTAGCAGTGCAAGCTGCAATCTAAATGTCCTATTAGTGTCATAGTCTGAAGGTCTACATGGCAGCACTGCTGTAAACTGAGAAGAAACTGACGTAAAGCATCACAATTACAGTTTAGTCATTTCTGTGAGTCACTGGTAAGCTGATACATAATAAATAACTTATTTTTATAACTTTTCTGACTCTGAAAGGGACTAGTCAGTTGTGCTGTGATACATCTGAACCATGCAGTCGGTGATGTAAAACAGGAATGTACTAAGTATGTACTTAGGATACTTAAGACTGTCACTGTCAACTGGGACAGCTTCTGTTTGTGTGTGTGTGAAGTAGTTACCTGCCGTATTTGTAGCGGTGTGTGTCAGTCCCTGCAGACTGTGATGGCTCGGGGGCGGCTCATTCTAGTGTTGTTACCCCACAGTGTACACACACACACAGGCGTTGTGACACTGATCACTCCTGTAGAAACACACAGACCTGTTACATGACACATACCACTCAGCACACAACACTGAAAACTGTTCGTCTTTGTCTGTTGACTGGGGATTTTTTGGTGTAATCTGAAACAGGCAAATGCAAACAGTATCACTAGATCACGTGGTGTCAGACACCACTATCAAACTATGTAGTTGGACAGACGATAGCAAATGTTGCACATGAGAAATATCATATTGCCTTTAGGCCTGTAAATGGACAAAGTTAGCAGAAATCAACGTCTCCTCGGTCTGTTTTGGGCTGTCACTCGCAGCAGACATGTTCGGCATCAAGTGAGCACACAGGCCACCGGGCGACACATGCTCCGGATTTCATGTCCAACCATTAAAGATTGATGATGCATCCTTCAGCTCGTATTATCAAATCCGGAAAAGTTGCTCAGTTATAAAGCTCAGGTAAAGAGAAGGTTGATAGGTTGACTCCTCCTCGCGCAGCTTCATTACGTGGCTCTTCCAGCACTTGTTTAAAAGCTATATTTTGCCATCACAACCAGCTGCTGTACATATTTTCATTATCCGATGCAAAACTTCACACATATCAGCTGGTGATGTGCCCTACCCGGAGACTTGCTCACAAAATCCAGAACTTTCTGAAACATTATCTCCTGTCCTCTATCGCTGTCTCCCTGGGAAGACGTACCCTTACAGCGGAGCACACAGCCCACAAGCAGGTACCTAAAAGAAGAAAAGGGAGGAAGAGTGGCGGTTAAGTCGGTTTGTAAAAGGCTCACCCTTGTTGTTCTGAGCGGCCAGGCCAATAGACAGAAAGCAATGGGGTGCTACTTGGGAGGCTGTGGCCCCAGAGTGTGAGAGGATAGTATGAGCCCAGCGATCCAGAATGCCACAGATCAAGTTACAGAGCCGGTAAATATAGCAGACGCCTATGACCTCTACAGGTCACTCAACACTCAGTGGCATTCCAAGTTGCTCTTAAAGGACTAGCATTAAAGCTTTTTATAAGCCAAGCTGGGTAAGCATCGAGTCCACCGCACTGCTTTAGCCAGCAGATTGGCTGCTTTCACAGAAATTAAAATCTTAAGTGAGTGGCAAGCTTCGCTGCATGGATCATGATTCATCCTGAGTTCCTCCAGCAATAGTGCCACTGCATAGCAAATGCCGTAGATAATGTATGGTGTACACACTATCTCCAGACTCTCATTCAGTCATTTGTTGGCTGTCCGTTGGTCTGATATTTCACATATCAACACTAGTTTTAACACTGATGATACTAATTGCTCTTCAGCTTTATGTCATATCTTCCACATGTGATCAAAACGTCTTCAAAATTGAAGTCACTGTCTACCTTGTCCACCTTATTCTCCCCACACATGTATAGTTGCAATGCTGGTGCATGAACAACATACACTACCAGTAAATTACCAAATGAAATGGAGTATTTCCTAGCACAGGAAAACAGCTGACGTATGTGTGCAGGACAATGGAAAAAGACAGACGTAGTCCCGAGGTGGACGGTCTCTGTGAGGGGTATAGCGTTACATGGCATTAGGAGAAGACGGGACGACACACTGGCACAGGAGCCATAGTTGATGCACTGCAGTGTTCGTACACGGCTGTGAGCAGCACACTGATATGAGGCAGATATCAGTGCATTTGAATGGTTGCTCGCACAGTATGTGGATAACGCTGTTCCACACGTGATAGATAAGCAGCGCTGCTCGGTAATGGACGCGGGGCAGCTCTGACAGAGTAACGTTACTGTCCATGAAGGGGCGGAGAGGAGATGGAAACAGCGAAAACTTATCGCCCCTCCAGTCCCTTTGACTGGGGGACAGCGAAGTACAAAGTTAATACAACGCTCATTAACCAACCTACGTGGTTATTTTGTCTGTGTAACCACGGTGAACGTCTGTTAGTTAAATAACGTTAGCTATCTCGTTAGCTAACTACTGTATCGGTGCAGCCAGGACAGCAGCGGCGCTACGCCAATGTATTCAGTGAACTGTGGCACTGCTTATATTATATGCAAACCATATAACGTTACATTTCACGGGTTATAACATGGGTAGGACCTTTAAACTTGCGAGGACACCATTCCTCTCTTATTCCTCGCTATATCCGACAGAATAAGAAAGGCAAGAGCTGGACTTTTAGAGTTCCTTGAACACACCGCAGCTCGGTTCACGTAACGTTAACGTTACCTGTCTTGAAACTTGAAATGATACAGAAATACAGAGCTGTTTCGCAGTCATGTCTCACGTCTAAATGGCTCATTGTGACTTCTAAAATGTGTTAATTCCCGACAAGCAAGGCAACGCAGCATTGGCAGAGTTTGGTAGGAGTTTGGCTGGTGCTTCAGTGCATAGGAGAGCACAGTACCTAACGTTACAGGGTTATGGTGGTGTAAGGTAGCCAGTTAACTGCATTCACTCACCTCACAGTTGGAGATCATCCCGATCCAAACGGGCAGCGAAACGCCCCCAAAAAGTATCTCTGTGGCTGGGTTGTGCTGCTTTTTTAGACCATTACTTAAGTTGCTGTGAAGACTGGTCGATAATGTTGTATATACGACTCCGCCGCCATGGGCTTTAATGAAGACTACGCTGGTATTCAGCCATATCTTCTGGCCCCTTGCAGTTGTAGAGTTTAGCAACCAAGTAACGGTTCTTTTCGCTTTAACGGTGACGTCAGTCCGGTTACAGAGCTGGTCTCTGATTGGTTCATACCTCTCTGTGAGCGTCACCATCCAGAACGGCGAACCGCCTCCTACACCGTCGCCATGGAGATGAACGTAAACATCACAGATTTCTTTCAATGAAAAAATGCTACGTTCATGTGTATGGGAAAGAAGGATACTCGTTTCCAATAAGGGGTTATTTACAGCTTAGCTTTGTGGTAAATACTACTAAAATATAATGCTTACTACACCCAAGAAGTGCACACGTTTTAAATGAGAAGCCTAGAGGAGAACTCAAATGTATGTACAGTATTTATTTAACCATAAGCTTTAACCAAAAATGGTTATATTGGTATCTGCTGTGTAAAAAGACGGATGACATTGTGATCATTTTACCTATTTTTTTAGTAGTAATATAGGAACGATGTTATAACTAATGGGATTAAGTAATCAAATAAGAATAAGTAGTGAATATGGAATAAGTACCTCATCTACTAAAGAGATGACTGTTCATCAGAGTACTGTTACATGTTTTACATCTGCTATATTGCTGCTAAAATCTTATACCTAAACCCATTCTTAGAAGACATTATTTTGTGACGTCTCTCATAAGTCATGGACTAGTAAATGAAAATGGAGCTAAATAAATAAATTAAACATTTTATATTGTATTGAATTCATATGAATATTATTCAACATGACTTTTAATTGTACAATACTCATATATACTCATAGTATAACATAGGCCTACATTTCACTGAACTACTGTTTGGTTGGGTCGAATATTGAACCAGCTCTCCTTATAGATCATGTCTGAGATTGTTTAAGTATTACAAGTTCCAGCACTCAAGTAGTTGTTCACGCTGGAGTGTGTGAAGGGCTGCATTAAAGTGAATGACTCATAAAATCATACTGCAGCATAACCATCTGTAACATAAAACACATCCGGATCCCGACATGCCTTAAAAGCTGCTGTTGTGAATAAAACAAAGTGTCACACACTGAAGAGGGAGACTGCCATTTATTACCATTCAGTGACGCATCTCTCTCTACATATACTAATACAAGAAAGATGACTCATTCTGTTCCATTTAGTACTTCATATAGGTTCTTACAAAACAAATTATTATGCTTAAATTGCCACAGATTATGAACAGTCCCGTGTTACATATACTTGAGTGAACTGATTAGCTTTAATACTGGTGTGTATAAGTCTAAGCGGGGGTGAAACCTGCACATTTAGCCCAACCAAAATCTATAACACTATAATCAAAGACAAATATAGCTTTCTGAGATCCACGTGAGCTCTGGTGCACCACTCTTGGAGGCAGATGATCACTCAAGGTGTGTATTTACTGATATAGCTGGAGTAGCAAGTATCTATTTAGGTTTCCATTCAAACAGGATGTGCTGCACTGGAGCTGCCAGATGTCTAGCATTATGTGTTAAGCAAGCAAAGGAAATATGGAGCTTTTAAATGTACAGTATGAATTATCTCCATTTCAGCAGTCAAGCACTAATCTAACTGAGGGTTGTGTTTTTTTTTTTACTGGTCTGATGTCAGTTTATCACGTTTCTGAGAGGCTGTGCAGTATTTTTCTTCAACTTTCCTCATTTGCTCATTTGCTTCTTACAATCTGAACTGACTGCACAGGTTTTAAGTAATAGACAGGGTGTTAATGGATTATAGTTTATTACATTTAAAAAGGGAAAATCCACCCTCAGTTACTCTTCAGGAGGTATTTTCATTACTCCAATTAATGAATTAATGATCCCCCAAGGACTCCTTTGAAGCAACAGTTTGATATTTTAAAAAATGTATTCACTGTCTATTCACTTTAGAGGTGCTGGTAGACAGATTTTGTTACCTTTGGACCGAGCCAGGCTAGCTGTTTCCCTCTGTTTCCAGTCTTTATGCTAAGAAAGCATATAAACCTATTTCCCAAATTGTGGTAGTATGGTATTCATCTCTGGATTATAAATGAAAACAGTGAAAGCTATTGGACTGATAGTGATGGTAGAAGCAAAACGAGAGTTTAACAACACTTTTTACTCAAACTACTGTAATGCATTCTGGTGTATTGAGGCTGCTGCTGGTGGAATTACTATATTTGTCTTATGATGAATGTCCCTGTACAACTGTTGAATGATAAATAAAATGTGACTCTAGAAGGACTCACAGTATGATTCTGTGAGAGTAATACCAAAATCTGAGGTTTACTGTTGATGGTCCACTCAGTAAGAGTAATGTAACAATTACAGCACACAACAGAATGACCAAATAACTACACACAGTGCACTGCCAAAGTGTGTTAAAGGATGTGAGGATGGAATTTTCCTTAAAAAAGGTTGTATCAGCTTGTTACTATCAGTTTTACATAAACGCATTATTTTCTCCCAAACATTTTTTTTTTTACTATTTTACTAAGTTTTTGTATTTATTTGTTCTGTCAGAGTTCTATTCACTGGTTTGAATGGGTTGGTGTCAGCTGGAAAAAGTTTATGTCACAAAATTTACCAAAATGTGAGCCACTGTCAGTCAAATCTGATCAAACCACACCCACACATTCTTGATGAAGCAGATTAGCTGAATTCTTGTTGAACTCTTCATAAATAATAAGTATTTTTTCCCTAACTTTGATTGTTGCTTTATTAGTCATGAATCTTGAATGAATGTTACAGAAAAAACTAAAATCAAGTTTTCAGGGGCTTTAAGGGTTGTAAAATGCCTTAGCCAATATCTTCGGCTTGTAGCAGGTTGGACAGTAATCAGTAGACACAATAAATAACATGATAACATATTCTTAAAAAAAAAATCTGGATGAAATCAACAAGTAAACAATAAATTTACATCAAACTTCAAATGTTTTTCTTGGGCTTAATGTAAAACAAAGCTCCATCAAGTTCATTATTTCATAAATTTAAGCAGGCATTGTGACCACTTTCCTCGCAAACACATAAAGTCAAAAAATAACATGCATACCAAAAAGAATCACCCACCCTGCAAACAATTACATACCACATGTTCGCGCTTCAAACAAATCTCACACTGATTAGCACAGACACTATAATTCAATACTTAAGTCGGTGCCAGCACTGCACTGCTGACTCTCTCCGTGCTGGTTTCTATGGCTGTGGTTCATGCTATGCTAACATTTATTCAGCACTACTGTGATAAAATGGGGAAGCGAGTCCCAGTGTTTTAACTCTTTTCATCTAACCTGCTGTGTGTCATTGCTACACCATCATACTTAAGTCCCTAGTCTTATTATCTCACACTTTCAAATATTCAAGTATAGCAGTTGCGTTATAAAACTGGTAAATTATAATAATAAGGAAGGAAATGTTGTGGCATTTACATACTTGAGATATCGATACTTTGGGAGGTTAAAACACTGTTAAAAGAGGCCAAAGCACACTGAGCTGAGTTTTCTAACAGCAGATGAACTGAGACACATATTTGTTTCCAAACAGCCACTACATGTGAATGCTTGACCAATCAGTCCATAGCCATAACACTGCACACTCTCAGGAATCCCCTACTCTGCTAAGTTGCTTGCTATAGGAAAAATCAATAGCACCAAACATCAAACATCAATGCTCCTCTTATACAAGGTGGAGGCTGTATATTAAAATCAATACATACGGTACATATTCCACATTATAATAATGATACCCTAATGAGCTATCTTTGGTGGAAATATTTCTGTGCAGGGTGGAGCGAAATGTAGAATACGCTAATGTGGAGCAGATGAAACACGGATAAAAGAAAAAAATACTTTTAGAAATACTTCACTGAATAATTGCCAGTTTAAAGCGGAATACACATGCACTAAACCGAGATTTGTGTCCAAGGAAAACTACCAATTATATGAGTATAGTATGCATTGATAAAGCATTTAAAGGTCCATAAAACAAGATCATATGCAATTAATTACAGAAATTTTGCAATGATATAACTTACATGAGAAAAAATGGAATGCTAACCTCTTAAAAACATTTTAAAAGATTCTGAAATAGATAACAATGACAAACTCACAACCATATTTTGCTCCCTAGAAAGTGCACAAATAAATAAAAAGGATCTGGATTAGCAGGTATAGCTAAATGATGGATGGATGGATGCATGTAATAATCCTACACTTACATGATGTTGGAATAGATAAAATGTGCCTTCATACTGCTCCTACGCAGAATGTGCACTGAGAGATTGTCTTTTACCATAGTGTGTGTGTCACTTCACACCTCACAAAAAAACCCTCATCTAGTGGTTACTGTGGTGGCAAAGCAAATTTGTTTATGAAATACACAGTGTAGCCTGTAGGGGGCAGCACATACGACACAACAGCTGCTTTGTGGTAACCTGTGTGGGTATTTGTGACTGTATACATGTGTGCATACAGTATGTGTTTTGTGATAATAAACACAATAACATCATATCTTGGTCAGTAATAAGGAACCATCCATCCATCCATCCATTTTCTGCTGCTTATCCGGGGTCAGGTCATTGTGGCAGCATGCTAAGCAAGGTAATCCAGATGTTCTCCCCAGCAACATTTTCCAGCCCCTCCTGTGGGATCCCGAGGCATTCCCAAGCCAGATGAGATGTAAAATCTCTCTAGCATGTTCTGAGTCTACCCCGGGTCTCCTAACAGTTGGACGTGCCCAGAAGACCTCCAAAAGAAGGCGCCTAGGAGGCATCCTGATCAGATGCCTGTACTACCTCAACTGGCTCCTTTTAATGTGAAGGAGGAGCAGCTCTACTCCGAGTTTCCCCCGGATGTCTGAGCTCCTTCTCTAAGGCTGAGCCCAACCACCCCATGGAGGAAAATCTTTTTGGCCACTTGTATCTGCCATCTCATTCTTTCGGTCACCACCCAAAGTTCATGACTATAGGAGAGGGTTGGAACATAGATGGACTGGTAACTTGAAAGCTTTGGCTCCTGGCTCAGCTCCCTCTTCACCACAACGGTCCAGTACAATGGCTGCATTACTGCAGACGCAAAACCAATCCGCCTATTTTTTATTGTTTTGCCCTCACTCTTGAACAAGACCCAGAGACACTTGAACTCCTTCCCCTTTTCCAACAACTCGCTAAAGACCCACAGGCAGAAATCCACTCACCTCTGGCAGAGAACCAATGGCCTCAGAGGTTCTGAAACTTTTCTGACCACACCATCTTGGTGCATGTTAAAGGTCATGATCTGATGAAGCCAACAGAACCACATCATCTGCAAAAAGCAGAGAAGCAATCCTGAGGTCCCCAAACCCCCAGCTGCACCTTTAGATCCTATCCACAAACATAACTGTGACAAGGGACAACCCTGACGAAGCCCGACACCTACTGAAAATATGTGGGACTTCCTGACTAAACTATAGACACAGCTATCACTCTGGTTATACAAGGACCAGATGCCTGGTGCAAGCAAGTCCACAAAACACATGTAGAAAACACATAACAGTAAGGAAATATCAATACACTGTTAGATATCATCAAGTTTGCACTCTTGAAGCCATTTTGTCATGAAGTGGTGTTATTTTATTTTAATTTTTTACAGCCAATTCTCCTTGAAAGTGACAGTTTTACCACTTTAAAGTGGGGTTTGCTGAAGTGGGGTTGTATGAGGTATTTGTTTACTTATCCATAGTCAGTGTATTACTTACAGTAGGTGGCTATTTTCACCACTTTACCTTGCTGCCAGAGTCCAACGGGAAACTGAACCTTATTATACTGCTAACAGACTCTTGACAAAAGACCAACAACTCCCATGTAGAGTGAGGTAAAATTACAGCTGTTCTCAAAGGAGTCTGGTGGCTCTGAAAACAGCACAGATGGATATAAAAGCTTCAGTTTCCCGTCAGAAAGGGCTGCGTGGCAGCAAGGTAAAGTGGTGAATGTACATCTTTATAGGTACGCCTTTTTTAGGTGGCTAAAATGTCTTTTTCTGCTGCCCCTGTCCACAGTAGTGCACTGTTCTGCTTCCATGTCGGTTCTCCTGTAAGTACCTCATACAACCCCACTTAAAAAAAATAGCTTTAAACACTTTAATCTGCCTCACCTATTGCCTGCCTGCCTTTCACTTTAAATGTGTCAAAAATGTGTTTTTCTTATTGTTACTTAACTTTAACGTTAGATCTTCACTGTGCAGTTTTACACAAGAAAAGTTTTCAAATTCATCTGCTGATGGAAGAAAGTTTCTCTGTCATCACCATAAACCCCAGTTTAATACATGTACAAACATCATGAAAACTAGTTTGGAAGCCAATCCTGATGCAGTACTTAACTGAAAATGTGAAGCATGCAGGGCATGTACACTACAACTTTGTAAGAAGATCTCATATCCAGCAGTTTAACTTTTGTAATTAATTACAAAATTTGCATATTTATCGATTTGGAATTTTTGACTGAGGGAGAGGGAGTAAATTGATCTATAACTTACTAACCTGTAGGGGTGGGCATGATTGTTCGTTTAGATGTCAGTATTCGTTCAACGTATCGAGTACTCTCATTAAGATATATTTGCATCTACAGCCGCAGATAATGTTCAAAGCTCATCTCAATCACTCATCTAACATTAAAGGCAGAATGAACAAAATTGATGATATGAACGTGCGGTGCAACCAGTTCGATGATTAAACATTTGCGGATTAAGCATAAGGAGAAATCAGCGGAGACAAATAACAGGCAACATTTCATCCCCCCATTTGCTAACGTTAGCAGTGTTAGCTAGGGCCGTTGTGGTGCTACTAGGACAGAGAAGTTTGGCCAGGTCATAATAAAAATGGTGACACACGGTCCTGTTAATCTTTGTGGAAGGAGTAGGAGATTTTTTGAGAGTAGTTGACAACCTTAATAATTCAATGTGAGCACTCAAATATGGAAATGACTTAAAAGGCCCATCCCTGCTAACTTGTTTGTCAAAACTCCATATCAAACTCAAATTATTATTTAAAGCAGAATATATTTTTACATTGTAAAATATCTGGTGGGACCTTTCAGGATTTCAAATCTGCATTTCCTATGATACATTTCACACATTGTTGATTGTCATTACGGCTCTAGAAAGAATCCCTTGCTTTTTGATTCTGATGGTATTTTGTCAAACCGTCTGAATATAATGTAGCATCTTCTACCTTTGGCAAAGAAATATGAAAAACAAACACCACCAAACAACACAATGGACCAAAGAAATGCTACTTTCATCACAAATTACTGCATTTACCAGTGTTTTGGGCATGATTGATTTTTCCTTTAGCAACAGCTCTTCCTGATACTGTGGCCACTTTAAAAGTGCAGATGAGTGCAGCCCTGTTTCTCCACTCTGTATCACTGCCTCACTACTAATCAGCGTAGCATTTGTGACTAAGTGGGCACGTCAGTGGTGTTGGATACCTGCCTATGCAGGTGCTATGGTACATGCAGCGTACTAAGAGATAGAGCTGCTTTGCTGGTACAGCAGTGCCCTCCCCTCTGCTTAAGCTGCTAGCTGACTGCGAGTTGCTCTCTCAGCCTGTTCTCCAGTGTGACAGATTTGTCCACTAACTCCAGTGGATGCCCTCAAATAAAGCTGAAATAAATAAAGATAATATTCTTTCCAGACTGGCTGCATTTCCAGCCAGAGCCTCCCAGCAGCCCACTGTAGTCCACTGTGCAGTCTTCATGATGGTGTACACATCATTTTCTTGTTTTGCTCCCATTCCAAGTGGGCTGCTGATGCTGTTCCATAGGCATTTCCCAGTTATTTTGTGATGTCAGTTAACCAATCAACAAATAATCCAATTAATCAATCAATCAGTGAGTCACTCCAATCAGCCAGTTTGATACCAGCTGTTCACTTGGTCTTGGGAACCACCAGTATTTCATCACCGTCTTGGATGCTATAGGAGTGGAGAGCCCGGGTGTTGTACCTCATTTCCTCCGGACCGAAGGCGCTGCACTTGTCGATGTAATAGAGCCTCATGCTGTTGGTGGACAGCTGGACCACTGTTGTCAGCTGCTTCTTCAGCTCAGCTACTGTCTGGTCCAAACGGATGTTCAGCTGACACAAAGACAAACAGTTTCTACATTTTACCATTAAACTGATACCCATCTCATTCAAAACATAATTACAAAAGTACAATAAGCCAAAGTCGGGAAGTTTTAAATTCTGCACATGGTGGCTTTAAAACAAATGGCTGATAGCTATGTTTATACAGGCAAACATAAGCCTGGCCATGGGTTTAAAGGTTATATATACAATATCTAGAATTAACTATTTGCTATGTAAATATATATAGTGGAGTTCATGTGTCCTGAGCAGAGAATTACATTCCTCTCCTTGTTTTGCTCCTAGAACATTGTTCACTTCTCTGATATGGCCATGTGTGCATGTGAGTCTCTCCATATGCAACTGTTGACTTTGAGGAAAGCAACTAAAATGGCTGTTTTTCTCTTTCTCTGTGAACTAAGGATTTGTTTCAACCAAACCAGAGCTGGTGATTGTTGGAACAGTGGAAAGACAGCTTTGGTGAGTTTTATTTTGACTCAAACCACTTTGAATAAAGTTATGATGTTATGATGATGTGTGAGGTAAAATTACTGTTTATTTCCATTAAATTTGGTGGTGTGCGATAGTGATATTACAGCTGTTTCTGCTTAAACAAAAGGTTTGCCTCTGTAGGGATCCTTTCCATAATATTGTCAGAGGCTTAGAATAACAATCTGAGCATGTCAGTGGCAAAAACAAGCACTTTTAGTGCACGTACTTTGACATAAGGATTAAGTTGCGGCCATAGCAGCCCATTTTGCAAATATTTCCGCATCTAACTGATTTAAGGGTTTTATTTAAAAGATAGTTTTAGTGAGTTTTATTTTGTTTCTGTACAGTTTTAAGTGTGTTTTACAATTATCTGCATGGTAAAATTACTGGTTCTGTCAATGGAGTCTGGTGTGCTGCAGCAACCATTTGTTATGGTGTGAGATGCTGTGTTCTGGTGCAACATGTAGTAGCAATGAATTTCGTAAGTGAACTTGTTCATCAAAATGTTCATAGCTTGTTACTAAAAATTAATGTTTACACTGTGGAATGTCCAAAAGGTGTACACACAAACACTGTAAAACCATGACAATAAGAACCATGCTATAAAAAATGAAGCTCTCCTGTAACTCATTAACAGTACAGCTCTCTGATACTACTACTACTCTGGTACTAAACGTCTAGTATTTCTTAAAATGGCACACAGGTCCTACTGGGGAAATGCACTACCACTTTTACTGACTGGTCGTAATTAGGAAGTTTTTCTGTGGCGTTGTGTTTTCCTTGGTGGTGGTGTCAGAGAGGAGGATGTTGCACAAAATGCATCATGGGCAGTGACTCTCACCCTCTCCATGCTGAATCATGATTTACCATATACACTTACCGGTATTTAAAGGACCAGTGTGTAGGATTTAGTAGCATCTAGCTAGTGTAGTTGCAGATTGCAGCCAACTGAATACCACTCGCCCTTCAAAGTGCAAAGGAGAAACTGTGGTAGCTGTGAAACTTGTGATAAACGCTAAGGGCCCTGTCTAGAGCCACTGTTTGGTTTGTCTGTTCTGTGCTACTATAGAAACATGCTTGTTCAACATGGCGGACTCCATAGAAGAGACCTTGCTGTAGATACAAACAGGTCATTCTAAGGTAAGAGAAACACAATGATTCTAATATTCAGGTGTTTATACACTAATAAAAACATACCAATGAATATTATATTACATTTCTGCCAAAAGATCCTCTTAAATGTTACACACTGGATGTTTAAGATTTGATACTACATACATTATCATATGCCACTTCCCATACATATCTATCTGTAACTCACCAAGAAGCAACTTGTGCAACTTATGATCCTCACCATTAGTAGATACACTAGACAGCAACCTTCATAGCAATTATTGTCTCAGCGTTAGTCATTAAAGAGGGGTTAATAACATCATGTTGATTCCCATGACATGTTTTATCAATTAGTCATTTACAATGGAAGGTCTCATGGAGGTTGCAGTAGTCATTGTGAGCCACCAACATAGGAAACTGATTATTTATACACCTCTATTTATTTTATTACACTGTCATGTCTCCAAGCAAAGTGGACAACGAAAAAGGGTTCATATGACACATCTATGTCATTTCTATGGTTTGATCATGCCACAATGGCATAATGGATTAGATTTTTTTTTACAGTACGTGAGAATACATTTGATGAATGCACTTTATCTGTTGGTGCAACCATGAGAAACTGAGAGCTAGATTGGTGCTTATACCAATATTGAAGATACCCTTGTGCACCAATTAGTGAAGGACACAGTACTGACGCAGGACAATAATTACATTTACTTAAGACACACTCAACAGGATTGGCACAGGAGTGACAAAAGGGAGTACGGTCACATGATATCACTTGAAGCCCTGCCTCTCAAGTTATTCTACATTTGTGAACTACTCAGAACAATACCCCATTACATGCTTAACGCACCTGTTCCACTTTTTCCTCGCAGTGAACCTCCACCTGGGCACGACAGCGAGGTCGAAGGTCAATCTCAGCGAGTGGTTCCAACTTCCCATACTTGGTTACCAAGGAATGGTATCTGTGGAGGAAAAGAGCGGGTTGTGCCATTGGTCGTAGCAGCACACACACACACACAATAAAAAACATTGCTAGTGAGTTCAGAGTGTTGCAGTGTACCTATAAGGCAGCTCCTCCTCAGGGTAGTCTAAGTAGTAACGGATGAAGAACCTCTCTGCATCCTCTCTCTCACTATCAGTCACAACGCTGCCATTTAGCAGTGATATTGAAGGGAGTCTGAGGGATAGCACATAAGTACTGTATTATACAGTTGCAAATGTACCAGATTATTGGCTGGTGTTGGGTCCTCCTTAGTGTGTAGGAGAAAACAAAACAACCTTTCTGTCTACTGTAAAGGAGGTCCATTCTCACTGGTGTCATTGCTGGGACTCACTGTGCTATCATGAGGCTGCGTCGCTCAGCGTTGGTGTAGGTCTGCAGTAAGGGAATGCCCTGCAGCCGCACTTCCTCCAGCTTCGGGAAGAAGTTCAGCTTCTCAATGTCGTCCCATCGGTTGAGACCTGACAACACACACACAAACACACACAAAGTCTGTTTCATACATCTAGGACAAAAAAACAGCAGTGGTATGCTCTATGTATGCTAATTCACTTTTGGCATTAGAAATGCAAATAAATACGTACATACTTTTGGTTTGCAAAGACCAAATGTGTTTTTAACCAGCGGCACAACAGTAGTAGCCAACAGACACAATGGTTTTTACACAAACAATAAAAAGTAGAATTATTATATATACATTAGCTAAGTTTACTAGAAGGCTGAAATATTTAAGAACTTGTTATAGACAGCATTTCATAGTAACTCACAAAATTGCCTAATTATTTAAGAGAGTCTAGGGACTTTCTCAACAGGCGACAAAGTAGCCTATATTAGTTACTGTCCACTGTATATGTGAAATTGTACATTTATTTTTGGTGAAATCAGTTGAAGCAGTGTGTTTAAACACCTAGCTGCTAAACATTGGCTGGTAAGAGCAGTAGTAGTAGAGTAGCTGACAGGCAGGTATAGTGATCTGACAGTGTACAAGAAAACACAAATAATACACATTTTTATTAAGTTTCTCCTTTCTCATCAACTAACAAAATGTACCCTACAGAAGCCTAAATCCAGTTATATGATTATTGGATTTATAGTTGTTGTTGCTGGACTTAAAGCATAACATGTCAGCATACTCAGTCAAAGGCCAAGAGCTAGCCTGAGCTTCACAGCCTAAACCGTCCCAAATCCAAACCCCTAAAACTTAAGACATTTGGCAGCCACATACAGTACTGTATGTACTAGACTGATATCACATTATGTCCTTTGGTACTGATACACACAAGTTTCCTCACACTCAGCCACAATTGAGCTGATTCAGCTGCCTACGCTGGCCATGAAATCAAAATAACACAAATTTTAGATGATTAGGGTTTAACCTGACAAAGCTAGACACTAGTTCCTGTCCTTCAAAAAAGGGTTACAAAAAAGTGAAAAGTGTTCCTCTACTAAAAGAATAAGCAATAAAAGTCTGGTGATAGTCTATATTTTACTTATTGTCAGGAATTGCCAAGACAAGATGAAAACCAACAATGAATGTAACCAAAGCCTGATATATCTTATTCCTCTGTGCCACAGAGCTCCAGTGTTGTCCAAAAACTATTAAAAACACACCAGTGAGTCACACTGTTGCGCTGGGTGACAGGTTCCTTCATTACCATGAACACACACACTGTTGTTTAGTTTGACTCAGTCCCACATACATACACATCCTGCTGCCCCTAATACTCACTAGAGCACCAAATGTGGATTAATCCGCTGCTGAAAATAGTCCCCAACAAATGCACTATTTAATCCTGTTTAAGTAACTTTTTTAATTCAATTCAATTTCAATATTTGAGAGTGCAAATTCATAACAAAAAGTTTTTTTTCCTCAATAGAAGCAGGACTGACAGTATGGAGGCGTGAAGCTTGCGCATGGTTGCAGCTCTACTTTTATTTCTGCTTTAGAAATCGAATTAAAGTACAGTACATCTTTTTTGGTTGTTTTTGCTGATCTTGAAGGGAAAAAGGACGGGAATGGCTGAAGGTTGAGAACTCAATGCAACTGGCTCTCTCTTAATAAACATAATGGTTAATATGAGGACTAGTTCATAACATAAGCGCTGATCTTGATTTTCCTTTTACAGTCATTAAGGAGGTATAAATGGTCACAATGACCTGACCAAGCCACCCCAGACCAGCAGGTTCCATATTCTTGGAATTTTAATGAATACAACCCAAGTTTTTATATCATTCATATGAATCCAGTCGGCACTCTTCTTCACTATTAACACCCTGTGGTAGTCACTCTGTGTTAACTTTGTGTATGTTAAAATATGAGTTACTCATTTAAAATGCTCATGAAACAAACCACATCAGTCCAATTTAAACATTTTCAGGATGAACAGACTTTTTTGCAACTTTACAGACTGCAAGCTGCACAGTTTATGAGACAGCACAGCTTTATATTTTGATGAAAATGAACTGAAATTCAGAGTCATTAGTACAGAATGATGGGCTGTTCAAATCACATACTGGTTATGATTCTTTAGGCCTGGGGGCTTAAATTAAAGCCCTCAGTTTACACTGGTAAAATCACACTCAAAAGCCTCCATGCACAACCGGCCATATTTCATCACTGATCTCGTCTGTCTTCTTCCATCGTCTGTACACATATTCAATATCTCCCCCGAGGATAAACCAACTGCTAGTTTTTAAAAAAAAACAGAACAATGTTTTTGAAGGCACTTTCATACAAGGTAAGTGGAGTCATCGATGCAGAGTAAGGATGGGATGTTGGTTGCTGTACTCATGTTGGTTGCCATGACATTATGTTAGCATCCTAACCGACTGAACTTTTGAGAACTTAAAGGATTTCTTGTCTTGTAGTTTAATGTGCCTGACACTACAACGCGACCTGAAGCTCAGTGTTTTTATTTTTTATGACTGACCTTAATTGTAATTTTACCCATATATTCAATTGTACTGGGTTTTCAAAATCCTCTTATAAACTATCCAATCTAATCCTTAGGTTTCAAGCTTGCATCTAAACTTACTGACTTCTGCTGTCCAGCTATTAAATTAATTAAAATAAATTAAATCAAATTATATCAATCTTGTAGTTAAGCAGACGGTCTATTACTGGTTTCTACCAAAGGGTTCAAGATCAGTAATTCAGCAATGGTTGACAATGTGGTGATGGTTAAAATTACAGATGTTTTTTGCAGATCAAGGCAGAACATTTGCCTTAGGAAGAAAAAGTTCCTTGCATACAAAATATTCCAACAGTTGCACTAGCAGGGATGCTGGACGTTAAGGGTAGACTGTGTCCGGTCAGGTCAGCATATGGTTCTTCCAAACACAATTAAGGGTCCTGTACCGTTTACTTTGGGCAGTCTAATAGCCAATGCACCAGACTGTACAGGACACCTCCCTTATTCTGTAGGGTTGTCTAAGCCACACATGTCCGGTCACCAGCTGTAAGGTAGTCCTGTCTTGTGGCCGTCTTGCGAGTATACTGATACGTACATTAACCAAACCTGGAGAGACCCAGATTAGCTGCATACTGTCATTTATCGTTTTTTTTCCTTACCTTTTCTCCTTTCCCCCTCCTCCTTGTTTCGCCTGTGTTTCCATAACTCGATTAGTCTGAAGCTCATCACAACTGTTGCGGATTAAAGCTAACAAAATAAAAGTTTACTGGTTGTACTAACAAGATCGAACTTCTATATTTTGCCCTTTTTGATTCTGCCTAAATAAAACATCGCCGATAAAATTCCCCTAGTAGGACTAGCGCTGGTGAAGATTTCACGGTTACAGCTGGAAGACAATCCATCGCACAATTCGAACGTCGGATGCGGATAAGGGTACACATGCCTCTAGTAAACCAATACCTCCGTCTGTGCATTCAAATTTTGTTTAGGTTGTATAAGTCTAGTGTTTCTGTCAGAACTTCTGTGCCAAAGTTTTTATCTCTCTCTTTTGCCTTGACCCCATCCTCCTAGTAAAAAATAATGTCCTTGGTTGATATAATTAAGAGTCGAAAAGATAAAACTTTGTCACACGATGTTCTCAGCCTCCTATTCATGGTTCAGGCCTATTGCATATGCATGCAGACAATTTTATAGGATTCCAGATGACTTTTGTGCATTCCGGTGTGAGTTGAGTTGTATAATAGATACATCTCAGTGACTGCAGGTAGAATCTCCATCAAGCATTAAAACTAGGTTAACTGCGCTCGAATGATTCCACTCGCTCTACTTGCATTATGTTTGCACGGAACTCTCCTTGAAGTTTTTTTCTGATAATTCAGAGGTATCAGTTTAAGTTGCTTATCCTAAATTGTATGACTCACTATCAGTGTACTCTCAGCGAGGGCAAGAGGGAAGAAGGAGTAGTGTAAAGAATAGCAGAACATAGTTTGCAGTTTTCTCAGTTTTGATTCAGTCTGAGACACAAAGACAGACAAATGAAAAGCGACCTGGTCATTGGAAGAATAGACAATAGCTGACTCGATGTATTTTATGTGGTCTGTTACAGTCTGTGCATTGGCTATTATGAGCTCGCCATACAAGAGCCGAGGGTGTGAAACGGGAATACAGGAACCCTAATGTTAGTTAAACGGCAACCACTGTAGCTGACGTCTGTATCCGGACACAGTCTACTTAAGCGTCAGGCTCCCTGCTAGTGCAACTGTTGGATAGACCAATATTTTTGTGATGCAAGGATACTTTTTCTTCTAGGCAAATTTCTGCCTTTTGATCTGCAAAAAACATCCTGTTAATTTTACATCTGGTCTTATGCATGTCAACAGTCTGCATATTTTGTTTCTGTATTTCTGACATCCTCCTTCATATGGTAGGCAAAGAAACACCAGTAACTAGACTCTCTGCTAAATATAACTGCAAGTTCAATTCACTGTAATATCCTCCCCTTGATTAAATTAAATGTATTATAAAAATTACAATATCTTCCAACTGATCATATCTGAGAACAGCGTAAAAAAAGTACAGGTAAGTTTAGATGCAAGCTTTGAAACCAAGGATAGATTGAGATAGTTGATTAGAGGATTTTTAAAACCCAAGTTCAATGGGAGTTAAGAAGAAATCTTATGGTATATGATACAAGATTAAGGTCAAGTCATTAAAAACCACTAAAAACGCGTGGGGCTTCTCTCAGTGTTTTCGCGTGTGTAGTTGTCAGGCATTTAAACTTCAAGACACGGAAAGTATTGATAGTTCTCAGTTGTTCTAGTGTCTGATAGGGTATGCTAACATTAATGTCATGGATTAACCACTGCAGTAAGTGAATCGCCACTAGACATTCCTAGCTACTTTTACTCTCTCTGATGCACTCGATGAATCAACCCTGTTAAAATTCTAGATTGTACTGAAAATAGCTTTGACTGTGCGCAAACATGTTCTGTTTCCTTTTTTTACAGGAAATAGCAGTGGTT
>NW_023340257.1:3786177-3798467 GCF_004916995.1 Morone saxatilis | reverse complement strand
TCCTTGTTAGGGGTGTACGGTCCCATGTAGGCTGAGTCCTTAGCCTGGGTTCGATTCCAACGGCCCATTGTTGCATGTCATCCCCTCTCTCTCTCTCCCCCTTTTCCTGTCTATCTTCACCCGTCCTATCAAATAAAGTATAAAAAACCTTTTATTTAGCCTTTTTTCTAAAACCAAATCTTCAGTAGGAACTAATGGGGCTGAGAGCAACAGACAGGGTAGGGAAGTAACGACAGATGGACATTTTTGGTTTTGGTCTTTTTCAGATTTGTTGACAGTAAAAAATAATCCTTTAAATCAAAATCTTAATCCTAGGCAGCAATCTTTGCTGCCTTATTATTTCTTGTTTCAAGTCTAAAATCCCTGAAACAAGGAAAACTGGACTGGTGAAATCATCTCAGCCTGGGAGCAGAATTCATTTTTGTTTTAAGAAAAATAAGTCTTGGGAGAATAATTTGAGACAAAGCGACTTGCAAGAAGGATGTTTTTTTGTGCCTCAGGCGAAGGAGATATAACGCACTGAAGTCATTCTGACCATGTCTTTGGATATTGTTTTAGTCCTCTCTCAACAGAACTCTAAAAATAGATTCATCACTGATACCCCCCAAAATAGAAACAATTCCTGAGATAAAAACTGACATGGAGAAGAATCTGTTGTAAGACTCTACAAATAACACAAAGCTTTTTAGGATACAGTGACATGTTTGCTTGTGCTAATTTTATCACGTAGATGCTGATACTGTCATTCTTGACGCACTCAGAAAAACCTGTAAACTGAGAATCTGAGGCAATTCAGTGTTTCCACCTAGAACCACACCATCTTAAGACACTGAAACACTAATTTAAAACTGTGTATGTTTAAATGTTTAATCACACAAACAACAGGCCGACACTTAGCTCCACTGACCTGAGTTGTGCAGGTTCATGCTGCGTAGGTTGGGGAAGAGCCGTGGCAGAATATCCTTGCTGTCCTGAATGGAGGCCAAGTTGTTGTTGGCCATGACCAGAGTGTGCAGGCTGGGGAATATGGAGCCAAACTTGCGGACTTCGGCCCAGTCCTTGAGGCTGTTGTCGGTGATGTGAAGCAGGCGTAGGGTGGGGCAGGCCACACTGGAGGCACTCACACTAGTGTACTCGTTATGGCACAGGAACAACTCCTCCAGCCTGCAGGACAACACAGGAGATGGCAGGGTGGAGGGTGAGGAGGACTGTTGTGGAAAATAGAACGGGACTGCTGTGGCCCTACTGAGGACAATGTAGGGGCAGTGATTTTTAAAAGGGTTGATTGGGTATAAAACTACACACACACACAACCCATACATCCAACTTTCACACTAGGGACACTCACACACGCTCACTCTTCATTGTCCAGCTGATTATTGAATATAGTATATTGTATACTTTATACTTGTTATTTAATATTTATTTATTTTTTAATATTATGTACCATATTAGGAGATATGATCATATACGACATGACACAACACTACACTATACAATACGATACTATACTACATTATTTAATATTATACTATATTATACAATACGATACTATGCTATACTATAGTTTTCTTTTAAAAACTGTAAATACCTCATACTATATATCTATTCATCCGTTGTTACTTCTTAAAGGCTTATCTTATGTAAATACAAGTGAGTTATATATGTTTGGTCTAAACATGTGCAGGGTGAGATGATTACTTTAAAGGGGGAAAAAAATTAAAGAAAAGATGGGACTCTTTTTTATCTTTTAGGAATCGCTCTGCATGTGAAAAAACAACGTTTAAACAGAATATAAAACATATGTACTTTCAGTCTCTGAACACCACAAACAACATTCCATTCACTTCCATTAAATTGGGGAGGTAAACTAAGTGAATTAAGCGCCAGTGTCATTAAAGAATAGGCAGACATTTTTGTCAGCCAATTACTAAACCAGCTAAAAGTCAGTGAAACTGTGAAGTTCCTTCAGTCTCAAAAGCACAGGATTGAGAACTGGTCCCTTGCTCTGCTTCTTTGAGACAATGACAAACCTGCGGAGAAACGGAGGAGCACTGATCAACTATTCTTCTTACTCAGGTATCTCCCTGGCGAGCAGCAGCACGGTGTCCCAGGACACTTGAGTGTTGTTGAGGACGAGGCGTCGGACCCGGGAAAAGGCTTCAGCACGCCGTGGCTCGAGGGTCGTTCCTGCCAGGGGGTTGGAGCTCAGGTTCAGGAACTCCAGGTTGGGGATGCTGGACACGATTTTACTGATCTAAAAATAAGACAATGACATGTCTTTAATTTTGTCTCTCTGCTATATGGTCAAAAAAACAACACTGGTTTGGGTCTTTTCACTGAATTTGTTGACAGTAAATAAAATACAGAATGTAACCAGAATCCTTTAAATGCAATTATTACTGCACCTCATGCCAATCCTGCAGCTTGTTGTGAGACAAGTCCAGCTCTATAACATGGGCACAGAAGGCAGCAATCTCAGCCTGGTCTCCCGCCCTGCTGATGCCACAGCTATTCAACACCAGCACACTGGGCAGGTTCAGACGGTCTGCAGGTGAAGTGGGAGACGGTGGAAGGGAGAATTATTGAGGATTAATCCTCAGAGGGGAAGGTTCACACAGAAAAAGGCAAGGTTCTCAAGGATTTTATATTTAATTAAAGTGGTCTTGGGATTAAATGTACTGAGTCAGAAGAAGCTGTGATTTGTTAAAACAAGTTGCAAATCAGCTAATAATTCAGCAATTCAGCTTAAATGGGGGAACTCTTACAGTGTCACATAAAACCAGTTTGTGAGGGCCAGTAGATTTTATGATTAAATTTAATTCAAAAATGTAAATGAATAGTCATGTTCAGCACACACAAAAATGTACAAAAAAGAAGGAGACCCTAAAATTCCTTCAGGACATGACAACAAGTTCCTAGAATAAACAGCTACTGTGAAGTTTTAATGGTTAAAAAGAAGGGAGCTTATGGTTTAATACTGCGTCTTTGTCAAAAACTCTGTTTCTCCTACAGAGAGAAACGCATGCTGCATTTATGGGTCAAATCTTTCCACTTCTAATATGGCTCAAAAGACCAGAATGCAATGCAGCACATGACATGGACTAAATTCAAATGTCCAGACTTCCCCACCACTTGAGGACTTGCTAAGACGTCTGTATTTCATTTTTGATGTAGGCCTAGTATACTGGCATAGTGGGGTTTATATTGCATACATTACCAGTATTAAAGTCGGTACTGTTAAAACTGTTAAGTCCCATCCAATAGTGCACTTTATCCCCTCACAGACTTGACGTGATGATGGTGAACACGACACGGTACATATGACAAAAGACCGCTCAGCCTGCAGGTCCAGAGGGTGCACATTTGGATTCATGTATTTCAGATATAGACAATTTTTTTAAATTGACAGCTTATTGCCTTGATTTGACAGGACAACTTGAGATAGACAGGGAGGGGGGAGAGAGAGAGGAAGGACACGCAGCAAAGGGCCAAAGGTCGGACTCAAAGATAAGTAATGAAAATGATAGGCCCATATCTATCTGTTAGTCATTATTCACCTCCAGCTCACCTTTCATAGGAGAGCCTTGAGGACCTACGGTGGGCACCACCACCCCCATGCCAGGCCCCCTGCGGCACGGAAAGTTCTCTGGACTGTACTTTTCACTCATCACCTCCACAAAGGTACGACCTTCCATGCCCCCCGGTGGCTCCATGGTTCTGTCCCGCTGAACAGCCTCCCCCTCAGCTGGTCAGCATTGTGGGAAAGAGACAGAGCTGTCAGCTCATACACAGGCCCTGTTTTACTTCATTATCCATGCACATCTTTACAAGACTTTCTACATAGCTGTGCCCATCTTGAAAAAGGCTCATCTGAACGAAAGAAGAGTACAGACAAGGGCTTCAACTAGGGATGGTCACAAATAATTTTGTTGCGTGATAAATGAGTCATTTGCCCTCAACATGAAACATGAGAAATGCCTATGACACCAAGGTAACATTCTAAAATCTTTGCCCAAAACAATAATCCAAAACCTGAGGAAATTCAATTTAATGATATAAAACAAAGATAAGCAGCATATCCTCATAGTGGAGCAGCTGAAGCCAGAGAATCTTTAGCATTTTTGCTTGATTAATGACAAACAAAAAAGTGAATAATTGACTAATGGTTGCAGCTCCAGTCCAGACAGGCTTACAGTATAACATTGTTGTGTCAGAAGTAGGGTAAAGTTGGGACAGCGAGAGGCTGAAAGTTGGACTGAAAGCTTGGTTCTCAAAGTTTCCATTCAAATACTCAAATTTCTTTTTCTATGTTTAAGTCAATTTTGACAATTGCAGACCACTGCAGCCCAGTGTTTTGACCTCAGTTTAGGTTCTGGTTTCACACAGCAGAACATCGTTCAAAAATGTCGAACACTAGTGCGACGTCAGTGCAGTCTCAAGAATTCACTTGCAGTTTTATTACAACTCCTTATTCCATAATTCATCCATTAATAACACATTCATCATAAAAGCACATTTTGTCAATAAACATTGCCACTTTTCTCAGTTGTAGGCTGTATAGATCTGCCAACCCATACAGGGACAAAAGGATGGCCAGGGCTGACAAATGACTGCATTTCTTTTTAAGAGAGGTACGAATGATAATGGGAGGGACAGGAGGTGTCCGCAGCTCTTTAGCAGCAAACCACAGAGTCACTGTCCCCTTTAAACATCCCTGGATCTGCCCGCAGGAGAGAACGAAAAAGCAGAAATTTTCAAAGTAAAACACATTGTAGAGAAGCACCTTTTGACCTAACTCATCATTAAAGTTTCTATCATTAAAATGACGAGTAACTGTGTGTGTTTTGAAAGGCTCGGTGGGTAGAGCCTTGCTGTGGAATCTGCTGCAGGCAAGCATAAATTATGTAATGGTTGTGCTGAAATAAAAAAATAAAAGGATCCTGTTACAATATCTTATTTGGCAAAAATGGGCTGCAGTGAATTGTGGTAAAGCACTTTGTTACTCTTTAGCAAATAAATCAAGTGATCCCATGGTTATTTTTACAGACATAAGACAAAATAAAAAACAGGTCCAATACAACACGCATGTGAGGTGTTTGACCTTGTGTCCTGTTTGAAAGGAGTCACACCTATCCCTCCAACTGCATATGGTTATAGTTAAAAAGATATGGCAGAAAACGTCTTACCTGAAGAGACGTTTCCCTTGATTTGACCACTATCACTGTTCACTGTCTTCTTCTGCGTTCGTACTGATGGCCTGTCAAAACAAATCAGCCAGATTCATCTAGTATCCTCTGACAGAATGTATTTGTTCATTTATTTTAAGTGCAACTGAAACTAAACAGCATTAACTTTTGCACAAGACAATGCTGTCCATTAGGAAGATGAAAGACAAGGCCTATATCACTGTGAGTAGTGTCTTACTCCAGAGTGGCTGGCAGAGCTGACAGATGTCTCCAGAAGAAATGCTGGTCCCGCTTTGGTCAGCTGTCAGGGCCAGAAAAGGGAGGATTCACCACATGACACTGGATAACAAGGCCAAAGATCAGTTTCTGCCTTGTTATTCACTTGCCAATATCAATATAATCCAGAGAACGTGGAAGCACATTTACATTTCTTAGAAGTAGAGACAGGAATTTCCCCACAAGGGTCAACAAAAAAATAAATAATATATCTGTCACTGACAATGTAAAAATATACTCAATGATTGATGATGGTGTAGTAAGTCAGCTGTATAGTAAAGAAAATAAGTTAATAAAGTTAAAGTGTTCTTTTTTGTTAAGTGTGAAATCCGCTATGCCAAATGCCCTTTTAAAGTATCGTAATTTTATCCTTCTTTGCTTTTCAATAAAAGGTACACATCTAATAGTTTATAAAATATGACGACATGCGATTCAGCACCAAATTCTTCTACGTTCGGCATATACTCCTCTGAAAAAGGAATAGTTATTTAGACAAAATGTGGACTTTTATGCCGTGCTTTACTAGCTACAGCGCTGTACCGAGTAACATACATTCCGTGAAAAGTGGTCCTAGCAACAACATGCAGACCGACTATAAGTTTAAATTGTATTGTCCGAAGTGACAATTCTTCTATTAAATTTACGCCGAATGTAAGTATAAATCTACGTGATTAGTAAAGGGTCTCACAGTGTTATCATAGTTATACATAGGCCGATAAGGCACAGACAACTAAAAATTGACAGATTTTTGAATGGAGTTTGGGTTTTTGATTAAAATGCGTATAGCTAACTCTGTGCAGAGATGACAACACTCCCCCGACCCCCGTTATATCCATGGCTAAGAACCGGTGGATAATTAGTGCAAATTGCCCGTTTTTAACGGGAGAATAGCAGACGGTGTCCAGTCCAGACTCGGCATCAGTGAGTCTGACCCCCAGCTGCAGCTCGATGGAGCCCGAGATGGATTACAGATGGCAACGATATAAATATGCTTCCAACAACCACAAGCTAATGACAGCATGCTAAAAGAGCGATTTAAAAACTGATAGAATAGAAGGCCGTCGTTCTACATACCTTTAATGTCTACTTTAAATTTTCCTTGTTGATAAAAACAAACCAGCTGTCATTTTGCTCTCCCATACATCCCGGAAGTGACGTAACATGTTAGCTGAAAACGATTTATTTTTTATTTTTTATTTATTAACTTCATTTTTAGTAACACCGTTTTAAAGTTACACCATATTTAGTTCTTTTTAGCAGCCTGTTTTTAGGCGATTCTATCAAATTGTACAAAATAAAAAATAAATTAAAAACTGAGGTACCCCCTGAGGAGGAGGCCTATGATGTCATTGTTTTGCTGGTGTTACTGATGACATTTGTCCTATCCTGTTTCACACAGACACTCTGCAGATGTTGTCCTTCTGGTGGTTATGTTGATAAAGCTTTTTTTCCATGACATTTGGGCATGTCATGGTAGGGAAAGCACAGGTGCAACTAATATCATTAATGATGGCTGCGTGCATGCTCGATCACTGGAATGGTTTACTGTAACACTTAATGACACAGAGACATCCTTAACTGTATTAGCAACAGCTGTGTGCTTCCTGCTATAACCAGTCAAAATGTCTTCTCTGTATGTGGTACTAAACAAATAACAGATAAAGGAACACAAATGCAAGTTTCAAAATAGTTTAACAGTGTAATATTTAGATAAGATCGACAAAGGAGAGTAAAAGCATTGGTTAAGGTCATACAATAAAAATACAAAGCAGGCAGAACAATAATTGGCAATGCAACACACTCAAAGAACATATACTATATATCCAATAAAATTAAACCATACCATTATGCAACACATAAACACATCAACTACAGTCCAACCAAAATTGTTGACAGATATGAGAGAGTTAGTGTCACATTAATAATAGTTATAATATATTAATAATAACTTTGTGTCATATTTGCTGAAACTTTCACTATATCCTGACAGAAGAATATAAGACAGATAATCTGTGTATGAATCAGGTTCCTCTGGCTCTTCTAGCTGCCTGCTAAATGGCATTACAAAAATCAACTGCTCTGAAAAAAAAGCCAATCAGAGCCATGCGAAGATAGTGTGAGTTTTTTTTGATTTTTTTAAAAGTAATTTCTGGGGGCTTTTTTTATTGCCTTTTTATGTGACAGCTGAAGTAAGACAGGAAAGGGGCCGAGGAGGAGGGTGATCACAACAGAAAGGGCAAGGTCGGATTTTCGAACCCTGCGGCCGCTGCATCGAAGGACTCAGCCTCGGTACTATGGCGTCGCCAGCTCTTACCCACTGAAGCTAAGCCGGGCACCGCCAAATAGTTTGCATCTTGACTCTCATTCCCAGCGTGTGGTATTGTGATGCCTCTGCGGAATGGGAGTCAGGAATCAATGCGTCTTTATATCTTTCTCTGCTTCTTTTGTTTCGGCTTGACCTGGCTACTGTTCTGAATGGTTGTTTTCGGTTCAGGCCCCCGTCTGGCATTTTACAGAATTTTGCCATGTTCGCAGAGTGAATTCATACAAATACCATTCGGAGCACTAGTAGAAGCAAGAGGAACCTGATTGTTTCATAGATTAGCTGCCTCATATTCTACTGTCAGGATATAGTGAAAGTAGTTTCAGCAAATATGACAAAATGTTATTTTCATAAAAGTTACCTACTGCAGCTTTAATGTACATTAATCAGGTTTTATTTAGGTGAGAGAATGGGGGCCTGCAATACAACTCCTCACATACCATGGGTGACCTTTACTCTTCAACTTGAGATTTGTAATCTGTTAAACATCTGCATTAAAACAAGTTCCATGTAAGTATATAGCTGATCCAAACTAAAAGCTTCATTTATCAGGAACTTCATCTGTTTGGGTGATGACAAAAAACAAGACAACAGTGCCACCTACAGACAATCAAATGTCATCAACAGTAAATCCGGGGGGAGAGGAATGATATGGTAAAAATACATCTGGTAAAGATTTTAATTTAATTCAACTCTATGCTTTAGATATAGTGTAAGGTAAAGTAAAAGAGAAAATTCAGAAAAGATATATATGGAGAGAGTTTTGAGAACTACAAAAACTAGCTTTTGTCACTATAATGGACTGTAGGTTAGGGTTACATTAGGGTTAGGTTATCACCACTGGATATGGTCATGCACAGGCATCTAGAGCATCACTGTGTGCACCGGAGCCCTGTAGTGGTTGTGTGTCATCCTAGAGGTAGAATTAATAGATAGATAGATAGATATTTTACTTACTTACGTTACTATATCACCACATTAAATACCATTGTCTACAGAGTTGTGTTGTTGGCTGGCTGCTTTGAGACAGCTTTGTCAATGTGAAGGTTAACCTAACTGTCCAGTTTCTATCCTATTGTGTGGGTTTTAAGGTCAGAGACACTGGCAGTAGCAGTGAATGATTCATCTTCAGTGTGTCAGCAGAGTCATTGAGGAGCTTGAAGATGCCCTCTTTACTAATTTTGTCACTGAAGGCCACCCTCTCCAGCTAGAAATGGGCTTCTCTCAGCTGCAGGTAAACGCCATCATAGCAGTGGTTGGCCTGTTCAATCTCAAACGTCGAGTGTGTTCACGAGCGTGGACTGGCTAATGACTGTCTTCCCTAGCCAAAGCAGAACTTCATCACAGATTTACTGACCAGCTGATCATGATCAGGCAGGCTGTAAAAAACTAACAAACAAAAAAAATGCTTGCTTTTTAAAGAGTTTTACAAGAACAAATTCCTATAGATGCTTCTTCACCAGTTACTCATTTACTTGAGCTTTCTGGTGTTTAATTAATGCTACAGGTGGTGTACATGTGGCCTGTCTGAGCTTGTTTACTACAAATGGTATAATTAGAGCAGTGGCGCTCAATCAGAAAACCAAATCAGTGTGTGTTGATTCTTGGGACAACGTGATGCACAACCCTACTTGTGATACTTTTTTTTTATATTAATAATAGATCAAATGAGTGTGTGATTTAATGTGTGCTTGTAATGCCACTGCCGTTCCCCTAAGCTGCAGCATTTTACTGTTTTTCAGCTCACAGATTTAGTTTACAGGCTGCAGGTTTACTGTTCTGGTTCACTGTCACTGCTCTTATCAACCTCATTTGATAGCGCTGATAAACCCCACATGCTCTGACAATTTTATTTGCTGGTTGTTGCTGCTGAAATGTGAAAACTGCTCCTGGAGCATTTAGCAGCTGGAACAGAGCTCAAAGAAGAGTATATATTGTCACTAACATTTCCCAGGTCGTCAAAAACATGAACCCAAATAAAAGCTTTATGCTTCATGTCTGCTGGATGTGTACATAGGCAACACTTTGCTAAAATATTCAAATATCATCTTTATTAGGTGACAATACTTCATGTCAGAGGATCTAAACGTTTTTAACCTTTATCCTTTTAACCTGATTGGACCATGAAGGTCTGCACCAGACTTCATAGCAAACCATCCAGTTGTTGTTGAGACAATTAAAAACGGCAGCTACATGGGCAGGAAAAGTCGACTGAACACCAATGGGGGCCATAAATACATAATTTTACTGCAATCTGTCCAATATTTTGACAACATCCCCATTTACAGAGCCACTGGCATGGCTAAAAACATGGACATGCATTTATTTATGTTTTGGAGGGTATTTTATGATCCATCCCACATTAGCAATACCTGTTATCCTTCAGAAGGTTGTGTGTTGCAGGAGATAAGCCAAGCTGTCACTGGGTGAGAGGCAGTGTACAACCTGGACAGGTGGCCAGTTAATCAAAGTGCTAACACATAAAGACAGACAACCTTTCACACTAACATTCATACCTTCAGAGCCCCTGGAGAAAACCCAGGCAGGCACAGGGAGAACATATAAACTCTACACAGGAAGGCTGGCAGATTCAAACCCACAACCCTCTTGCTGTGAGGCAACAGTGTCTGTCTGTGTCAGCCTAAAGTCAGCCTGTGTGACTTTAAAATACCACAGCCGAAAAAACATACTATCTTTCAATCAGCAGTCTGACATACATTATGTAAACTGTACTTAAATGAATGACTCCTAAGAAAGCCGAAAAAACACTTTCTTGAACGTAGTTCGACTTTCCTCATTAATCTGTCCTGCACAACTTCTGGTCAGTGGATGAAATACAACATACAACAATACATAAATAAACTGCAGAGAGAAGAAACACTGGAAAAACAGTTTTAAGTGGGACAATTTATTTTATTGTCCATTAATTTCTCTTAAAAGCAAAGACATGTTAACTGTTTGTGTAAGTTTACATATAACTAACATGTAACTAATGGAGTTACACAGGGTACATAAAATGTATCTGTAATAAAATGCAGGGATTTTTGAAATTATACTGGAATCAGTGATGACCTGAGGACTGACCACATGACACTCTTCAAGCTGCAAAAGAAAGAATAAAAGAATAATTCACGGTGAAGACATGCAGTCTACATTAATTATTTGGTTAATTTACAAAACTGTGAAGTTTCCAGTACTGTATGTCCATATCAATCAATATGTCAATTTCCAAAATGTTGTGAGAATGATTCTGACAAATTTAAGACGTGATTTTTTTAAGGGGCTAAAAATGTTCTGTCCTTTTGGACATTAAATGGCTCTTGTAATAAACGTGGCAGTGCTTGTGTGTGTTATTACAGATTGTTACCTGCAACACAAGGGAAGATATATTCTGTCTCAGCCTGGTCACCTGAGGGGAAAACAAAAAGTAGAATAGAGAGAAAAGAGAGAAAAAATATAGTCAAACTTACTTCATGTGTTCAACAGTCTAACATATTCAAAAATGTAATACTTTAAAATTACAACTTTCAGTTTTTTTTGTACAGCTCGACTAGGGAGCAGAGTTTGTCAGTGTGTATATTACTTGGACTGGTATAGTTAGCCATAGTTCTTTGACCAGGCTGGTCAGGTTTCTGCCTGCAGCTCTGTATGAGCTCTAATAAGCTGTGGTTGATGGTATGTCTTTGAAATAACTGTTGTGAAGGACATCAGACGACGCATCAAATAACGGACTGAGAGCCATTATGTTCCTCTAATGTGAATCCTCTATCCTGTATTTGTAACTGGGAACATGGTCTAACAACGACGTTTGATTCCAACGCGCTTCCACCAGCAGAGTCATCTTTGAGCTAAGTCGAGGAGACCAACGTTGGTTCGTTCATACAAAAACAGATGTAAAACATAATCCATTGTCTACTCAGGATTGAATTACTGTAATACTCGACCATCTCCACAGACTCTGAGGTTGGACTAAATCCAAGAGAAGCTTTTTGCGATATCCAGGATCATCCATGTTTGTTGTTGTCTCCTTTCACCTATCTCTTGTATAGATGTATAACCTCACAAAAGTATCGTGGCTGATTTACTCAGGTGAGAATTTCCGTTGTATGGGTGCAGTTGTCCTGGTAGTTTAGTTGAGGTGTGATAATGTATTGTAGGATGTTATAGGCATTCGGTGTGTTGAAGTATAGCATTTATTACTAGTTGGTGTAAGTTGTAGCAGATTGTATGTTAGATATCCAAACTGTGCCTTTGTGTCGATCTTTTGGAAGTGATCGTTAGCTAGGCCAAGATGTAGTTATAAATTGATTCTCATATGTGGGTAAGTTTGCAAGTAACCTAAAGTTAAATTTAATAGGGGACTATGCAATAAGGTACTTACAGTAATGGTTTGAAATATAGCAAGATTATGGGCTTGTTGCATTATTCAAAGGTGAATATGATCCCAGAATCGAATTAATAGTTTTTTTTGAGGCAGTGGATCTATTATAGTCGGTTGTCTC
>NW_023340257.1:3785944-3786077 GCF_004916995.1 Morone saxatilis | reverse complement strand
CCTTTGATAACTGTTGGAAGGAAAACAGACGACGCCATCAGTAATGAATCTGGAGAGCATCATTTATTGTTCCTCAGTGTGAATTCCTCTCACCTCCTGTATGTACACAAGAACATGGTCTTCCTTTTGTTCA
>NW_023340257.1:3783075-3785783 GCF_004916995.1 Morone saxatilis | reverse complement strand
TGTTTGTTGTGCTCTCCTTTCCACTATATCTGTAATGCAACCATAAAAATGTGATGTTACTCAGTGAGATTTCCTTCTGTCATAGTTCTATTAGTTGTATGTAGTTGTAGTAAACATTTCCCACATGTAACATTTAAAAAGTTGGAGTGATAGCAATTGTAGATATCAAAAACTGCCTTTTCCACTATTAAAAAATTACAAGCCAAAATATTAATATTATATTTTAATTAGTACCAATTTAAATTAAAGACTTACAAATAATAAACATATACAAAAGGATTTTGCAAATTCGGTGACACATCCAAAATAATTTGTTGATATATCACACATATCAGAAATGTATTTGTAGATATCTACAATGAGGTACATATCCAAAATTAATATGGTAATTTGGACGACATACCCGAAAAGAATATGAAAACCAGGCGACTTATCCGTAATTATTTGTTGATATGTTAGACATGTCGGAAATGCAATTACTGATATCTGAAATGGGAAGGTTACATTTCCACTAGTCAATATCCTTCAACATGTGGACATTTTAGATATCTGTAATCGTTTTCCTTACGAGTGAAAAAGGAATTACTGATATATATAAATTCAAGATATCTGTAAATCAGTTTAGACAGGTTGAAATGTAATGTAATATAAAGTCTACATGTGAAAATAAATATTATTATAAGTTTTACTGATATCTCAAATTAACTTTAGAAATGTCATTTTCACAAGAGAAATTGGCTACTAGTCAGCCCAACTGATAAATGTTAAAAGGGCTTGCCATATCACCCACATCCATCTGCCAAAAGTTACTCAGTCCAAGCTGGTAGACACAGAGGATTGTTTAATCAGAATTTCAATATTCTCCTATAATTGCTGCAACATGGATGTAGACGTTAAACATTACTTACAAGGACTTTAGTTTCAGAGTGAGTTTGGGTCTTTGAGATTCACCGGTGCAGTCGGCCTCTGGTTTGACCTCCACACTGAGAGTGGTGACATCAGTAGGAGTCGGGATGTTGTAGTGAATAGAAATCTGTGATAGAAGTAGACAAGGAAAGTTTAATACTCATAAAAATTGAACAAGGGTGATTTAAGTAATAGTACTTAAACTTAGCCACAAGTTTTCCCTGGCAATGGAGCCAGTGACTGCTGCTTTGAAGGAAAATGTTGGCGGGTATTTGCCATGCCTTACAGCATAATGTTTCACTTTATGCTGACAACATGTTGTTATTTATACCTGACCCTTTGTTAACCTTCAAAAACGTCTGAACTTGATGAAGAATTTGGTTAAATATTATACACGGTTAATCTTCCAAAAGGGAAACCTAAGCCAATTTGAGATATGAAGAGGAGGAGGAGATTAATCAAACGAAGAATAAGGAATTTGCTCGAAGGGGGTCTCGCCCAGGGTGTCATTCAAGATAGAACCGCCACTGAGCTGCAGTGACTACTGACCTGCACTGAAGCACATGCATTGCCCTGCACCACCAGGCTGTATGTTCCTGTCATGTCCTTTAGCACTTCCTCCTGGTAGAGCAGTTTGTTGTCTTGATTCACATCAAATGTCAGCTGACCACTGGGAGACTGGACAGTCACTGTGCTTGAACCCCCTGGACTGAACACCAGAGAGGAGTAGAGAGCCAGAGCCTGAAGAGCCACCACAGTGTCCTAAAACATACACACATAATAATTCTTCATGTGCTTAAATGTTTGCAAACATTTACTTTTGTTCACATGAGGTTTCATATGTAGAAGTTCACTTCATCAATTTCAGGTCTCTCTGAATGTTGATTTGCATACAAAAATGAATTGACAGTAATAGCTGCCTGTAAGGTAACACAATTACAATTTAAAACAGGACAGTATATGTATTTGTAGTTATAATGTAGAATTTTGGCTTTAAGGGGCACAATTACAAATTTTATGGTGAGTAATAGAAAAGTAATATGACTAGTAGTGTAACTAATTACTGTTGGTTGGGAGTAATACGTTAATAAGTAAAGTATTTACATTACTTTTGAAAAGAGTAATGAGTAATAAATAAATGTTTTTGAGTAACTAGATCTACACTGTCGCCAACTGGCCCTCGACTCACACCGAGCTCTTCTTAGTCTCGTTATACATTAGAGTGGACCCGGACCAAGCTCCAGTGGCGGTGTTGGCCAGTCTACCAGGCCGTTTGGCGGACCCTGCGGTCGACATCTTTCCTGGTGAGTCTTCTCTCTCCGGTCCACAAAACACAAAAATCTCCTCTAACCTGCCTCTGACTGATTGACTTCTGGCCTGATGACACAATGTTGATCTAGCGTGAGTCTGTACACAGTATTTTATTTTGAAAATTGACCGGATTCTCTATGCCACTTTCTGTGTCTGACTTCCGCCGGAGTGATCTGATCTGTGCTGCTTGATGCGAGTGGCTCACGGCTTCTGTGAAAAATAGGTGGTGCTTCTGGTGGGATTTAAAGCGTTGCCAAGGATGAGCCGCGATCAACTCCGGATCAAGCCAGAATGCGTCGCGACTGCATCTGGTAGAATTTATGGGGTTACAGTCCACTCTATCAGCACTGCTGCTAGACTACAAGAAAAACACAGACACAACCATAGCTACACATAATAAAGCCTCTATGATTGACCAAAACTGCTGAATCATAGTCATAATTAACGTTTGGAATTAAGACAAAAAACAACTAGCTTTGTTATCTGTCCCA
>NW_023340257.1:3779036-3782975 GCF_004916995.1 Morone saxatilis | reverse complement strand
CTCTATTCAGAAGAGAAGTACTGTATGTAATATCTTATGGTCATGGTACCCTGTGTGGAGGAAAAGGCCTCATGAATAGTTCTGCTGTCCTTTGTGAGCCATCTGGACCCGATGCGGCCGCATTAGCCCAGGGTCTTCAGCGTAGGGAGAAGCACTGGATTTCCAGCAGATAGGAGGTGATCTCCACAGACAGAGAGGCTGAGTTTTCTTTTCTGTTGACGACCAGGAGGAATCCCTACGCAAAGACGATCCCCACAAACAGATAAACAGGGCCATGAGTCAAGCTACATCCAAGGTTGAATGAAGCAGGAATGGATTGGATGAACTCACCGTTGTTAATGGACCGTGTCGTAGATGCTTCAGGAGGTGAGCAGGGTTCTCCGAGATCTCGCTGCGCGGGTGAAGACGTAGGCAGCAAGGCTTGGGTGTAGGTGTTGGCTGAGGTCACTGGATGGACCTTTGAGCAAGGACAGGCTCTTATTCACCACTGGATCCTTTAATAGATTAAAAAGGAAGACATCTATAATAAATAAATGGTATCACATCAACTGGACTTTAATGATGATCTAAACAGCAAATGATCATTTAAACATACAATTAACTTGCTGTTAATTCTATGTTTATGATCATAAAGTCTGTCAGGTTGTGTGAACAAAACTCCAGTAACAGTAACATTAGATACGGCAGTGGGACAGATAACAAAGCTAGTTGAAGCCCTATTTTTGTCTTGATTACAATGATTGATTCAATGAGCTTTTAAATATTTTATTTTAATACCTCAACAATTTAATGTACATGTAAATTTAAGCACATGAAGTATTGTGTGTATATGTTTTAGGACACCGTGGTGGCTCTTCAGGCTCTGGCTCTCTACTCCTCTCTGGTGTTCAGTCCAGGGGGTTCAAGCACAGTGACTGTCCAGTCTCCAAGTGGTCAGCTGACATTTGATGTGAATCAAGACAACAAACTGCTCTACCAGGAGGAGGTGCTAAAGGACATGACAGGAAAATACAGCCTGGTGGTGCAGGGCAATGCATGTGCTTCAGTGCAGGTCAGTAGTTACTGGATCTCTTCCTGTTTGATATACATACACCACCACAAACATTACGCTAATATAACTATGCTTTAATAGGTCCCACAGGCTGTTATTGAGATTGTTGCAGCCTAAAATTCCTGATTTCACAGCAATGTATGTTGCAATGTTTTCATACATTTTGAAACAAGAGTGAAAATTGCAACAATAATTTAATTTTTTCGTATGATTCATGAGAAAATCTAAGGCAGTACTTTTGTGTTCGTTGCACAGAATTATCATGGATCATTGAATTTTCCTTAATTTTTGCGGTTGAAAATCCATGAAGGGACTGTCTAATGTTAACAACCCAGTTGTAATACAAAACAGTTCCAGAAGTTCCATACCCCCGATCTTATAGGTCCCTGTGGTATGCTTTGTTTAATCCAAGGTTGTTTCTTGTTCCAAAGAAATGGTGAAATCTAAATATTTTATTAAATAAATTATTATGAAAGGATTTTGTTAAAAAGATATGGGATGTATTGAAAAACATATACAAACAGAGGAAATCTGTGTCCTTCTTCTCTTGTCAGATCTCCAATTGGCATAAGTTCACTGTTTTGAAGATTAACAGTGTATCCAAATATTTAACCAAATTCTTAAGCAAAAGTCCAGGAGCTTTTGAAGGTTAAGAAAGTGTCAGGCATAAATAACAACATGTCGTCAGCATAAAGTGAAACATTATGCTAAGGCATGGCAAATAGCCAAATAAAACATTTTTCCTTCAAAGCAGCAGTCACTGGCTCCATTGCACGGGGAAAACTTGTGGCTAAGCTCAAGTACTATTACTTAACTCTCCTTGTTCATTTTTTATGAATATTAAACCTTCCTTGTGTGCTTTTATCACAGATTTCTATTCATTACAACATCCCGACTCCTGCTGATGTCACCACTCTCAGTGTGGAGGTCGAACCAGAGGCCTACTGCACCCGCAAATCTCAAAGAACCAAACTCACTCTGAAGTTAAAGTCCTTGTAAGTAATCTTTAACAACTATATTCAATGATATATATTACTGATAGAAAAATACTGAAAGTCTACCAGCTTGAAGTGAGTAAAAGGACGTGTGGGAATATGGAAAGCCCTTTTAACATTTAATCAGTATGGCTGACTAGTAGCCATTTAGTTTATTTCTAGTGGAAATGACATATTGTTAGTTCTGTCATTTTGATGTCATAATGTAATTTAGGATATCTGTAAATTAATTTTTACATGTTACAATATATATTTTCACGTTAAAATTACATTTTGGCTGGTCTATATTGATTCACAGATATTTTTAATGTAATCATAAATATCAATAATTCATTTTTACAGATATCTACAATGGAATTTCCACATGTTGAAGGATATTGACTAGTGGAAATGTAACCTCACCCTTTCAGATATCAGTAATTACATTTCTGACATGTCCGACATATTAACAACAATTTGCATATTATTTTGGATATGCTGTCCAAATTACCATTTTCATTTTGGATGTGTACCAAATGATGATTATGGTCATCAGCATGGTCGTTTGTCTGAACCAGCAGAGGTGACGTATTGTGAGTTGATCTGCTCTCATTAGTTGCGGAGTTTGGTCGTAGCAGGGAACAATGACAGTTCGACTGGTCACACACAATCGTATTACTGTATTAGAAACAGTGCACTAAAATATGTTCTGAAACAATTTTAGGTGAGAAATAGTCAATGCAGTAACAGAATCCTGCTCTGTATTTGATCAGCACTGCCTACTTTGATAATTTGAGTTTAGTGCGCTGAGCTGGACAGACTCACTGAGAATGACCTGTCAATCACAAGGTAGTCATGCTCAAAAGCATACCCTGCTTTATTGTCTATTTTACTCTAAACTGGACCACAATTTACTAAATGAACATCATGTTGTATGGAAGAAGACTTGGAACTAGAGACTGAGACCATAAACTCATTAGGAAACTGTTTACTGAGCTCATAAGTCAAGTGAGAAGTTGGGTCATGTCTCCATTAAGGCCTCTGCACACCAACCCGATTATCGGCCGTCGGACGTCGTCGGACAGATTCCAGGTCGGTGACTCGAATCGGTTCGGTTTTGTTGTCCCGTGCCGTCGTCAGGTCGGCGTCGGCCGTTCGATTTTGGGGCATTTCGACATGTAGAATCGGCCAGGTGGCCATCGGCGCTCGAATGACCATCTGATGGTGGAAAGAACAAAGGAAAACAAAAAAAGAAAAAAAAATGCTAGGTCCTTGGACAGGCGCAAGGTCAGTGAGTGCATGAGACAAACCGGAAGGGCTGCACGATGGTAAAGCAACGCCAGCTATTTCTTTGTTATTATTAAGCCATCCGGTATTTTCCATTCAGCTAGCAAGTCGACAAAACCGATCCATCGACTATCATATTCATTCTCTGAGAAAACAATTGACTGACTAAGCAGCGTGTTGTTTGATGCTCTGTACTAGGTCTAGATGTGATGCCGTCGTTTACTTTCCGGTTGTGGCGATTTGTTTGGCGACAACACAGAGTAGCGCGGGCGCTGAGTGTATGCACTGCTTTTGCGCGTTATGTGCACCCGGGGCAGAACGTACCCTCCAGGTTGGCGGTCGGTTTTTGTTGTGCTTCGGAGGCATTCTTTTTTGGACCCGACTCCCGAGGGAAGACGGGAGGCCGGAACTGATCCAGTCTGAACTGCTTTTCTTTTCACTTCAACTTCTTTACTACTTCCAGACCCAAAAGGCTCTGCTCCACGTACTAGTATACTGGCTCAATGATATGAACCTCATTTGAAGATATGCTTTACAACTTTACATTTCTGGTATTTCTGACATATCAACAAATCTTTTCGTATATATTGCCTAATTAGGCATCTTTTTTGGGGGGGGGGCATTTGT
>NW_023340257.1:3775827-3778936 GCF_004916995.1 Morone saxatilis | reverse complement strand
TCACATGTTCTATTCCAACAAAAATTAATACACATTAATAAAATACACAATGTATTTTGTTTTACCCTATTTCATGACCATCAACACCCTTGCTGAGAGAAACTCACCCAACTTCAACCAGGTCCCATATCCAGGTCTCAGGGAAGAAAGTGCGGACTGTTTCTATTGGTGGAAGTTGAGGAGAGCCTCCACTGCCTCCACTGTCTACCATACCATCACGAGCAATCTCCATTCTCAATACTGGTCCTCTCATTCTGGATGTTTGACGGCTATAACTTTGAACCAATCCTGAACAGAAACCAGAAAATATTACATCAGAAGCAGAGGGCAGCAATGATACAGAGAGCTGTTTTAATGCTGGGAAATATTCAGAATGTGTCACTTGATAGAGCAAAAAAAAGTCACCAAAGTGGCCTTGGTGGTATTCTCTTCCTTTGAACTTGAGACATGAAGGCACTCGAATAAACAAGTTTGTTGCCATCTTCAGACCTACATTCTAGATAATCCAACAACATACAGGCATTATTTGAATGTAAATTAAATGTAAACAACAAAATTCTTAATGTATTCTTTTTATTGTATATTATTTTTTGTGCAGTACCTGGAAAACTGTATGAGCATCACCTTTCTTGTCATGGTAGGGGTATGGTAAAACATATCTTCTCGGTCTCGTCCAAACATGCAAGCATTCTACAGGATCTTGAATGTCATGTGGAATAGAGGTTGCTTTTCTTACAGGTAACAATTCAAATATCTGGAAAAAAGGGAATAATTCATAGTTATAAACTACTAAATGTTTGTTGCTGTATGGAGATCTGACAATAGGGATGTCTTGAGATTTGAAGGTTATATATACTACCTGGTACCCTAGTGGTCATAATGTTATGCAGCCCCGTACCAACAAACTTTGATGCACTGTGTGTTGACACCTTTCTATCAGAACCAGCATTCACTTTTTCAGCAGTTTGAGATACAGTAGCCCCACGTGCATCAGCGAGCCTTGGCCCCCCATGAGCCTGTCTTCCTTCCTTTGACCCCTTTTTTATAGGTACTGACCACTGCAGACTGGGAACACCCCACAAGAGCTGCAGTGTTGGATATGGTCTGACCCAGTCGTCTAGCCATCAACAGTTTGGCCCTTGTCAACCAGTCGCTTCAAAATCCTCACGCTTCCATTCTTTCGTGCTTCTAACACATCCAACTTTAAGGACAAAATGTTCACTTGCTGCCTAATCTATCCCACCCACTGACAGGTGCCATGATAACCAGATACAGTTATTTACTGTCATATTCACCTGTCAGTGCTCATAATGTTATGCCTGATCAGTTTATATATTAGATTTAAAACATAATTATAATTGCAAACAACTATTTTCTATGTAAAGATATCATGGAGTCATGGCGTCCTGAGCAGAGAATGACGTCACGTTCCCTTTGCCTGTGTTGTTATCGCAGCCTGTCTGTGGTTTGTTTACAAAGCCAGTCTGGCTGTGAGTCCCTCCATGTAAAACTGAGGAGAGCAACTGAAACTGCAGTTTTTCCTCATCTATGTCGGTAAATTAAGGATTTATTTAACCTAACTAAACCAGTTGGTGATTGTTTGAACAGTGGAAAGACAACAAAGATGGTTATGGAGCATTTCATTTGTTTCTGTCCAGTTTTAATGAAATCTACAATGATATGGGAGGTAAAATTAGCTATCGTTTATATTTTTTATGCAAAGATTATAGAAAAAGATTACGCCTGTCCTCTAATAGTCACATAAACTGTTAGTTGACGAGAAACAACCCTGACCTTATCCAATCCAATCCAACTTTATTTGTTAAAACAACCAAAGTGCTGTACAGAAGAATAAATAAGACATCATAAATACCGTGTTAAGACCTTATCTCTTGTAACACAGTACTGCTGAACGTGCTAACTGTACAAGCTGCTGCCACTAGCTCCAAGTCCTATTAGATGACTGCACCTGGACTGCAAGCTCAAAATACCAGGCAGGTTTGTTTACAGCATAGAAGCTTTAGACTGCCAGGAGGAGGAGGGGAGTGTGACATCTAGTACCAGTGAATTTTGTATAACGTGGATAATGTATACATTATGTATACAAGGGATACACCTCACATATATGACCAGAAGTTTTTTCATAGCATTTTCGTAACAGTGTGCTTTACAAAAATCATAACATCGACATGGTTGGTGTAAATATACAACTGGGAAGGGAAGAAAAAGAGGAAAGATTAACCATGACATAAGGAAATTATTAAAGGACACATAAATGATGTATGCGTCTATTTGTGGTTGATTCCATTATTTACCTTGTCTGTCTCAAGAGTTTTCCCTGGCTCCTTGATGAGGACACTCTGGTCGACAGCGCTCACTCCGCACAGAGAGTCTGGCTGGGCTGTCACCTGCAGGGTGGTCTCCTCTCCTGGGACAGCTGAGGACGGAGAAAACTCCAGCGACACCTGATGCATAAAGACACATCGCACCATCTGGACTTAAGATCAGAATCTATGATCTTGTCAACACAAATGTGTATTTGACTCCAAAAAATCTTCATCCACATTGATTTTTTAATTAGAAGGCATTTTAAACTAAATCACTCCTTTTCATTGAACTCACACCATTATATTGGTGGTGTCGAGTCTCTAGCAGGGGAGTGGCCACACAGCTCCGAGTGCCTCAGCCCACACATAGAAGTCACTCAGTAGATGGTATAGTCTTATTGTGGTCTGAGTTGTTTAGCAGGAAAATGGCCTCACGGTACTTAAAAGTTATATATATATGTGAGATTTAAAACATGAATATAACAGAAAACAATGATCTGCAGTGTAAAGATATGATGGAGTTGTGATGTCTGGAGCTGAGAATGACATCACATTTCCTTTGCCTGTGTCCTGGCTTGAATGAATATTGAGTGTGTTTGTATTTACAGAGCCAGGGCTGTGTACAAATAGCGCATACACAGAGCAGAAAGCTTATTAACTGTGAGGAGATATTTGCCAATGCTACACTGACACATGGGTTAATATTGCCTCTGTCATTCCCACTTTGTGGGTCTATCTTTCAGGTCAGGAAAAATGTGTAATGCTTTAGTCACTCACCATCT
>NW_023340257.1:3775133-3775810 GCF_004916995.1 Morone saxatilis | reverse complement strand
TGATTTACACTTAGTTTCCTGATGGACAGAAAGCTTTACTTGTTGCTAAAGTAAATTAACGGCCGGGGCGGCCTATAGCTCGCCCTGTGGAGCTGGTGGCCCATGTGCCAAGGCTGAGTCCTCTAAATCCTTGTGACGAGAAGAATTTGAAGCCCAGGCGCTGGGGGAATACTAAAAGGGAGCAGAGCCAGTGCCAGACTCAGAAGCAGCAACAAACTGCCGGACAAGAGGAAATCTCAGACTGGCTTTTTGAGTTATTGGTGAAAGCTGCGGACAGATGCTGAGCTGGGCTTCTTGCAGCAAGAAGCCGTTGGGCTAGTAAGTAATATTAGCTGGCCTTTTGATCATAAGTAGTTAAATCACTATAAATAAACATGTACAACTGTTCATATTTACAACAGCGGTTTATGACTGAATTGCATCATATCGCAAAAAAAACTATTCTTGAATGATGTTGTTTTAAAATAATTAAACTGACAACTACTGTGGTCATCATTGATCATATCATTGTTGAAGGGCTACATACTGACCTTTTGTGACAAATTATTACACTTACTTCTGACAATCACAGCCGTTGCCAAGTCTTTTATACTGACCTTATGACTGAAGCATTTCTCAGTGGAGAAGTCAGCACTGTGGGCGATCACAGTCTCACTGGGGAGGATGGCGTAAGCCAC
>NW_023340257.1:3767270-3775033 GCF_004916995.1 Morone saxatilis | reverse complement strand
AAATCTGCTCTGAGTTTTAGAAAAGAATTAGGTGTCATTATTTCAGAGGCTACCACAAAGCAAGCAACATCTGTTTAGTAGTAAAAAATTTTGTAGACTCATTAATTCAAAATGAACTTTCATAGCATCAGTGAAGCTGAACACTTGCTTTCAAGTTGTTTGCGAGTTTCACTGCCACCATAGTTTCTCCTACACACTTTACAGCCAGTTCTCATTCCCAGGTCGTCAGATACAGACGGCAGCAGTGTTCAGTTAGTTGCAAGTTCATCGCTAGATGCCACTAAATCCTACATACTGGTCCTTTAGGTAGTGTCATACAGCAATAAAACAAAATACAAAATACAGTTAAACATTATGAAGTTACTTGAGTTTATAGACTCAATGATTGACAAAAAAAAACTTATTTGCACTGCAAATTGCCAAAAGTTTCCAAATATTGTGCAAATTTTAAGCAAATCAGCTAAGAAATAAGAATGAATGTGTGTTTCCATTCACTGCTTTTATCTGTGTATTAGGAATTGAGCACATCAAGTTTAAACAAATGATGCCGTTAATTCTCCAGTTAGGTGCCATTCAATTATTGCAGAAGAAGAGCATTTAACAAAATAAAAAGAGCATCACTAAAACCTTAAATAGAAAGAAAGAAAGAAATATGACATTTATGTTCATCATTTATTTTATTTCATGTTTATTTAGCAGAGACAATGCACAATGCATGTATTGTACCAGATATAGCTAAAAGCTGATTTTCATCTGTAGTCCCTGAGCGGGGCCACTAGTACGCAGGTTACAAAGATAAAACATTAGATCATGTATTCATTTGATGAAAGAAATTAAGTTTTACTTTTGCATTATTCATTTTTTGTGTCATATTTTCTAAAATTCCCCAGGTCTTATCCAGAGGAGCCATTGTCACACAAGGACTTAAACAGGTTGAAGTTCAAGATAAATCAGGTGGGTAAACAATGACGTCTTTAAATAACCCTCTAAATTAGCATGACCAAATGATTTGTGAACTGCATACTTACTGATCTATGCATGCATGTGAAAGATGATTGTTATTAATATCGGTCTGTTGTTTCAGTGAATGAGGGTGAAGTGTCCTTCAAGTTGAAAGTGTCTGCAGAGATAGCACCAGTAGTCCAGATTGTGGCTTACGCCATCCTCCCCAGTGAGACTGTGATCGCCCACAGTGCTGACTTCTCCACTGAGAAATGCTTCAGTCACAAGGTCAGTATAAGAAGACTTGGCAACGGCTGTGATTGTCAGATGTGAGTTAAGACTCAAAGTGTAATAATTTGTGTCACAAAAGGTCAGTATGTGGCCCTTCAACAATGATATAATTAATATGACCACAGTAGTTGTCAGTTTAATTATTTTAAGCAACTTTATTCAAGGAGGTGGTTTTTTTTTCGATGTGGCTGCGCCCTGCTGTTTCACTGTGCAATTCAGTTTAACTACCGTTGCTAAATGTGGACAGCTATACACGTTTTGACTGATATAATTACATTACTATATGCTGTGTATACACACAGACCACTCCCTTGGAGCTTTGAGCTGCCAGTCCTGACCAATCGGACACCACATAAATTATTAGCCCTTGAGACAGAACCCTGCTACTTTCCAGCAGTGTTCTGTTTGCCATGTTTTTCCCCAGATAGCAAAGTTGTGACCCACACTTCTCTGACAAAGGGTTTAACCTGAGCCAGGTCATACTGTGCTACAATAATAGTAATCATACAGCCTTAGAAGTATACACTTGTTAAATGTTTTTGTAGCGGATCAGTACTCAGTATCGGCTTTCAACCTATTACAAGTCAGTGTAGCATCAAAATGACTTTAAGCTGTTATTTTTAAGGTAAAAAAAGATAAATTTTGCTTTAATTTTACACAGGCAGTGCCTTCCGTGTGCAGTCCTGTATATATTTTTAGCCATCTTGGATTTTGAGGTTGGGGCTATTCACTTGCCACTGAATTTGGCACTAGAACACCAGCATCTCAGACCAAACAATGAGGCAGAAAAAAAATAAAACTCACTAAATAAACTTTTTTTGAATCTTTTCACTGTCTTTCCAATAATCACCAACACTGGTTTGGACAACATAAAACATTAATTTACCGAGTTATATGTGAAAAAGACCCCTACAGATATAGAATACCTTTTCAATTTTCAATTTTCATTTTTCAATTTTCATTTCAATTTCATTTGTATAGCGCCAATTCATAACAGAAGTTATCTCAGGACACTTTTAGTGCAGGTCTAGACCGAACTACTTATAACATTATTTACAGAGACCCAACAGTACCACCATAAGCAAGTACTTGGCGACAGGGGCAAGGAAAAACTGCCTTTTTAAGAGGCAGAAACCTAGAACAGACCCTTTAGCTCTAAATGGGTGATCGTCTGCCTTGATCAGTTGGGGTGAGCGAGAGAGCACCTCAGACCACAAGACTTCTATGTGTGATTTAATTTGAAAGGCCTTCTGATTGCGCAATGTGTGCTATCTTGTGTCAGGTGTCGCTGGAGTTTTCTCCGTCCTCAGCTGTCCCAGGAGAGGAGACCACCCTGCAGGTGACGGCCCAGCCAGACTCTCTGTGCGGAGTGAGCGCTGTCGACCAGAGTGTCCTCATCAAGGAGCCAGGGAAAACTCTGGAGACAGACAAGGTAAATGATAGAATAAAACCAATCATTTACCACCATTAATATGATCAGTCAGGTTACAGTTTTATTCTGCTACTATTTCCTTGTATCATGGTTAACCTTTCTTTATTGTCTCCTTTTGCCAGTTGTACATTTTGACCAACTGTGCTGATTTTGGTTATTTTTACACAGTTGTAAAGCAACCTGTTATGAAAATGCTGTACAAAAAAGGGATGATAACATATGTGAGGTATATCCCTCTGTAAGAGTAAACATTATGAATAATGGCACTGTTTTGACATCTATAATTTACATCCACGTTAAAGGATATACAAAATTCACTGCTACTAGATGTACTGAGACGAAAATGACTGGGTGCTACGGCCAAACAGACTCTACTGACAAAACCAGTCATTTTACCTCGTTGATAATTGTAAAATATCTTCAAACTGGACAGAAACAAAATAAAACTCACCAAAACCACACTGTTTTGTTCAAAATAAGCAATTAATCCATCAAATTAGAGGTGAAAATATTCACAAAATATACAGTAACATAATTTTTGGGGACAAATGCGCCCATCAGAGTACGTCCACTTAAAGTGCTTGTTTTTGCCACTGACATGCCTGACATGTCTGACAACATTATTAAAGGATTCCCCTTAAAGACGGATCTTTTTTTAAATATCAGAAACAGCTGTTGTATCGCTCAGACCAAACTCCATAGACAAAAATGGTAATTTAACCTTGTAGATTATCGTAACACTGTAACTTAATTCAAAGTGGACAGAAACAACATAAAAACTCACCAAAACCATCTTTTTTTTGTGTTTCCACTGCTCCAACAGTCTTGGTGATTGGTTTGGTCTAAATTAATTGTTAATTTACCAAGGTAGATTATAAAAACAGCTGTTTCCTTTGCTCTCAGTTGTACATGGAGGGACTTGCATGCGCTGCCAGGCCAGCTTTGTAAACAAACCACAGACAGGGTAGGGAGAGTAACGTCATTCTCTGCTCAGGACACACCATACGTTGACATAGGAAATAGTTGTTTGCTGTTATAATGATGACATTTAGCAGTTTAGAATTATAACTTAATAATAATTAATAATTATTATAATTATTCCCTTTTCTAGATATTTGATTTGTTGCCTGTAAGAAAAGCAACCTTTATTCCATATGAGGCTGAAGATCCTGTAGAATGCTTGCATGTGAGACCTAGAAGATACGTTTTGCCATACCCTGACCTTGACGAGAAAAGTGATGCTCATACAGTTTTCCAGGTACTGCACAAAAAATAATTTACAATATAAAGAGTATATTAAGTTGTTTACATTTAATAAACATTTATGTGATGCCTGTATGTTGTTGGATTATCTAGAATGTAGGTCTGAAGATGGCAACAAACTTGTTTATACGAGTGCCTTCATGTCTAAAGTTCAAAGGAAGAGAATACCACCAAGGCCACTATGGTGACTTTTTTTTGCTCTATCAAGTGACACATTCTGAATATTTCCCAGCATTAAAACAGCTCCCTGTATCATTGCTGCCCTCTGATTCTGATGGAATATTTTCTGGTTGTCTTATAGGTATTGCATTAAGTTCATGACCTTGTTCCTCAAGCAACAGAATATGTATTAGGAGCTGCCAACCTGGTCCTGTATGGCATCTCCGAAATCCAATCCTGCTCCAATAGAAACAGTCCGACTTTCTCCACTGAGACCTGGATATGGGACCTGGTGAAGTTGCGGTGAAGTTCTCTCAGCAAGGGTGTTGATGGCTTATGACAATAGGGCTAAAACAAAAATGCATTGTGTATCAAAATTATTTTTTGTTGGTAATAGAACATCGTGAACTAGAGTGCTTCTCTCTCTCCTGCTGCTCTCCCTGCCACACGGAATAGCATATGAAAATAATTACTGACACTGATCCCTGATTGTGTAACTTCAGTAACGTGGAACTCTGTATTACTGCAGTTTTCTGACTTCTAAACACTCAAGAAACACAGCATAGAATAAACTATTTCACATTTACACAGAATATTTAAGGCCACAGTAACTCTAATCGTGTTGTATTGATACAATGTATTCCTTACACATTAATCATCTTCTCACATTGTTTTCTTTGAACTAAATCTGAGTTATGTTATAGTACGTATTTCACCAAAATGTTTTTGTTTGTGTATTCTCTTTGATCCAGGAGAGTCTGGAACGAAGGATGTGTCCCTCACTGTTCCCAGACACCATCACCACCTGGGAGACGGAGGCTTTCTGTTTGTCCCCTCAGGGTTTTGGCTTGGCTCCTCGCTTAAAGAGATCAAAGGTCTTCCAGCCCTCTTTGCCTCGAGGCTCAGCCTGCCCTACTCAATCATCGGGCGGGAGCACTTTGAGCTGAAGGCAACCACCTTCAATTTACCTGCAGCTGCATCATGGTAATGAATGCTTTTACATTACCTAACTGCTAAGTCAGTTCATAAGACAACACTATCATGCTCGTGTTAGGAGTATTTACTATCTCAATTATGATTGACAGAGTTACCAAGGTTCGGTAAAATATTTGGACTAACCCTCATTTTTATTAAACTAGTTAAGTTTAAAAACTATTTCGATACTCAATGCCTTTTATTTTGGAAGATAACTGTTTGCAAGACGCACTCTCCAAAGGTCAAAATCCGCTTATTGTTGCTCCTGGTTGAATAGCTATTGGTGCATCTGCCATAAATTGTCAAGGTTACAAAGATAAAATATTTGTCTTATAACTGGAACAGGGTCACTGTGACTGCCAGCACCCTGCCTTGGGACTACACCCGTTCACCCCCTCTCTGGTCGACCAGTGACAGCGTCGCGTGTCTATGTGTGGCAATGAGCGCAAGACCCTCAGCTGGACCATGGCTCCCTCAGCTTTGGGTAAGGGTCAAGCTTAGAAGTATCAAGGTTGAGGACTACTGTCCCTTTTTCCCCAGCAAAACCTCTTTTCATCTCTATGTAATTACTGAGATCCACCAGAGTGACACTTTTTATAGAATTTACAGGATCTGAAACTAAAGTTAATCAAGTTTCACGTTGTTCTTGTTGATATGTTTTAGGGGTTATGAATGTGTCAGTGCGTGCTGAGGCTTTGGCTTCCCAAGCTTCATGTGACAATGAGATTGTGAGTGTGCCAGACAGAGGTCGTATTGACGTGGTCACGCGGTCCCTCATAGTAAAGGTTGGTACCTCGAGAACCAGATAACAATGAAAACGTTTATCCATTAACCATTATTGCATAGCATTTACAAAATGGAGACTCTGAAACTCACCTTATTTCCTTCCCTCTCAGGCTGAGGGAACTGAGATGACAAAGACGTACAACTGGCTGCTCTGCCCAAAAGGTCAGTATGGTTTACACCAGTGATGCTGCTATAGGTTGGGAGGAGTCGAGTAGATTACATGTCAAAAATAAAAATACTAATAGAGACATTTACTGCTTGCAGGTAGAAATAAGTTTTATTGTGCAGGTGTCTCAGATTGATTTAGCACCTGCCAATGTTCCCCATTGTGCGCCCCACCACTCTGGATCTNNNTGCTAGGACTGCTAAATTGAACTGGAATTAAACTGAAATATTATATGATGATATGTGATATGTTGCCCTGTATTATTATAGAATATGAATTTGATAGGTGTAGAGTCATCTCAATTTTTCCATATTGCACCTTTAAATCCCAATAACATCTTTGTTTTAGTACTGGGCTATACTTCTTTTCTCTCTATAAGGTGTTTATTCTCTGTCTCTGTACACAGGGGAAGCTTTGACAGAGGAAACAGACGTACAACTCCCTGAGAACATGATTGATGGATCTGCCCGTGCTACACTTTCAGTCCTGGGTAAAAGAAAACTAAATGAATTTGAATTGAGGGTTGCTTTAATCATCCAGAGTCTGACAAGTTAACAGGCTTACCTCCTTCCAATCCTCATCATTATTAAAGGCTTCAATAATAAAAATGGACTATTGTCCATTTCTTTGAGCATGTTAAATTGTATTCTGGTGGGATAACAAAAACTTTTCGGGTAGTGGAACAACATAATCTTTGATTTGATTGTCTTTCAAGTCCATTAAGAACTTAAAGGTCAAGTTAGTTACACGTTTGGTCTTAAAGAGTCAGTGTTTTTGTGCAGGTGACATTCTGGGCCGAGCTCTGAACAACCTGGATGGGCTGCTGAGGATGCCATATGGATGTGGTGAACAGAACATGGCGCTTCTGGCCCCCAACATTTACATCCTCCAATACCTGAAAAACACACAGCAGCTGACCCCAGCTATCAAAGAAAAGGCTACCAACTTCCTGACCAGTGGTGAGACTCTGTTGGTTTTATATTGAAGCTAAAAAGAAAGATTTAAGACCTTAAAACGTACCATCTGTAACAATCTGTTGCTGGTTGCACAAAATATAAGCATATGATCTGTCGTGCATAATTGCTGGACCGTGTCCCTGTCATAGTCCCTGGACACCAGGGAGACTTTTATTGTATGTCATCCCCGTCTCTCACCTTATTTCCGGTCATCTCTCTACTTCCAGGCATTCAATAAAGACACAATATTCCCCAAATGTGTTTTTTCCTTATGTCTGTACATTCAAACAGATTTGTTTATGTTGCAGGCAGCATAAACAAATTTGCCTCCGATCAAAATTCATCAAAAATCCCATCAAATCCGACAATGTGTGTATCAATAATGCTCTATTTCTATTGTTATACAGGCTACCAGAGACAACTAAACTACAAACATCAAGACGGTGCTTACAGCACATTTGGATCAGGAGCGGGGAACACTTGGTAAGAATGTTACTGATCAATAATCAAACATAATCAATCAAACATACTGTTCAACATTTACCATACTTTTGTCATACTATGACATTCAGTTTAGTTTAAGAAAAAAAGAACATTATACTTAAAGCAGAGAGTAGATGATGTGACTGTGTTTGCAAAAATGTCAAAGAACTAGCACTGACAAAAGCTGAGTTGGCCAAAAAGACACAATAAGACACCACAACAACTACAGCGAATGGCCAACTACGCACTCCATACCAGCAGGTGGCGGTAGTTTGCATTTCTCATTTAAAAAAGAACACTGGAAGACCAT
>NW_023340257.1:3764296-3767170 GCF_004916995.1 Morone saxatilis | reverse complement strand
GTCGCCTGTCATTGTCCCTGGACACCAAGGGAGAACTTTTATTGTATGTCATCCCCCCGTCCTCTAACCTTATTTCCGGTCATCTCTCTACCTTCCCAGGCATTCATAAAGATCACAATATTCCCCAAAATGTGTAAATTATTTCCTTATGTCTGTACATTCAAACAGATTGTTTATGTTGGCAGGCAGCATCAACAAATTTTGCCCTCCGATCAAAATTCACAAAAATCCCATGCAAATCCGACCAAATGTGTGTATCAATAATGGCTCTAATTTCTATTCGTTATACAGGCTCCAGAGACAACCCCTAACTAACAAACATCAAGACGGTGCTTACAGCACATTTGGATCAGGAGCGGGGAACACTTGGTAAGCATGTTAGCTGATCAACATACTTGTTCAACCATTTACCATACTTTTGTCATACTATGACATTAGTTTAGTTTAAGAAAAAAAAGAACATTTATACTTAAAGCAGAGAGTAGATGATGTCGACTGTACTTTCCAAAAATGTCAAAAGAACTTGAACACCACAAAACTACAAGCGAATGGCCAACTACACACTTACTTTTCTAGATCTGTTTGAGAATGACTGCTTCTTACCAGGCAGGTGGCAGTAGTTTTGCATTTCTCATTTAAAAAAGAACACTGGAAGACCATGGACTGGAATATGAACTAAAGCAGCCTTATGGATGTAGGTTTGTCCGCTCTCGCTCAGATGGTTTTGTAAAACAGCTGCTTCTAATTGAAAGAAATGTCGGATAAGAAGTTGCATATGGCACTGAAGTTGAAAAATGCAACAAACAATGTTGTTTGCTGCTTTACTGATTTCTGTTTCCGATTGCGCTTAAGCTTCAGCTTAACAGCCAATCAGAGTGATTTCTGTCACGGATGGCCTCCACCACATCCTCAGTTGGCCAGAAAAGCCACAGACACCAATGACCCAACACTGGTCATCAGCTGACTGTCAGCCCGGTGTGTCAGGGCCTTTAATCCTATTATAGTTAATAGTTTTTCACATCAATACTACAAAATTAATATTAGGTTAGCTAATGACCTTAAGCATAAAGTTTTTATTTTATTATCAGTGTTTCCTGTTGTCTTATTTTGTCAGTTATTGTTTAACATTGTTTTGATATCTTCAGGCTGACTGCTTTTGTGCTGAGATCTTTTGCCAAAGCGCAGTCTTTCATCTACATCGACCCAACAAAGATTGAAGAGTCGAAGACTTGGCTGGAGAGCAAACAACGAGAAAATGGCTGTTTTGAACAGTTGGGGAAACTCTTCAACAACCGAATGAAGGTAAGCTGACAGTCCCTGTAGAGAGTGTATGAAAATGACTGATGATAGCTGACACTGAAGAAGGTTCAGCACCTCTTTCATTCATGGCAGTAGTAACTAATGCTAACCAGTGGCTCGGTCCACAACATTTGCAACATGAGGTAATTCCCTCTTGTGTAACATTAGACAGGTTTCACTGGTTTTACACAAACAGCATTATTATGATTCATGTATGAACAGCCAGGAGCCCTGTAGGACTCCCATTTAATTGTGAAACAGGACACTGCCATCATTTGCAATCTGCATGTAAGCAGTGTCACTTTGGGGCCCCTGGGTTGTGGAGGAACAGTGTTGATAATGTCTGAATGATGCTTCCTCTCTACAGGGTGGTGTGTCTGATGAAGTGACTCTCAGTGCTTACATCACTGCTGCCTTCTTGGAGATGAATACGCCCGTAAAGGTGAGTCGACTCTTTGCAGTATAAATGTTGTTTTAAATGTAAACTGCAAATACAAAGAAAGACAAGAAGGGAGAAAACGGTTCCATTCCACATTATTTCCAAATTGTACTTTATTTATATTAATTTAAATGAAACCACTGTAGCCTAGGCCTACCCTAGGAGGGAGGGATCTTGTACTTTCTGGTGTCACTGGTGGCCACATTGACAAGTGGACATTTACATAACTTCCTCATGTTGTGGCACACACACACACACACACACACAGTTTTTACAAATGTAAAAATAAATATAAAACTGTTGATTTATGAATTGAATGAATGTGATATGGAAAACTAAATGAATATGTACTGGATATATAACAAATGTTTTAATAATATGATTAATATATAATAATTTTGTCTGTGTTCTCATTCAGGTTAGTTACTGTTTCTACTGTGTCCTTCCTTTGTACTGTTGTTTAATGTTACTGTTACTGGAGTTTGTTCACACAATGACAGACTTTATGATCATAAAATAGAATTAACAGCAAGTTAATTGTATTTTATGATCATTTTGTGTTTAGATCATCAGTTGAATCTGTGATACATTATTATTATATGTCTTCTTTTTAATCTAATTATAAGGCATCCCAAGTGGTGAACTAAGAGCTGTCTTGCCTCAAAGAGTCCATCAGTGACCTCAGCAACACCTACACCACAGCTCTGCTGGCCTACGTCTTCACCCTGGCAGGAGACATGGAGACCCGTGCTCACCTTCTGAAGCATCTAGACACGGTCGCATTAAACCAAGGTGAGTCATCCAATCATTCTGGCTTCATTACTGTGAATGTAGCTGACCTCATGCCTGTTTATCTGTTTGTGGATGGCTGTTTGTAGGAGGTTTCCTCCACTGGTCTCAGACAGCAACAGAAACGTCAGCCTCTCTGTCTGTGGAGATCAGCTCCTACGTGCTGCTGGCCAAACTCAGTGCCTCTCCTACTGCTGAAGACCTGGGCTATGCTGCCCGCATCGTCAGATGGCTCACAGGACAGCAGAACTATTATGGAGGCTTTTCCTCCACACAGGTACAGCCCCTAAAAAAAGCCCTGTTAAACATACAGTATTCTCTTCTGGGACAGATAACAAAGCTAGTTG
>NW_023340257.1:3751046-3764271 GCF_004916995.1 Morone saxatilis | reverse complement strand
GCGCGCCTGATGTGTTTATGGGGGAGTATGTACGCCGGGCGCGGTGTCCCAGAACCGCTGACGCGTGCCAGTTGCCGGTCTGGGCGGCTTTGGGTGTTTCCGGAGCATTTTTCTTGAGCCGACCGGAGGAGAGCGGAGCACTGACGCAGGTCTGGACTCTTTTCTTCGTCTTCAACCGTTCTACTACCTTCACAGACCAAAAGGCTCTGGGCTCACGTATAATGACTGTCAATGATATGAACCTCATTGAAGGAGTCAGTACAATTGACAGTTTTGGCTGGTATCTCTGACATAATACAACAAATGCTTGTTGCTATTATTGCCTAAGTTGGAGGCATTCTTTCTTTTGGGGGGGGGGGGATTGTACCGTCGAAGATATCTTCAGATGACGATGGGTCTAGTTGAGCAATCAATGACCTGTCATGGTAAGATTTGTGACCTTTCTTTGATAGCCCACAATGTGAAATTTAATGTATCTTACAAAAGTAATTGTGGATATCAAATGTAGCCTTATACATTTTACTCCGTCAGAAGTATAATTTCAGCATCTCCGAAATTTGCCATTTATCAATCTGTCAATTTAAGAAACGCGTTGTAGAACATCTGATAGATTAATCCGAGTGCTAGTAAATTTTTTATGAGTTGAGCATCAACGAATAAGCAGTTTGGAGAGTGTGAGAATGTAAATGTTCGACTAATTAACATTTTGACTGGTTTAAGTGACTGAATTAGATATCATTAATTAATTCAAAACATAATGTATTATATTGACTAAATTAAATAAAATTGATAGATTGAGGTTGTAGGATATCTGTAACAAGTGTAATATGAAGCTGTGGTAAGAAGTTGACTGAGTGTAATTAAGTTACATACAGATCCAGTCTAACATCTAAGCACTTGGCACCCTGTCGTGTACAATGTTATGCAGCCTGGCATACCAACAAACTTGATGCACTGGTTCTACACCTTTCTATTCAGAACCAGCATTAACTTTTCAGCAGTTTGAGCTACAGTAGGCTCGTCTGGTTGGATCACGAACCACACAGCTCACCGACGTGGCCGTCAGTGAGCTATGGGAGCCCTGTCTCCAGTGTCACCGCGTTGTGCCTTCCTTGGACATGGAGAGATTCGGAAATGGAATGTGCTGACAGTTTGACGATATTAAAAAAGAAACTGTATTATTAAACTGGTATATTATTCAATATGGTTGGCTCTGAAATTCTGAAAATAGTGCAAATCTATCTAGTGAAATTACAGTGTGCTTTATGGTCTGGCGTGGATGTAGCAGATATAGAGAAAGGGGAGGGGCACAAAGTCAAACATGGGCCCGTGATCCTGGATAGTCAGAAATGCGTCTCTGGATTTGTCCCAGGTGACCCAAGAGTGCTTTGTGAAGAGGGTGAGTTAGTTACAGTAAAGTCAACCTGAGTAGAAAGTGGATAGTTTCATCTGTTTTTGGTGGAAATGACGCCAACTGAATATGGTCCCTCACCAGCTCAAGAGGTGCTCTGCTGGTGGATCGCGTATGAACAAAAGAAGACCGATGTTCTTGTTGCTTACATACAGATGTGTGGGAGAGGAATTTCACACTGGAGGAACAATAAATGATGCTCTTCCAGATTCATTACTGAGTTGGCCGTCGTCTTGTTTCCTTCCAACAGTTATCAAAAGGACAGTACCCATCAACCACAGCTTAGAGCTCATACAGCGAGGCTTGCCAGTGCAGAAACGCTGAAAAGCCAGCCGTTGGTCAAGATCTATTGACTACTACCAGCCAAGTGAACCCTAATTCCTTTTACAGATATCATAGCACACACTGACAAACTCCCTAGTCGAGTTGTACAAACAAACTGAAAGTTATCAGAGTTCTAATTCCAAAGTACTCCATTTTTTAATATGTTAGACTGTTGAACACATGAAGAAAGTTTGACTTTTTTTGTTTTTTCTCTTTTATCTCTATTCTACTTCTTACTTTATCCTTAGGTGACCAGGCTGAAACAGAATATGTCTTCCCTTGTGTTGCAGGTAACAATCTGTAATAACACACACAAGCATGACCACGTTTATTACAAGAGCCATTTAATGTCCAAAAAGACTTAAATGAGCCAGTTTTGTAAATTAACTAAACAACTGACTGTAAGTGAATTATTCTTTTATTCTTTCTTTTGCAGCTTGAAGAGTGTCATGTGGTCAGTCCTCGGTTCATCACTGATTCCAGTATAATTTCAAAAATCCCTGCATTTTATTACAGATACATTTTATGTACCCTGTGTAACTCCATTAGTTTATGTAAACTTACACAAACAGTTAACATGTCTTTGCTTTTAAGAGAAATTATTGGACAATAAAATAAATTGTCCCACTTAACTGTTTTTCCAGTGTTTCTTCTCTCTGCAGTTTATTTATGTATTGTTGTATGTTGTTTTTCATCCACTGACCAGAAGTTGTGCAGGACAGATTAATGAGGAAAGTCGAATTACGTTCAAGAAAACAACAAGTGTTCTTTCGGCTTTCTTAGGAGTCATTCATTTAAGTACCGTTTTATATAATGTACATCAGATTTTGCTGATTGGAAGATGGTATGTTATTTAGGCTGTGGTATTTTAAAATCACATAGGCCGTGCGCTGTTGTCTCACAGCAAGAAGGTTGTGGGATCCAACCTGCCAGCTTTCCTGTGTAGAGTTTATATGTTCTCCCTGTGCCTGCCTGGGTTTTCTCCAGGGGCTGTAAAGGTATGAATGTGAGTGTGAATGGATGCCTTTATTTATGTGTTAGCACTTTGATTAACTGGCCATCTGTCCAGGTTGTACACTGCCTCTCGCACAGTGACAGTTTGGCTCAGCTTTAGCAACACACAACCTTCTGAAGGATAAGCAGGTATTGCTTAAGAGTTTTATATTTTCATGCTTTTACAAGCCATAACCCTTCCCTGGTTCTTAATACCTGGAAGAATCATTACCATCCCACAAGGTTTTATTGCAATAAAACGTTCCCCAGTAAATTGAAGGAACCATTGATATGACTTGGCAATGGGAGAATCAGAGCGCTTTGGCTCAGCTATGAGACAGAGTGCAATTGTTAAGTAAAGTAAAGTCAAGCATGTGTACTGACGACCGCAGCCTGAAGTAGCGACAGTGTAGTGAAGTAGTGAATGGGATGTGGGGCAGTAGTGGCTTATATGTTACAGTCACCATCCTGTAGTGCTTAGAAGATGAGGCACTGGAGGAATACACTCGTTGTAGTAAGATACATTAATGAAATATTTAGCTATATTTTGTTTCCATTCAATTTATTTCAGCACATTATTTTGAATGGTGAACAGACAATTTCACTGGAGCTATATAGTAGGTGTCCTCTATGTAAAGGATAATGCCAGACGAGGTGTCCATTATCAACAATTAATGGACGTTGTTGACGTTTTGGCCTCCACATGGTCCATTAATTCCATGGACACCTTGTTGGGCATCATCTCTTACTTAATGGACACCCAGCAGCCAATCAGAATTGAGTATTCACCCAGATCATGATTTAAGCCCACTTCATACACCTTGGTAACCTATGGGTTAAGATATTGCAACATCCCCAGTTCATCTTTAGCCAGGGACCTTTGTTGTATGTTGGACTTCAGCCTGATGACACATCTGAAGGGCTCACTGCCATGGCTCGGGGGCTTCTACTACTGCAGGGAGGTCAAACAACTAACCAAGAGCTTGTGGTAACAACCCTTAATAATGTTCATACCCAAAATACCTGGAACCTATTCTTACCTTATCTGCTCAGGGAGGTATCTTACTACCAGCACACCTCGTCTGGGCATCATTTTACTAAGCACCTCAACGTCTAGCTTCAGGTAGCCAATATAGGGGCTTTTCAACCCATAAGCGGCTCACAGCTACAACCAGTGACATGACTGTAACTTATCTTGAAAGTTTTGCTGGAAGAAACTCTCCCTTATAGTAGATACATTTTAACCTGTGTCGAGCACGTCTCACATACATCTTGTAAAACGTCTGCCATACATCTTGTAAATGTTCTCTGACAGCTGAGATTAGCTACTGCATAAATTCTCTAAACTTCAGAACATCATCTAATTGAATTCATATCGCCAAATGAAGAAAGTTCTGGTACAATTCATTCATGCATCTCTCTCTCACTTCTTTTCTGTCATCTCTCCACTATTGGGATTAAATAATAAAAACAAGAACTGTGATTGGCTGTTTGTGTTTTCTGAACTGAACTCTGATGGCAGAGTGGAAATTGTTGATAGTGAAGACAATGACCGTATATATCTCGTAGCATATCTCCATTCTTCTCCTGCCAACTTACTCCCAGCTGATTAAAAGGGTCAAACCATCAGAAATAACAGGAATAGTAATGACAGATGAAGCTACAGCAGGTCTAATTTGAACACATACATTCAGGCTGCATCTGCCATGGTTTTGGGTTGTATGTGCATAGTATAGTGTTGCAGGTGCTAAAAATCCAAACCTATGCCGTAGGTATTTATGGTAGGACTCGTCAAGCATGAACATGGCTTACTCTGTTGAGTGAGTTTGTTCATATTTAGCTTCCTTCACTTTCAAACCCTGTGTTTTCTCTGTCCAACATGTGCACATTTTACATTGCTGTTTTTTTGGTCATTGATTCTCTTGTCCTTGGCCTTTACAGCACATGTGTGGGTGTTGCACTTTTTTGTGTTGTATCCCACCATCGTTGTTTGAGGATGACCACAGAGTCCGCACAGGTTTGTTTACTGGAAAATGGCCTAATCAGGATAATCACTGTTTATATGGCAAAATCAAACATCACACAGTGTTTACAGGGCACTGCTGCGGTTACTTCATACATCAACTAGATTTGCTGCTGGCCTCCAGAGGAGTTTCGCCTTCATCGCCTCACAAGAACTGTATGAGATCATCAGCGGTCACATGACAAAACTACTGGATGGTATTTTTTATTGTAGATGGTGATTTTAATCAAACAGACCTCAGGACTGTTTTACTTAAATTCCACCGGCATGTCCACATCTCCATCAGACCATATCTCCATTCTTCTCCTACCAACTTCTCCCTGATGATTAAAAGGGTCAAACTATCAAAAATAACAGGAATAATGTTGACAGATGAAGCTACAGTAGGTCTAATTTTAAACAATTAAAAAGATACAAAATTTAAAGGTTAAATTATCCAGCTGTATTGTATGATGAAAACAATCATAACAACAAAAGATGAGACACGGTGGGAATTATGTCATGGCCACAGCTGTACCCTTGTATTTTCCCTTGTGTTTTCTTGTATTTCCCCCACCTTGTGTTTCCTCTGGCTTCTGTGTGCTCCCCGTATCTTGTTGTGTCTCTCTTCTGGCTCCTTACTCTGCTCCTCGGTGAACTTGTCTTCAATGTTCACCACCACTCGCCACTCCGCTCAACTGCCTCGCATCGAATAGTACTCGAATAGTTTTAGAAACCTCTACATCTTCAATGTGATATTGTTTTTCCTGAAAAACCTGATGTATAAAATCAGACACATACAGTGCATGGATAATCCACCAGGGATCAGTAATTCATGCACCAGAGGGCCTTCAATTGAGAGATCCAAAATGCCTGCCGTCGATCAGTGAAGTGGTTTTTCAAGGATATTTTTGCCAATTTTGAAAAAGTTAAGGTAAGAAAAACATGTAATGTCTTTGCCTGAACAAGTACAGAAACTGCCACAATGCAAATAAAGAGGTTGTGAACCAAAAAAAAGAAAAGTTCCTCTTCCACCATGTGGTGGTTTGTCATTGCTGCGTGATAGGCCTTGATTTCAAGCAGATACCAAAATATGTATCGAGTTGGTGGCAATATCGCAAAAAAATGTATGTTTGAAAATTTACTTGAGGAAAATTTAAAGGAAACTTAAAGTTTAATGGTTCAAATTGCTTCGGTGAATTCCGTAACTCAGTCTTTTTGGTTTGTTTACGCGGACGATAAACAAGGTCTGTGCTTCACGCGAGAAAAAAGGAGAAGAGACAAACCACACAAAAAAACTCACTCTTCAAAAAAGGCAGGGGTATACGGCTGGAAGGACCTTTCGCTGGCCCAGCCCACGGCCAGGGTTCGAACTGACCCTCCGTCGAGCGCTCTTGCTCGCGTTCACCCACCCCTTTCCTGTCATTATCACCTTAAAGGAACTGCTAACACCATCAAGCGACAAGAGACCAAAATAGGCTAGTCCGAAGTATGATCCTGCTGTGACCCTGACTTGGATCTAAAAAACCCAATCTGTGAATCCCTCTGGCACGTCCCCCCGCCCGCGCCGCCCGCCCCCGCCCGCGCCCCCCGGCCCCCGCCTCAGTTTATAAATGAATAGGAAGCATGGGGGGTCAACCAAAGGAAAATTGCTTCGCGGCTACACAGGGTTCTGTAGAATGATTGACTACAACACAGGAAGACACGCGCCCAACTAGGAGCTCGTTGCGTGCTTGTGGTGGTATGGGTGGCGAAACGGCAAACGCGCGATTAGATTCTGGAGACGGTTCTTTTTAACAGACAGAGCTCGCCTGAGGGCCTGTAGCCTCAGTCCAGTCCATGGGGGTCCATCTTGGGCACATTCCACGATGTGGACATGGACACCTGTGTGTCCTCTTGAGCTGGATGTGTGTGGGTCAAGGCAAGACACTGGCCAGCGAGCCGTCCCAAGTTTCCAATCCTTTACCCTATCTGTAAGCACGAATAATAATAGCGGTGGTTTTCTTTTCCTTGCTGCCAGAATCGCAGTGAGGTATCCTACTGTACTGTGTGTATGTTTCTGTGTCCGCTGTAGGCCAGTAACATCGCGGGTAGGCGCCATCCAAGGCCGCCCGGCCCGCGCCCCGTGCGGTCGCGTTCCCTTCGAACCGGCGTGGGAGGGCCCGCGCTTGCAGAAGCGCGCGCGTCTCTGGGCTGCGGCAGTTCTCCTGGGCAGCGCCCCAAACCGAACGACCTGCTGGGTCATCCCCCGCCCCGCCGCCCCGCCGACGGTTACTTTGATGTCCAAAGGAGAAACTACAACCTCCCCAGGAAACATCCAGTGAAGCAATTTCATTCTGTGAGCAGTTTCAGGTCAGCTCTTCAGATCTTTGATTTTATTTCTCAATGCCCACAAACATTCTGGTGAAAATGCAAAACATTCTTTAAACTGGAAGTCTTAAGACTTAAAGCTCAGCAATGCTGAAAATAAATAAATGTTTTTGTAATACAGAATAACGTTTGTGATTTTAAGTTTTAAGCAGTTTGACCTTACTCAAATCAATCTAATTTTTTTTTTTGTGGTGTCCATAAAATAATGCTTTCTTTGTCACAGGCTCCTTAAGTGCCGATTGAAGTGGTGACAAGTCGGAGGTGAAGGGTACAAGGAACACATTTTAGCTCCAAAAGAGTCAGGAAAAGTCCAAGATCAAAGTCTATCCAACCAGTGAGAATTCATCCAAACAGTAAACCGATCTACCTCCTGGACAAACTAGGTAACCCTAAGCTGATTTTCTATGATTTACAAAATTATGGTAGAGTATCCACTGTTACAGAAATTATGTTGATGTGCCAACAGCAGCACTGGGTAGAAAACTCATAAGCCACTATGTCATTATATCTTATAGAAGAGCATTTCTAAGGTTTAGGGTTAATGGAAAATCAAGACAAAATTACCTGTTCAGAGAGTTAATCCTGTATGCAGCAACTTTCATTTTCTGCAAAGCTTCCTTTTTACTAAAAGACTACTTTTTAATAAAAGTTTGCTTTCCTAATCCTTCAACCTCCAGGCACCAAGTGCTATAATCCTCTTCCAAATTGCAGCTCACCTGCCATGCTGCAATTCAGAAGCCCTGTAACAAAAAACAATATGTTGATATTTATCAGTGGCCCATTAGAATGAAGCTGTAAAAGCTTAATTTAATCTCCTTTTCTCTTACATTTCCTCAAGTTACATTTCAGAGTCTGTCTCATTGGACGAGCAAACTGAGACCTGCCAGTCTAGCTGGTGAGTGTTTGGACTGTCGTCTTTTTAAGATCTCATTTAGAGGTGTCCTGAGCTGATTCCTAAAGACGAGTATTGGGGTGGGGAGTTCTGAGCAATTTTGAATGAAATCTAAAGATAGCGCTGTCCGATAATTTTCAATTAAGTAACCTGTAATGGTGAATGTAACCACTGTACAAACCAGAGTTGTTTTTCTGATCATCGCAACACTCCAGAGGGGACGCGAGCGCTTCTCTCTAGCTGGTCTCTTTGACATTAAGCTTAAAAAAGTCAATGTAACGTTTTGAACCAGGACCTTCAGTTTTTGGATCAAGTACCCCGCTTAATAAAACATATTGTGTCAGACATAATCTTATTATATCAATGTGTCCATACATATTGTAATCAATATTTAGTTACATATCAATATGCAAGTGACATTGGTGGAATGAAAAACAGTAATTAGTGACAGCTGTTTGAGTAGTGGTGGCAGGTGAGCTGGACTATAACACCAACCTAGTGGAGTCAGTTATGTAATATATTGAAGCTTACAACTGGTGGATCAATGTTGTGTTTGAGTAATGTCTCCAGTCTGCTGCTGTGAAGCTCTGGGTACCAATAGTACACCCAGGGCCCCTTTAGGTAAACTAAAACTGTGCTGCTTTAAATTTTTTTGCTGACTACAATAAATCTGTGCAGACCCCTTAACCAAAAATTGTTATAAACTAATTAATCAGATTACAATAGCACCTGAGATGGAGATTATCCTGACGTGTTGACTGTTCATCCGTAGATGTCTTAACAGAAAAATGTCTAACCCCAGGACTCATTCAAGGACCCCCCACCTGTGATGATAACAATGTAAACCGACTTGTCCTTTAACCTATCTTTCTGTTTTTCTGTTTTTTTTTTGCAGTACAATATCATCGAAATTGAGGTAAAATATTATTCATGCAACACTGTTTTTTTCTTATGTACATTCAGTACATTTTAGACAAACCAAACTTTCTGTGAGGTGTAACCTCAAAACTCCCAAATTTCTTATGTCGATGCTGACATCAAGATTTCACAGTATGAAATGTATGAATGATAACGTAAGAACAGTAGATTTCTACAGCAAACATCAATGAAAATTAATCTGTTATGTGTCATAACAATACATACCAGAAAATGTACAATAAATGTAACCTTAAAAATTCATTCTTGGGGCACCCTGAAAGCTCACCTGTAGAGCTGGTGCTCCATGTTCCATGAGTCCTTGCTGCAGTGGCCATGGGTTTGAATCCAACCTGTGGCCCTTTCCTGTCTATCTTCAGCTCACCTATCCAACAAAGCCAAAAAGCCCATAAAGCATACATTAAAGGTCAATTGACCATTGAAACTAAAGAAACTGAACTAAAAAATCATACAATGTTTTAAAGCGTTTACTGTAAATTCTAGCATCCTGTTACAGTCTTCATCAGTTGATATAGTTCGCTCAGTTTTGTTTTTGTTTTTGTACTGCGCAAAATCCATTCAAGACTGTAATATGCAAACAGTGATATAAAAGCTAGTAAGTGGAGATTTTGTCAAACTGCATTAGACTTGATGTTAAAGGGATATGAAACAATTATATATGCTCTTCTTTGTTCATATATCTACAAATACACTATACACACTGATATCAATATATCAGCAAGTGGGCACTAATATTAGTGTATATTTGGTCGAAAACAATGTTTTTCATATAACAAATACAATTTGACACTATCTAAATGTATGCCCAACAACATGCAGCACGATTAGCACTGTATTTCTGTGTGGCATGTACATATTTTCTGTTTAAGTACCAGTTCTTCCCATTTATCCTATCAATCAGGATGCTAACAGGAACAGGATTGGACAGTGGCTGAACCAAACATCCAATGGTAAAATACTGCAGCTTTCTTACTCCCTGAACTCTGAGGCCCGTGAAGGAAGCTACAGCGTTATTGTGTCGGTTGGTGAAAATAAACTGCTTAGTCACTCACCATACTGAATCAATTTTATATGATTAAGAGTGAATGAGTGAAAGGCCTTTACTTACTTTGCACATACTTCAGTTTGATTTTCTTCCTGCTCAATGTTTGCTTCATCAGATGAAATCTATTTTTACGTCAAATTTTGGGCAAAACTGGGGACCAAATATGGTTGTTGCATTTAATTGATACATTAAAAAATGGATGGAAAAGTAAGGGATAAAAATCAACGTACATATTTCTCCACCTTGAAGTGGTGATGCAAGTTTATTTTCACCAACCGACAACAATAACGCTGTAGCTTCCTTCCGGGCCTCAAGAGTTCAGGGAGTAAGAAAGCTGCAGTATTTTACCATTGGATGTTTGGTTCAGCCACTGTCCCAATCCTGTTCCTGTTAGCATCCTGATGATAGATAAATGGGAAGAACTGGTACTTAACAGAAAATATGTACATGCCACAAGAAATTACAGTGCTAATCGTGCTACATTCAGATAGTGTCAAAAGCACTTTAGAAAACTTGCGAATCTTCAATTGACAACATATAATTAACTGCTCTCAACAGAAATCCAACCAGTGTATTGGCAGGCTAATAGTAAGCGCACCTTAACTGATACAGGTAATATTGATTCAGTGGTTTGTAGCTTCTGTGCTGTTGCAGATATAAGACCAGAAATGATGGCATAAAATGAGGTTTATGTAGTTTGAAAAAAATCTTAACTTAAGTCCACTTAACTAGGCTTTTATTTTACAGGCCCTCTCGTCCTTGATTGTTCCTGTTTTGCAAAGTGCAAAAAAGGGAACAAAAAATCTACTACTGCATCAATCCTACTGATTAAAGATTACTGGTTATCAGGATGCTAGAATCTCCAAGGAATATAGGAAAATGTTAGATTTAGTTCAGTGTCTTTAGTTAAAGTATCTTTAATATATATATATGGGCCTTGTTGTTCTGTTGGATAGGGCGAGCTAAAAGATGACAGAAAAAAGGGGACAGAAGTGGACTGACACCAAGCAACCGGGCCTACAGGTCGGATTCAAAGGGCCCAAGAATGATTTTTAAGGGGTTACATTTAAGTTGTTTTTTTGGTTTATATTGCTATTACACATAACAGATTCATTTAGTGATGTTTGCTGTAGAAATTGACTGTTCTTACCATTCATCATTTCATACAATTTTTATGTCCTGGAAATCTTGAATGTCTGCATACGCATAAAGAAATTGGAAGTTGAGTTTTGAAGTTACACCTTCACAGAAAAGTTTGTCTGTCTAAAAGTACTAAAATGTACATAAAAAAACAATGTGCATGATTAATATCCTACCTCAATTTCGATGATATTGTACTGCAAAAAGAAAAAGAGAAAGTACTGGTTAAAGGACGAGTTTGGTTTACATTGTTATCATCACCAGTGGGTCCTAAATGAAGTCCTGGTTAGACATTTTTCTGTAAAGATCTATGATCGAACCCAGTCAAACACTCAGATAAAATTCTCGTCTCGAGTGTATGTAATTCTGATTATAGTTTATAACAATTTTTGTATAAAGGTCGACAGATTTATTAACAGTGTCAACAAAGAATTTAAAAAGCCAGCCACAGTTTAGCTTACCTAAAGGGCCTGGGTGGTACTATTGACCCAGAGCTTCACCAGCAGCGACTGGAGACATTACTCATACACCATTGATCACGCAGTGTAAGTCAATATATTACATATACTGACTCAATCGCTGTGTGTATAGTCCAGCTCACCTGCACCACTATCAAAACAGTGCACTATATGTTTTGCATTGGCCACAATGTCACTGATATTTGATATGTAACTAAATACCTTGATTCATATGTAACTGGAACATTGATATAATAGATATGTCCTGACACATACTCGTTTACAACTTCACATTGACTTGACAAAGGTTTTTTTTAATGTGAACGAGACCAGCCTAGAGAGAAGACCGTCCCCCCCTGGAGTCTGTTGGATGCACAGAAACCTCTGTTTGTACAGTGGTTACATTATATTCACAGGTTACCTAATGAAAATATCACAGGCTCATCTTTAGAATCAAATTCATATGCTCAGACACCCCACCCAAATACTTGTCTTTAGGATCAAGGCTCAGACAACCTCTAAATGAGATCTAAAAGAAAGGAGAGATAGTCCAACACTCCACGCAGCTGACTGGCAGGTCTCAGTTTGCTGTCCAAGTGAGACGAACTCTGGAAATGTATACTGAGAGAAATGTGAGAGAAAAGAGATTATTTAACAGTGCTTTAAAAAATAAATGGCATATAGAATAGGCTGAAGAAGTGTATCACCAATGTCTTTGATTACTTTCTAATCATATAAAATCAGCTCGGGTTACCTGGTTTGTCCAGGGAGGTAGACTCGGCTCTATCTGTTTGGGATGAATCGGTTCACATGGTGTGATAGCTTTTGATCAGTCGACTGTTCCTGACTTCTTTCTGAGTCAAATGTGCTCTGGCCTCGTACCTCCCACCTCCAACTCGGCACCACTTGATTCCTGCACTAAAGCAGCCTGTGACACTACTGTTTAGGAGACACCAGACGCAGCCATTAACTCTCTATGAAACTACTAAGAGTCTTCACTCATCTGTTTTCAGTCTGATCCACGTTACAAACACGCTACAATTGCGAGACACATATTCTTCATTACAGAAAACATTTGTTCATTTGTTAGCATTGCGACTTTAATTTGTCGGTCTTAACAGAATGTCTGCATTTTCACAGAACATGCCTGCGGGTACTCCGCGACCTGTGGCCATTGATACTGTGGCGAACACTAAATCAAAGATCTCCAAAGACACGCTACCTGACAACCTGCTGACCGAAAGCTTCAACTGGATGTCTTCTGCAGGGAGGCGGTTGTATTCTTCTCTTGGGACATCAAAGTAACGGTCATCCGACCAGCAGTCCTCGTTGGGCTCGGAGACCGCACAGAACTTGGTCTCCAGCTCCAGCCTTCAAGAACCGCCAGGCTATGCTACCCATGCCTACTGCCTACCACACACAGAAACCATACACACATACAGACCTCACTGCGCGATCCTGACACAAAACGCACACTATTATGTAATTCTGGTCATTAAACTCACGTAACGAGATAAAACTTACGGTCCTCGCACCCGCTTGACCACACAATCCGCCAAGTCAAGAGGACACCACCAGTGTCATGTCGCACATCTGAATCCCAGCGCGAATGCACATGGGACTGACTGAGATGACCTCAGAGTCTATGTCTGTT
>NW_023340257.1:3746309-3751021 GCF_004916995.1 Morone saxatilis | reverse complement strand
ACTAACTCATTTTCAACAACACAATTTTCTATGTCCATCTAATAAGGTACACATATGGACAGCCTGTGCCAGGCAGTGTTAATGTTGAGATGTGCCGACCTCTTCAGCGCTATTTGTATGGTACCCCAGTTATAGTCTACTTTATATTCACATTGTTTCAGCAGAGAGAGATGAGACAGTCCTTATGGCAACTGTCCTGCTTTGTCTCCTTGTAGGATGGGGAAATTATTTCAGGGACTCCTGAAAGTTTCAGTGGTTGATAACTGGGGTACCATACAAAAAAAAAGGCGCTGAAGAGGTCGCAGAAAAAAAAAAAAAAAAAAAATTCTCAACATTAACACTGCCTGGCACAGGCTGTCCATATGTGTACCTTATAGATGGACTAGAAAATTGTGTTGTTGAAAATGATTAGTCACTCACCATACTGAATCAATTTTATATGATTAAGAGTGAATGAGTGAAAGGCCTTTACTTACTTTGCACATACTTCAGTTTGATTTTCTTCCTGCTCAATGTTTGCTTCATCAGATGAAATCTATTTTTACGTCAAATTTTGGGCAAAACTGGGGACCAAATATGGTTGTTGCATTTAATTGATACATTAAAAAATGGATGGAAAAGTAAGGGATAAAAATCAACGTACATATTTCTCCACCTTGAAGTGGTGATGCAAGTTTATTTTCACCAACCGACAACAATAACGCTGTAGCTTCCTTCCGGGCCTCAAGAGTTCAGGGAGTAAGAAAGCTGCAGTATTTTACCATTGGATGTTTGGTTCAGCCACTGTCCCAATCCTGTTCCTGTTAGCATCCTGATGATAGATAAATGGGAAGAACTGGTACTTAACAGAAAATATGTACATGCCACAAGAAATTACAGTGCTAATCGTGCTACATTCAGATAGTGTCAAAAGCACTTTAGAAAACTTGCGAATCTTCAATTGACAACATATAATTAACTGCTCTCAACAGAAATCCAACCAGTGTATTGGCAGGCTAATAGTAAGCGCACCTTAACTGATACAGGTAATATTGATTCAGTGGTTTGTAGCTTCTGTGCTGTTGCAGATATAAGACCAGAAATGATGGCATAAAATGAGGTTTATGTAGTTTGAAAAAAATCTTAACTTAAGTCCACTTAACTAGGCTTTTATTTTACAGGCCCTCTCGTCCTTGATTGTTCCTGTTTTGCAAAGTGCAAAAAAGGGAACAAAAAATCTACTACTGCATCAATCCTACTGATTAAAGATTACTGGTTATCAGGATGCTAGAATCTCCAAGGAATATAGGAAAATGTTAGATTTAGTTCAGTGTCTTTAGTTAAAGTATCTTTAATATATATATATGGGCCTTGTTGTTCTGTTGGATAGGGCGAGCTAAAAGATGACAGAAAAAAGGGGACAGAAGTGGACTGACACCAAGCAACCGGGCCTACAGGTCGGATTCAAAGGGCCCAAGAATGATTTTTAAGGGGTTACATTTAAGTTGTTTTTTTGGTTTATATTGCTATTACACATAACAGATTCATTTAGTGATGTTTGCTGTAGAAATTGACTGTTCTTACCATTCATCATTTCATACAATTTTTATGTCCTGGAAATCTTGAATGTCTGCATACGCATAAAGAAATTGGAAGTTGAGTTTTGAAGTTACACCTTCACAGAAAAGTTTGTCTGTCTAAAAGTACTAAAATGTACATAAAAAAACAATGTGCATGATTAATATCCTACCTCAATTTCGATGATATTGTACTGCAAAAAGAAAAAGAGAAAGTACTGGTTAAAGGACGAGTTTGGTTTACATTGTTATCATCACCAGTGGGTCCTAAATGAAGTCCTGGTTAGACATTTTTCTGTAAAGATCTATGATCGAACCCAGTCAAACACTCAGATAAAATTCTCGTCTCGAGTGTATGTAATTCTGATTATAGTTTATAACAATTTTTGTATAAAGGTCGACAGATTTATTAACAGTGTCAACAAAGAATTTAAAAAGCCAGCCACAGTTTAGCTTACCTAAAGGGCCTGGGTGGTACTATTGACCCAGAGCTTCACCAGCAGCGACTGGAGACATTACTCATACACCATTGATCACGCAGTGTAAGTCAATATATTACATATACTGACTCAATCGCTGTGTGTATAGTCCAGCTCACCTGCACCACTATCAAAACAGTGCACTATATGTTTTGCATTGGCCACAATGTCACTGATATTTGATATGTAACTAAATACCTTGATTCATATGTAACTGGAACATTGATATAATAGATATGTCCTGACACATACTCGTTTACAACTTCACATTGACTTGACAAAGGTTTTTTTTAATGTGAACGAGACCAGCCTAGAGAGAAGACCGTCCCCCCCTGGAGTCTGTTGGATGCACAGAAACCTCTGTTTGTACAGTGGTTACATTATATTCACAGGTTACCTAATGAAAATATCACAGGCTCATCTTTAGAATCAAATTCATATGCTCAGACACCCCACCCAAATACTTGTCTTTAGGATCAAGGCTCAGACAACCTCTAAATGAGATCTAAAAGAAAGGAGAGATAGTCCAACACTCCACGCAGCTGACTGGCAGGTCTCAGTTTGCTGTCCAAGTGAGACGAACTCTGGAAATGTATACTGAGAGAAATGTGAGAGAAAAGAGATTATTTAACAGTGCTTTAAAAAATAAATGGCATATAGAATAGGCTGAAGAAGTGTATCACCAATGTCTTTGATTACTTTCTAATCATATAAAATCAGCTCGGGTTACCTGGTTTGTCCAGGGAGGTAGACTCGGCTCTATCTGTTTGGGATGAATCGGTTCACATGGTGTGATAGCTTTTGATCAGTCGACTGTTCCTGACTTCTTTCTGAGTCAAATGTGCTCTGGCCTCGTACCTCCCACCTCCAACTCGGCACCACTTGATTCCTGCACTAAAGCAGCCTGTGACACTACTGTTTAGGAGACACCAGACGCAGCCATTAACTCTCTATGAAACTACTAAGAGTCTTCACTCATCTGTTTTCAGTCTGATCCACGTTACAAACACGCTACAATTGCGAGACACATATTCTTCATTACAGAAAACATTTGTTCATTTGTTAGCATTGCGACTTTAATTTGTCGGTCTTAACAGAATGTCTGCATTTTCACAGAACATGCCTGCGGGTACTCCGCGACCTGTGGCCATTGATACTGTGGCGAACACTAAATCAAAGATCTCCAAAGACACGCTACCTGACAACCTGCTGACCGAAAGCTTCAACTGGATGTCTTCTGCAGGGAGGCGGTTGTATTCTTCTCTTGGGACATCAAAGTAACGGTCATCCGACCAGCAGTCCTCGTTGGGCTCGGAGACCGCACAGAACTTGGTCTCCAGCTCCAGCCTTCAAGAACCGCCAGGCTATGCTACCCATGCCTACTGCCTACCACACACAGAAACCATACACACATACAGACCTCACTGCGCGATCCTGACACAAAACGCACACTATTATGTAATTCTGGTCATTAAACTCACGTAACGAGATAAAACTTACGGTCCTCGCACCCGCTTGACCACACAATCCGCCAAGTCAAGAGGACACCACCAGTGTCATGTCGCACATCTGAATCCCAGCGCGAATGCACATGGGACTGACTGAGATGACCTCAGAGTCTATGTCTGTTCATTTAATAGTTACTGTTATCATCACATTGTTTACAGCAGGAGGAGATAGAGACAGTCCGGCTATGGCCACACTGTACAACTGCTTTTCTCCGTATTGTGGCCGCTGTTTGAAGTAGAGGTGTATGTGGCTAGCAGAGATCCTACTCAGGTAACTGAAAGTGGCCCCATTAAAGAAAGCACTTGGGTGGGTCAACGCATAAATCGTTGGCAGATTAAAGGTAACCAAGATACAAAATAAGCGCTGACCGATGTGTGTCGGCAACATCTCTTAGTTGGACATGGATTAACAACGTGGCGAACCTGAGCAGTTGCCAGGATTGCATAGGTACATTTAGAAAACATGCTAAGCTGTTCGAGTTGCTGTAGGGATTATATAGAAATTGATGTGAGTTAGGCTGGGGCTGCAAACATTGGTGTTGGTTGAAAAAATTACGCGATATATAGTCTACGTCTCCCCAATAATCTGTTAATGCAGCCATAGGTGATTTGGGGTATCTGATTGTTTTCATATACATTGGAGAGGTATAGAAACAGATAGTGAATGGGGCGCCGGGAAACATTCTCCTTCTACAAGGAACAAATTACTTACACAATGCACATACTTCAGCATTTGCATTTCATATGCATATGTTACTTGTTCTCAAATGTTGTGATGTAGCTTTCATCCAGATCACTACCTATGTAGAATCTATCTTATACGTCAATAATTTTTGGGACCTAAATATACCTATGGGGACTAATGGAACCAATTAGAAATCCATAATAGTTGTTGTGCGTCATTCTTTCACTCCGTTTGGAACTATTATTAATCTGGCAAACATTGAGAGGTCTGTTTGATGGGTAGCAGAACAATCGATATATCAAATGTAGAAGGAATAACATCTTGTGCGGATCTTTGGTTTGTACGTGAATCAATTGAAATTACAAATGTTCATAGATATTTCTCCACACATTTTGATTTTAATGTGTGTTTCGAATAGTCGCAAGTCATTCTACCTTACCACTGTCTGTCAAACCAACCTAGGTACACATTCACCCTTGAACTC
>NW_023340257.1:3745021-3746284 GCF_004916995.1 Morone saxatilis | reverse complement strand
TACATGTGCTTATATACAGTGTCTTGAATTTCCCTCAGGATAAATAAAGTATCTATCTATCTATATTTTATTACATAAGTACAGTCATGAGGCACATTTGCAATTTCTGCTGCTGGCAAGTTGTGGCATGTGACCAGCTGGCCCTTGTGACAATCATAAATTTCAGCATGTTTGTATCCATTGCTTTCAGCTTGATCAGATGATCAGATTGAAAATCACAAGTTTGTATTTTGGCCAGGTTTGATTTTTCATTTCCAAAGGCTAGCATGCAGAAAAAACTGACACTTGAACAGTGGTAAAGCCAAAGTAACTAGAGCAGGGTTACAGATAATTTTACTTTTAAATTAATGAACTCAGCTTCTGATACAATGGCTGACATTTAATTACCACCACTATTTCAAATAGGCCTACTGAAGGAACATTAAGCTATACTACAATAAGTGAAAATGGGAAAATACCCAATGTATTATGGGAATATGTTACATAAAAAAAAACTAAACGGGGCACCTGGATAGCTCACCTGGTAAAGCAGAAAAGGCTGAGTCCTTGCTGAAGTGGGCATGGGATCGAATCTGACCTATCATCCCCTTCTCTATGGAAAAAAAACAAGTCATAACTAAGTGTTTGCACTCAAGTTCCAAGTCTTAATGCGCTCGTCACCAAATGTCATTTAATAACAGAGTCATAATAAATTACAGAGTAAGTATGCTCTTTTTTTTAGTTTAGAGTAGTTAACATGATCTTTTTTCTCATACTGTACATTACTGTGTCTAATTTGTTTGCTTGTTTTAGGTGAACATGAAAGTAAATCAGGGTGGGAATACTCTTGTCTGTTCAAACAGATCATTGATCATAACAAAATTATCTTTGGTATAATTTTTTTTAACTCAGTAATGTAACGTTAAATCTTTATGGTTCTCTCCTGAAACTGGATTGGATGCTGTCAAATTGGCTCAAACTACATGGATCTAGGCAATAAGTGGCGACACACTGGGAATGAATAGTGTTAACGTTAGTTGATTCAGGAGATTATTTGATTCATGGAGATGATTTGATTCTTGGCACACTTTAATACTTTTTTATAATAATTTTTTGGCTTGGGGGAAGGTATCAAGTATTGTCATGTCCAAGGGCTCAAGTTCAAGTAAAGTTACAAGCTGTTGGTCTTTTGATTTTGAATGACCTTTTAAAGTTCAAGTATGAAATGGGAAAAAGTTTGAAACGTCCTTCTATTCACATTTTTCATTTTATTTCTTTTTATTT
>NW_023340257.1:3742449-3744921 GCF_004916995.1 Morone saxatilis | reverse complement strand
CGAATATGATTTTCAATCATATTTTACACATATTACTGGGTGCACTCCATATTTCAAACACACAAATATTGACACTGATATTTTTATCATTATTATTATTTTTTTTTAAATTTATTTAAATTTTTTATTTTTTTTTTGTGGCTCAAGGGGGGCGGCGCCCTAGCGCCCTCTATTGGCCAGCCGCCACTGAATAGTTGTATATATCTTATTGTTTTCACTTCACTCGGTTCATTCTGTTAATGCTGTTCATACTGTATATATCCTATATATTCATATATATATCTATATTGTTTTTTTTTAATATATCCCTGTACATACATATGTTCATTACTCTGCACTGCTTTGCAGTTCTGGTTAGATGGTTAACTGCATTTCATTGTCTAGTACTTGTACTTTGTGCAATGACAAAAAAGTTGAATCTAATCTAATCTAATCTAATAGTGATGATGATAAAGAGCCCAAACTTTGATTTCAGTCCTGAGTCACCAGCACCTCTGGTGTTGGGGAGAAGTAGCCTACCATGCTCAAATCTCAAAATAAAGTACAGTTTGAAATTGTTGAGGTATGTTTATCTTTTATAGTCTCCATAGAACTAACACCCTTATTACAAGCTTCCTTAAAATTGTCACCTGGAATGTTCAAAGACTGAGACTGACCATGATGTTGTAATTAATCTGTGGCAAAAAGGAAAAAGTGTTATATCAACTGGTGAGAACAGTGCTGATGGTGGTATTTTTTTCAAAACTCTTGAGGTTGAGATAATCAGGAGAAGAGACATTATTCCAGGTAGACTGCTCATGTTGGATTGTTTTTTTATCAAGGTGATTTACATTGCTCCATAAGCAACTAAGAAATGTCAATTATTAAGAAAGGCTAGAATTAGCTGGTTAGTTTAATACAGTAAAAAGAAAAGAAAAAAGAGTCAGCAGCACAGTGTTTAGACTGAGCTCTGAGGGGAAACTGAACTGAACTCTGTTAACTGATGTAAGTAGAGCTGTTAACCCCTTTGGAACAGATTTCATCAAGGTTTGATTCAAAAACCAAAACCTGTATTGATCATGTGTCCTCTAACTTTAAGGTAACTCATTACAGAAGAGTGATAAATTATTTCTCCGTCCATCTGTTAGTTAAAACCTCTTTGTCATCTGGATCCTCAGCCAATAGAGGCTTCTGGAAACTTAATACACATATACTTAAAAGATACAGACTTGATCACTGAATTAAAACAAGAAATGCACAAAGTCATTCAGTTAAAAATACTAACTAAAATCGACACATAAAAACAAAGATGGTGATGCTGTTTCCTGTAAAAATAGGAAAATTGAACTCTTGTAAGAAAATAGAAATGGATAATTCAACAGTAAACAGATTTTTCCCTCCATACAACCCATCACCCTTGAGTTCACTCATTGGAGATTCAAGAAACAAATTAAGTGGTTAGTTATATCAGCTAACAGCTAAATGTCAGGAAAAGCCCTGGTCCAGATGGTCTCCCCACTGGGTTTTATCAGTTGTATATTGATGGTAAATGGACTATATTTATATAGCGCCTTTCTAGTCTTCCACCTACTCAAAGCACTTTTACAATACATGCCATTCACTCAGTGATGGCAAAGCCCATCGAACAGAAGTTAACTTACTCATTCACATTCACTCACCGATGACGCAGCATTGGGAGGAGCTGGGGATTGAACCAACAATCTTCTGATTAGTGGACGACCTCTCTACGGCAGCCGCCCCAGTCTTAAAACTGCTCACATAAATGTATAATGAAAGTCTGTTCTAGATAATTACAGACATCTTACCATGAAATATTTGCTAAAATAATTATGGATAGACATATTATGTAAAATACGCTTTTTCTTGTGTTTGTACACACATTTGGGTATTTGGGTGGCCTACCAACACAGAAACTATTAAATAAATCAGACCAGTCTATTTTTTATTTCAGGAGACCTGAGCTCCAACAAGCTGTTCAGATTTTGCTCCCCTTCCTACATGAGAAGCTGATTTGCATTGTACTGCAATCTCCCATGGAGGAGAGCTACTGCCATGTTTGCCCTACAAGCCCTGACTATTCCTGAAATCCTGGAGCTAAGTGCCACAGCTGCCCAGCTGGTCTGTGTTTGTTACATCAGCACAGAAGAGGAAGTTAAACAATACCTTATTTTTAATTGTTTATTTTTATTTTAAAATTTAAATATTTTTAAATGTGAATGAAATGTTCCCAGAAGGACTACAACTGCTCTTGTACTGTATTTATGAGCCTTTGGTATGTCACAACATAAGTTACAGTCACAGTAAATGTTCTGTGTAATCTGTTTCAATAATTGATTAAATAAATTACCTGTTATCATTATAGCACTGTGTGTAGCTGCTGCCATTAGCTAGACATTCGAGATAAAATTCGTAACCTCAAACTGCTTCCTTCATAAAGAACAACATATCACTACAGTTAGCTGCAACAAGGGA
>NW_023340257.1:3739360-3742349 GCF_004916995.1 Morone saxatilis | reverse complement strand
AGAGCTAGTGAACACATTCCAATACACTGGGTGGCGCTATTCACCTCTACGTTGGTTTAGATACTCTGTTAAACAAAACTTTAATTGCAACGGCTAAAAATCAAGGGGAAGACTTGGTCCTGTTAGCCCCAATGTTGAGACAGCGTGCGAGGTGCAGGACAAAATGTCTAGAAACTTGCCCGGAGCTGCTGAGAGAAGCAGCGAATTTGATTGAGGAAGCTCTGAGCAGAACTCCTCCGGCTCCGGCAGCCCCGGCGGCTCCATCACTACACCTGTCCAAGGTAAGCTAAGTAATTTCATGTTAGCCGGGTGTGCTACTAATTAATGACTCGGGACACAGGTGTGGTTTAAATTAGATCGACTCGAAAATGTATTTGTATGCAGTAGGCTCATGATGCTTCGTGCGTAATACGTTCATTGTTAATGGTGGGAGCATAAAACAAGTTCGCTAATCAGCTAAATAGTGTTAGCTGGCTTGAGCATCCCAAGATAGAAGTTGAGGCTGTTTTAGTTGACTGGTGACCATTGAGCTGTGACGTTTTTCCTGTGTTGCAGTGGAGGTAGCAAGGCTTTTTGCGGCGTATAACATTGGAGCCAGAAGGAATATGACAAGACGACCAGCACAAGTCCTAGTTAGCTGAAGAAGCTACACACACACACACACACACACACACACACACACACTCACTATCTGTTGTTTGGCTGACCACAAGGCGGATAAAATTCCAAGCGGACCGTTTAAAGCGGAACTTCTTAATTCAGGACTTGGAGAGCAAAAAGTGACATTTTCAGGTCAGTGCGAAACTAGGCATTTACCAAAACCAAAAAAAGTTTGTACTGTCTGTGGCTTGTTGAAATTATTTGCAGTTCTACTCAGCATTTCTTTTTATAGTGACTCAAACTTCATAGTGTGAATAATAGTTATCACAGGCTTATTTGCTTAGTTATGATTTTATTTTTTTTTTCTTCCAGGGAATGACCAAGATCCCATGGTTATAACAAATAAACTGATGGAAGTGTTTCCAAAGCTCCAAGGGGGAGGCTTTGAATTTCTAAAACTTGTAGGATCTACTCGCAGTCGTAATCTTGCATTGCTTCAGTGTCCCAGCACTGGATACACCCTTGCCTATCTGAAAGATCCATCGACGATGATTGGACAGGCTACAATCTACATACGTCCACTTCAACAGGATCTACCCTTAGATTGTGTACATAAATTTACAGAGACCTAGTTTAATACATAATCAAAACAAAGATTACTGGTGACTTTTCATCATTAATTTAAAAAGCCATTTGTTGTTGTTAGGAGAGCTCACGTCCTGTCTCTGGTCCAGTCATCCCCTGCATCACTTGTCAGAAGGAAGTTCCCTTTTCAGAGATGAAGCTGCACAGATTGAGCTGCAATGGGTATGTACTTCCTAAAGCAATGCAAGGGTAGCATATTCATTTTTGTTTGGGAAAATGTATCTCTTAGAATCTTAAATAAGGGAGTATGACCATAATTTCAATTGTGTTCTTCAAGGACACCCATGCAGGAATCAGAAAGAGAACAAGAGGGAGGCCAAAGTGAAGAAAATGATAGTGAGACAGCCCTAGTCAGTGACAGTGTTCCAGTGAGGCCTGAAACATCAGCTGAGAGTGCAGTAGTACCAGCATTGATTGTCAACGAGGAGTTGGATCGCAAAGAAACAGACAGTGGTTTGTGTCATCACAATAGTGTTGCTATAAGATTGTGTGTAACTGAAACTGAAAAGTCAATAGAAAGATAACGCCTGCAAGATATAATTAGATAAGATAATACAGTTACAGACAATAACATGCAATTGGGTTATATTTTCTATTTTTCTAATATTTTGTTTTTGTTCAGAATGCTGTTTTGCTGTTTTTATGTCAACTCAGCTTTGTGACAGATTCTGAAGATGTTGGGTCTCACGTTTTGTCAGTGACATGGACAGAATTTTCCTCCTTTTCTGTAGAGTGAGAGGATATCTGTATCTGCAGGTAACACGCCAACTCATAACATGTCTCTCTGGAATAGATAACTTTATTGTTGTTTGTTTAGAATGGAAGCTTATTAAAGAACCGGCTTAAGCTGCCAAAGTTTTCAAAGAGAATCTGCTAAGGGAACATGCATCTGGGAAACCCCTTAGAATGAAGATGGATGTATGGGACTGTAAGGGGAACTTCTCTTATTCTATAAACATCAGCAAGAATGGGCATGTCCACTTCACTGTACTCTTGTCTTGTTACCTGTATTAGTCTGCCACTGTTTTTCCACTGTGTTATTATCAGTATTTTATTTCAGGTGATGTTGCTATCGGAGAGGGAGTGATGCGGTACTTTATGACAATCATATCCAAACACCAGTTTGGATTCAGTCTAGATCTTGGTAAGTCTCTTACTATTTTGAAGGTTAATATGATTTTTTTTAAATGTATTTAAGAGATTAATTGTTGTGACTTTATCCCCTGCTCACTTGGTACTTTACAGGAGGAATGGGCCGAACACTGCTATTTAAGGGGGGAACCTGACCATCTTGTTCCAGCAGCATCAGAGGCACTTATTGAAAGCAACCTCTTCCGGGTTGCAGGAAGGATGTTGGCCCACACCTTTCTGCATGACGGTCCCCATGTCACAGGATTAAGTCCTGCTGTAATTCATGTACTGTTCAATGGGGACCCTGAAATGGCAACTGTTGTTACAGAAGACTGTCCTGATCTGCACATCAGGAGCATCATAAAACTGGTATGTAACATAAAAGAAACTTTGCCTTGCAAAAATTATTGTTTGGGCAAATATAATAACTTGTATGATCTTGATTCTAGCTCGAACATGAAGAACTTACACCGCAACAGAAGGACACAGTTTCAGATCTTTCCATGTCTTGGGATCTTCCGGCAGTCACCGAAACAAATCGGAGATGGCTACATAACAAACTTCTACTCCATGCAGTAAGTTCCTGCTGGTTAAGTTCAATTCAATTCAATTC
>NW_023340257.1:3728770-3739260 GCF_004916995.1 Morone saxatilis | reverse complement strand
TGCTTATAAATGCTAAATAGAGGGAATTATTGTGAATACTTACTATACTGTAAATGCTGGCAAACCTTTTTATATGGTTGTCTGGAATACTGTATTTTTCCATTTAAGAAAAACTGCAGTCTCTTAAAGTGGAAACTTGGTCTAATTGAAAAACAAATAACATTCACACTTTCAGTTTGTTTGTACAGTTCGACACAATGAACAGAGCATTTATTGTTCCTCAATGTGAATGTCTCTCACCTCCCTGTATCGTACACGAGAACATGGTCTTCTTTTGTTCAAGCCGCGATCCACCCAGCAGAGCACCTTCTGAGCTGTGCAGGAGACATATTCGCTGGGTCGATCAAATCCAAAAAGCAGATGGAAAAGATCCATTTCTACTTCAGGTTGAATTACTGTAATACACCAACCTCTTCAAAGACTCCTGGGTCTGGGACAAATCCAGAGAGCATTTTGATATCCATGTTTGTACTGCTCTCCTTTCCACTATATCTCTGTTAGTGGGCACAATGTCAGTATTCTTCTAAAATGCTGTAATGTGGATCTAGTTGTTGTTGATTACTTACAGGGATCTTAGCTTCAGATGGAGTTTGGGTCTGGGAGATCTGAAGCAGTCAGCCTCTGGTTTGACCTCCACACTGAGAATGGTGACATGAGCAGGAGTTGGGATGTTGTAGTGAAGAGAAATCTGGGAAGCAGGTACATCAGCAAGGAAAATGAGAACATTCAAGGAGTCATGACTATGCCGATATGGTACATTTCATTTACATGTAGCCACAGGTGTCATTCATAAACATGGAGTTAAGGTATAGTATCCCTCTGCAGAATAAAAGATTTACTTTCTCTCACTGTCCCTTCTGTTAAACTGGTAACTGTGAACATGGAAAACATCTTAATGCATAACAATGTGTAACATAATAATAACAGGAAGAGCTGCAGTGACTACTGACCTGCACTGAAGCACATGCATTGCCTTGCACCTCCAGGCTGTATTTTCCTGTAATGTCCTTTAGCACCTCCTCCTGGTAGAGCAGCTTGTTGTCTTGATTCACTTGTGTCACAAATGTCAGCTGGCCACTGGGAGACTGGACAGTCACTGTGCTTGAACCCTCTGGACAGAACACCAGAGAGGAGTAGAGAGCCAGAGCCTGAAAAACCACCACAGTGTCCTACAACAGACACACACAATTGCATTGTAGTATGCCATTGTGTTCTTTGCTTTAGTTGCATTTTGGATTTGATTTAATGCTAGGTGTGTGTGACGACGTGTGTGAAAAATGTTTGTTCAAGAACAACAGTGGCACCAAGAGGTAAGATGCTGCTAGCATCAGCTGATATAACTGGAGAGTATTTTTTCACTGAAAGAAGAGTAAAGAACGGCACTGGAGGCTTTTCTCAACTGAAAATATATTTTTGGTCTTCTCCTGACTGACTTTAGTAAGACTGAATATGTTTTATGGTTCCTTGATTGGATAAACCATTTGTCTATCACCATCTATCACAGGCAAACCAATATGATCACCTGCCATGTATTTTTTGAAAGTTCCTGCCCTTTTCCAAACAGTTCCCAACAACGACTTCCCAGATGGTTTTAGTCAAAACTATACTATACTAGATAGTGAACATGGTAAAGGTTATACAAATCAGTATTCAGCTCACAGGATCCCTGTGCTGAAGTACAGCCTTACAGAGACGCTAGCATGTGTGTCGGGGGACTGGCATCGCCATGCACTCTATCGCACTTGTCCTCCCACTGGGTCACACAGCGAGTCACAATGGTATCAAACTAGGGCAGTTAAGGATGCAACATCTGTTTCCCACAGGAAAACATGTTATAACTTGTCTGCTGTCTGCCTCAATGCATAGAACCAAAGAAGTGACAGTATCACATGACCACCAGATAACTTCAACAGGGCTCCCGCTCTTTTTAAGAAACCAATTTTCAGGATATTTTCTACTTTCCCTGTGTTCACTTGAGCTGCTGTCACCAGCCAATTGACTACACTACTAAAGGACTCCTCTAACTGTAACATTAATCTGGCCAGCCCATAAGTAACAGTTCAAATCAAGTGGAATCTTGAGTCTTCTAGAAAGTGAAATGTACAATTAACATCACTGTACATGTGTTTACTAACCACATTTTTTTTTATTTGATCAAAAGTAAAAGTGTATGCATGTCCATGGTAGTTCTGAGAGTTGTACACTTGGCTTACCGAAAAGATGTAAGGCTGATAGCTGGTGTGGTTCCGTTAATACGCACAGCTCATCCAAATTTGGGTGCAGGTCTTCAGTAGGAAGAGAGGCACTGAGTTTGGCCAGCAGCACGTAGGAGCTGATCTCCACTGACAGAGAGGCTGACGTTTCTGTTGCTGTCTGAGACCAGTGGAGGAAACCTCCTACAAGCAGCCATCCACAAACAGACCACAAGGCAAGAGGTCAGCTACATTCACAGTAATCAAGCCAGAATGATTTCCTCTAGGAGGATGACTCCCCTTAGTTTAAATCGACTGTGTCTAGGTGCTTCCGAAGGTGAGCATGGGTCTCCATGTCTCCTGCCAGGGTGAAGACGTAGGCCACTGCCTGAGGTCACTGATGGACTCTTTAAGGCAAGACGGGCTCTTGTTCACCACTGGATCATTTAACGGATTAAAAACATGTTTTGATCAGTAAATAATTCAATTAAATGTATTATGTTATTTAAACCAGCACCCATGTAGAAATAATCAAAATTCTACAGAGAAGCAAATCATTTGTAATATTGTGTCATTTTTCATAGTTTTGTTGCTTTATGTACATGAATCTGCACATGAATTGTCCTTTCAGTCATGCAGTTAAAGAGGAAAACAGTGAATAGTGCTAAAAGGGGTCTACTCACAAGTACTGACATATTCATCTCCAAAAACGCAGCAGTGGTGTAAGCACCGAGAGTCCCCTCATCGGACACACCACTCTGTAGAGAGAAGGCATGAGTTACAAATTACGCAATCCTAAACTACTCCTTGTGACTGTGAGTGAAGTGGAGCTGTTGGAGTCTTTTTAAAGGAATCCAATGACTCCCTGTAATGGAAAAATTATTCCTGGTACTGCCAGTCCTTCTGAACTAGAACACTCTGTAGCTTTAATGGCTTTTGGCTTATTATTAGTATTTTCTGGTTGGTACAGTGAAGCGCTAATAGATCTCACTGACCACCCCCACCACAATTCAGACCATTAGCTCTCAGCTCATTACCTCACACAATATGATTGTACTAGAAGTGGTTTACCAGAGTCTATTACAGTTTGTTAGTGTTCAATTTCATACCGATTTGGAATGGCCAGTCATTGTAGCTGGTGACTGACACATAGGGTCAGTGGCCGCTTCTTTTCACCTGTCTATGAGCTCAACCAGGAAGACGTAACACCTGGAAGGTTCATGGTTCTCAGTGCAGTGTCTACACCAGCTTTGTTATTTACTGTTTTGTGACTCTGAAATTTGAATGTTGGAAAGATGTTGTGCAGAGGTGAGAAGGGAGAGGGAAAACACCAGAATGGGTGAGGTATCTGTCTCCAAAGTACAAATAATGCAACTAAACAATTATCTAATATCATGAACTTCCTCTCTCACAATCTCAATGAATGCTGTACACAGCTCAAGGCCTATGTTCAACAAGTCAACAATGTTCAGGCACTGTTAACTCCTCCCTCATAGTTTCAGAAAGTTCCTGGAGTCAAAAAGGGCCATTTTGTCCTGTCTTCCAAAATTTGAATGTTCAGTGCAATGGAAAACCACCACTGATTCAATATCCACTCCATCAAAGAAACAAACAAAAACATAGGACAATAAAACAGCATCATGGGTACGTGGTGTTAAAGTTTGAGCATGTGATCAAAATTTATTTTTGTATTTCAGTCTAAAACAATTCTTCCTCATATTAAAAAAGTTTTAAAATGTTGATGAGAAAAAAAGCTATACAGAAGAGAAAATTGATAATTGATCAGAAAACTTTGGAGAAAATAACACAATTAATGCTGCTGGATGTATTTCTGAAAAAGAAAGCAAACCTAGGAAATCAAAATCCCCACCACATGTTCTCACTGCCATTTAATATATGCTAATAAATAACTAATAAACTAAAACAAAATATACAGCAGAAAAGGTCACAATTTTTGGATCAATCAATTTCCTGGGCCTCAAGCCCTCTAAAACCATAGCATGTTCAGCAACAAGTTTTATATTTGAATTGAAATGTCCCTACACTACACTATACAGAGTAATGTGGTGGTACTTGGAGAGCCTAATATTTTCTGAGGTGGTATGTGAAATTTGACTCTACTGCCGTAGAGCATCATATTGTTTTTACACCTCAGATTTTACATAAAAAACAAAGAAGATATATTGACCGACATTGTAGATAATGTATTGTCATGTCTTCTATTTTTCTTACATTAGTTTGATACGGTGCAAATAAAACAGATAAACAGTGTCAGACCAGTCAAGCCTTTTATTTATTCGACTGGGACACTGCAAATCGACAAAACAAATCTGTTTATTCAGTGACAATAATGATTAGTGCAAAATTTTGATTTAATAATAATTGTCTTCTAGTAATTTCTAGGAGACAGGGCTGGACACTGCATTACATTTTAAATTTATATTCAGTCAAAAGTCAACTAAATTTAGCCCTGTTTAGACTGGAGCCTCATACTGTCACATAATGTAAACATCTATGTAAAATAATGTTTCGAGGCCAACATAGTCTCACAGCACTTGGAAGGGGAGGGTGAAAGAAGGGAGTTCTCTGTTGATCTGCAACTACACCACTAGATGCCACTAAATCCTACACAGTGGACCTATAAAATAATGTCAGGTGACCATATGTACACTGAAACAAGTTTTGCTTACTGTAATCTTTCTTCCTGTTCATTCTGGCCATTAACGGATCTCTTGGAAGATCAAGTGGATACCTTCCAAAGTCCTAAGTGTTCAAACGTATATGCTTATTTTATGCTTATTTAACTTTGACTGTCTTAAAATTTTGGGACTTTGGACTCGCATTAATACATATAAAGTGCATTACATATAGAACCTTTAAAGGCCAGAATGAATGGGAGAAATGATTACAGTAACCAGAACCAGTTCCAAAAAAAACGTTAACCTATCCTTTAATGTGAGTACATGTTAGTACATCAGGTGTGATTCTTACTGTAACTTCAATGATGTTTTACTGTAAGAAAAAAAACAGATGAAATGTTTTAAGTAAATTTTGTTGTATCTGCCTCGGTTGTCCCTAAAGGTTCCACAAAATGCCAGTCTGTAAGTGAAATGCAGCATTAGCATGACTACAAAAGTTACACTGCAAAATTAGTTAACCAATCCGCTTACATGACAGTTCCTTTTTTGATATTCAACTTTTAGTGGAAAGCACTCATTCCTTTGGTTTTACTGCACACAGGCCCAACTGAGATTGGGTGCTATTCAATATACTGAACAGTAGACTAAAGCAACCACCTACCACCTTTATCCTGTATAAAAAATACAGTAAGACACATGACTGCCTGTGAGTAAAGACCTTTTCCAATGCAATTTCTTATTCATATTCAAATACAGTTAATGTAAAGACCCTTTGCTATATTTTAAATTGGATGTTGCTACAAAATGTGCAAAACATTTTTGTTAGGGGTTATTACAGCAACTACAAAAATATTTTTTGACCTTCAAATCTGGTAGGTTTACCCTAAAGTGACCGTGGTTGTGCTATTGACCTTTTATAGAGACTGATTAAACACATAGCCCAGGGTGAATAACACAACCATGTAGATTTGACTTCATTGTGTAACTTCTGCTAAGTCCACCTCTCCAGCTAGTGAGCATACTGTTTGGCTGGGTCTCTAATAGTGTGTTTTTTGAGGTCTTGAAGAAAATGGACAAATCAAATACTATAAAAAAGATAATTATTACGATTCATGAATGTCACAGTCTGCCTTCCTCCTCTCCTGGTCACCCTTAGCCATTTTACATTTTCCAGTTTACTTTGCATTTGCATTCTCCTTCAAGGTCGTCCATATCACGCTTGCTGGTTTTGGCTAAATCTGTTAAAATCTTAAGATACTGCGTCTTAGCAAAGACTAGAACTGCATACCTGAGCAACAGACTTTGTCTATGTGATGATGGACCGGCATTTATTTTTAAAATGACTACGAGGAATCTGCAGATTCCCCCTAGTTTTAACTAATGCGGCGCCTCTGTTGGTTTTGGGAGTTCTCATAATGAGTGTTTTATAGACGACAGAAATTCAGTCCCTTAAAATCAGTTCTAAATTCACTGCTCTTTATGAACTCTACCCAATTGTCGTTTGGGGCAGCAGATGGTCCCAGAAACATTATGGTGTTTTGTGAGCTGCCATAGTGAAAATAATTTACAGTTGTGCATTTAAAGATGACAGATTCAAGTAAAAACAAATGCACAGAGTATCAAAGCTATGCTAGCAGGGATTTAGTTTCACATTCAATGTAAAAATCCAGCATCCCAGAGTCTTCTGGGAAATCCTTCCATTCAGCTGCTCCTCAATGGCTTTAAACGGCGCATCCTCAAGGCAACGATAAGACTCCTCACACAATTCACTGGTGCATAAATTGTTTTCACTTATATTGATGTAATGTTGGCTTTTACGGGTTTCTCAGGGGTGAATATGCATGCAGATCTCATCTTAATCCTCAGCATAATCTTCCCTTCTCTGATTTAACCTTAGAAGATCACATCACATGTACTCAATATTCTTGAAGCACTCACAATCTGATAGATCTCACCAAGGCACTCAAATTTCATTGCTATGACTAACACTACATTTTGTCCTTTCTCTTCTATGATGAAATCCCTGCATCATCGCTCCAACCCATCGGTTGGCTCCCTTGTTCATCGTCGTTGGTTGCAACCATCTACCAAGGCTATGTCGCTCCAAAAGAAGGAATCTTGACCGCGCAAAAGCTCATGAGCTCCTGCTCCCCTTAATGCATTTAAAATATTTGTATCTGCTAATCATATATTTGCATATCAGGTGGTTGCTGGGTTTAGAGTATCTATATCTTTGCTATATGGGAAATGTTGATCTTTGCTTCCTTTTTCACCAGTTCCAGCAGGGGCTTTCTCTCTCTGACTTTTTTGACTCTTCCTTCACAGTTTGGCCTCTCTATGTGTCAATCCTCCCCCATCCTCTTGTGTTGAACAATGCTCCTCCACAGATCAAGAACGGAACACCCAACACCCCAGGGCTTTGGGTCCAACGCATCTCGGTTTTAGGAACCGTTGGTTTCTTAACAAGGATGTGTGGATAATTAAGGTACCTTTGTTTGCTCAGCGTTAAGGATTAGGAACAATATAGCCCTGGAATGTGGTCCTCTACATCTCTTTTGATCTGAGCAAGACTTCACCTCCAGAGAGAACAGCCCTCTGGGGAAGTCCACATCTGGCATTTCTGCGCCCCTTCCCCTAGAGTGGAATTACGATGTTTTTCTTTGGATAGCCATGGTACTCCAGTCTACAGCAGAAGCAACCCTTTCATCGTTCCAAAATGAACAGATTGCCATCCAGGCATGAGAAGGTCGCAAATGTAATGTTCTGTTTGATGCTCCTGGTTCCAGATTTGACTAATTACAGGAATTCCATGTATAAAATATGCTGAATGTTTGATGGAGCCACAGTTGCCACACTTTTGTTCAATGCTTCTGTATAGCATAAGGTATTTTCAAAACGGAATGGTTTTAATCATTTCCCACTTTCCCTTTTCCTCAAGGATTTCGGTTATTTTATTTAGAACATGTAAACCTATGTATTAAGTCATGATGGGTTCTGTGAACGGTTGAATCAAATGATCTCAAACTTTAAAAGACGAGTTATAGTTAATAAAGTTACGTGAAGAAAAAACCCAGAAGAGTGACGCGCGCCGTCAGCTCCTCTCGTTCAGTTCCGCCTCCAAGAATAAGGAGAATATAAACTCTGGTCACTCCCCTTTATTGGGAGAGTTTTGTGTTTTAGTTGTTTTGTTTTTGCGTTCTTGTTACGTCTTCTGATCACTTTTTCCCTTCTTTGGATCCATTCGTTAATACCTCAATTTCCGTACTTTACTTCCAATTTTGCGGACACGTGTTGAATTTTCCTCAAGTAATAACTTGAGGCGCTGAAAGTACTTTTCCTAGTACTTTTTCTATTTTGAAAGCGCAAGACCACGAACGAATTTTAATTCTTTTTGAACTTTTTGCAGCATATATAAATATATCAGGTCGTCAAGTATTGTCGCTTATTCACAGGAAGTGAATTTAATTTAGTTCTGGATTTATGACGACGGAGGATTCGCCAGGCCAGCGTTTCGTCCTCAGTTATTTTTAGACCAAGAAGTTGGGATCATTCCCACAATCAAAGCTGAGACCCAACCACCTGCTAATAAGTTTTAAGACTTTGTCATAAACCAGAAGTACGCTGCAGTGGTTGACTGCTCAAGAAGCGCACCAACTTTTCAGCCGGACACGGACATATTATTCTCCACCCACCTTGACCTCAACGCACTAGCGCACACGCCGCACTGTGGCCTCCTGGAAAGTATTTGTGGTCCGGTGGGATACGTTCTTGACCTGGATTCTGAACAGCAGCCCTGCAAGTACCAGCGGGAAGAAAGGTCCTGAAGTCCTCCTCTCACGACAAAGTAGGCTGAAAACTGCAGTTACATCTGCTGAGTTCTCACACATGAAAAAGAGTTGGTGTCTGTCTGTAAGCTTTGATCAACATCCATTAGCTTAGAGAAGTTTGATTTAGGGGTCTGGTAGATTTTAAAGTTACTCCCGTGATATTTTAAATATTGCCACTGATCACCAAAATCCACCATCGCTCCCTGAATTATCCAATATCAATAATTCCTTATACTGGTCCACATATTCTGTTGTTTGTGTTTTGTATTTACATATTCACTTCATTTCAGTATCATTTTACTTACACCAATTTAGTAATAGAGCCATATATGATTAACACTATGTTTTGTCGTGCAGACTTTGTTTTATGCGGGAAGTCAAGGATCGTGTAAAAGGAATTCACTACTTCAGATTGAATATTGAATATTTATAACATGGAGATTGAATAATTGATTTGTTAGATCTGTGGAATAATTTCCTCCGGATTATTCCAGCAGCTAGACAACGGAGGTCTGGTTGCCCATTTACGAGTGTAATTATTAACTTCAGTGGTTAATTTTCTTTATTATTAAGCAGTGTACTTCCCTACACATTCAAAAGTCCTCCGAAAATTAGCAGTACTTATTCCAACTTGAGTGACAGTGTACTTACTTAGATTCCAGTTTTAGTTCAGTTCGAATATTTTGTGCGACCATCCACACATGGATGGGCAACATACTGTGGAGAATGTAAATATTCACATATAAATGGTTATAGTGCAACAAGGAGAAGTATATAGTCACACCACAGTACTAAATGGATATTATAAGGGAGATATTCTGGAAGTCGGGAAGAGAATTAGCATACGCTCAATCGTTGGAAGATTTTCTACTACAGCTATGTGCTATTTGTCATTATCTGCATTACTTTACCAAAGTACACAAAAAAAGTTGTTGTTGTTGGATAATACTCCTCTATCTTTTAAAGTCTTTACCTTGTGTTTCAGAAACATCATTTAGGATTCAAAGTATAAATTCAGCTGTGTGTATTTTTTCCATCGCCTATATTACATAGGTTTTGCAGAGCTACCTTTTCTTCATCATTCTATTACTGTCATTGTCAGTTCTGTTTAGAGTTTTTGCTGGTGGCTGTCTGTCATCAATGAGCATGGCTTGCCCATAAGCGTGGTCGTCGCAAGACATTTCTCCATTCTATACGATTATGGTTATGTGCGTTGCAATATAAGTCTCGTCTCTGACTTCCATGATTTATATCTCTTATGATCCATTTGTACTGTTGTGTGACTATATATTCTCCTTGTTGCTAATACCTTTATGATGTGAAATGTTTACATTCTTCACGTATGTTGCCATCCAATGTGTGGATGTCCACAATATTGTAAATAAACTGGGATTCGTAAAGTACAATTGTCTCACTAAGTGGATAAGTCTGTAATTTTCTTGGGAGGACTTTGATGTGTAGGGAATTCACTGTTAATATAAAGCTATTTAACACTGAAGATTAATTCACTCGTAAATGGGGCACCACTCGCTGTCTGCTGCTGGAATATCGGAAGGAATTATTTCCAAGTTAATCTAATTATTCACTCATGTTAATATATTAATTCTTGAGTAGTGATTCTTCTTACACGATTCCTGTTCCCCGCATATCAAGTCTGCACCGACAACGACTCTGGTACTATTATATGTCTGTTACTAATTGGGTGTAGAGTAAATGATCTGAATGGAAGGTGATTGTTCACAAACAAAACCGATGATTGGTGGACAGTTGGAATGAATTTATTGATTGGTAATTTCAGGGAGGCGATGGTGGATTTTACGTTACTCTCACCT
>NW_023340257.1:3725074-3728745 GCF_004916995.1 Morone saxatilis | reverse complement strand
ATATGAGTGTAGAATTAAGAAACCAATAAAGGTCTCCTGCAGAGGTGGAGACGAGAGGACAGTCTCCTACAAATGGCAATAATAGCGGTATTAAAACCAATCAATACAATCTACTTTTTATCCACCTGATAAACAAGTACCAACATTTCTATCATCATCTATCAATTAATTTGCATTAAACCCCCAGGGCTTCCAATGGGTCTGTTCATACAATTGTCTTTTCCTTCTAATCAACTGCTCTGTTATGGATGTTGTGATGTCATCTTCTTCTGGGGTCTCCTGACCCTGTGTAGGTAACATGCCAATGCCACTTCTGCCCTCTGTGTCTTCTTGCAGCCTCAATGTTAACAATTCTTGCGACAGGAGGAGCCGGGGATCAAACCACCAACCTACCGAGTAGGGGACGACCCGCTCTGCCTCTGAGCCACAGCCGCCCCACGGTTTGGGTGGGAGGGATGTGGAAAATGAGTCAAGGGAGTAAACGGATAAGGTGTGCCTAAGTAAGTTTGAGCAGAAATGAGATAAGTGCAGGGCATGGTCTTTGTTCCCGAATCTAGTTATAAAACTTCTGTTAATTTCCCATAAATAAGGTTGTTTCTTTTTTAGGGAAACATCCAATATCCAGTAGTCACTACCAAGTCTCCAGGCTGGATGCCATGGAGTTTTGCAGATATAGAGTCAGGAAGGGCAGATTTTATCTTAGGGAAGATAAGCTTCAAGACATGGTTAAGTGCACAACAATATATTAAGATATCATCATTCATCCCTGTCAGAGTTAACCTATTCTGGGGGAAAGGAGTGTTAGTCATTCTCATGGGATGCCCAGTGAGTATCTCATATGGCTACAGTCCAGTTGCCTTATGGGGGCGGCCTCTCATAAACATTAGGGCTAGAAGCAGTACCTCAAACCATAACAACCTTGGTTCAGCCATTAATTTTGTTAATTTCGTTTTTATGGTCTGATTAGCCTTTTCCACTACACCTCCACTAGGTGGATGGTAAGCACAGTGTGTTTTGAGATTTATCTGGAAGCTTTCTGACAGACTTTTATTGACACGATTTACAAAATGAGGACCATTATTGTCAGTTTGGATGGGTGGTCCACATGGCGGAATTATTTCCGTAAACAGTGCTTCTGCTACTGAGAGAGCTGTTGCCTGTCTACTATGGAGGACTAAAAGTGCCAACATTAAATAATCAAATACATCATTAAATAATTACTTAAATGTGTCATTAATTCATTAAAATACCAATTCATTTTATGTAAAAAACATATATAATTATTTCACTATTTAATTAATTATTTCATGGTCCTGTGTTGCAGTGCTTCATGAATTTATTTTATCTGTCAAACTCGCCCATCAAATCAGTAGGTGGGGCTAACGCTAATCTAGTCTGATCCATTGTGTTGGTCTGAAGTAGAGTGCCTGGATAGAGACGATGGAGGATCTTCATGAACCTTCTAGGGACTCAGTAGAGGATGTGGATTGCAGGACCTGCTGACCCAGAGCATGCAGCGAGTACAGCAGAGGAACTTATTTAAGTTCTTGAAGTTTTTTACGCACTTTCCGACCAAGCTATCGACCATAGAGTGACTGCAAATCTAGAAGAAGTAGTCCACCGCTTCTCTGGTACCAGGGCGCATCAGGCCCAACACACACAGGGACCAGGGCAGTTCTGGAGCATCAAGTTCTTTGTGGATTACCTGCTTCAGCGATGTTCGGAGTGTCAAAAAGGACCATCAGGACGCGCATGAAACAAAACGGTTTAGGGTATATACACTAAATTCATGAGTTTTCAGTTCATGAATTGCCGCTCTCATCCACTCAGAAAGTATATTACGTTTAAGGTAACATTACTTGATGTTGATGTTTTTGTTTGTGCAGAAAGACAGACCTCTATTCAGCTGTGAATGATGAGTAGTTAGGCTGACAGTAATATTATCAGCTGTCCGGATGTGCCCCCACCCCAGCCCCTGCTGTAAAGGGTATAATATAATCATAGAAAAGGATATAATCATAGGAGGCTAAAAATCTCAGGTCATGTCTGTTCTGACGATGCAAGTCAGTAGTGTAAAGCTCGAGCATGTGGGATCTTTTATATATTAATAGGGACAATATCTGACAGTACAGTACATTTTTGAGGCTGTGGTGGTTCTGTAATAGTTGACTGTTTTACACACATCATGTCTTTTATTATGACACCACTATTTCCTCAAAATAAGTAGCCAGTGAGTGTGTGGTTATTCATTTTATTTTCCTCCCCTCAGTCTCAAGACTGCAAGAGTCTTTACGCAGAGTCGATGCAAAGGGAGTCTACATGACGTCTGAGGCTGCGTGATTAAGACGACAGCAGTATTCTGTTCCTGGCCCAAACTCTTTGTGGCATATAGATGGCCACCATAAGCTCATCAGGTCAGTGATATTAGCAGATAAACAATGCATCTTTCTAGATGTTTCATTAGAATTGTTTTACAATAAAGTTGTTGTTTTTTTCATGTGTTCACAACAGGTGGAGATTTGTTTTCCATGGTGGTGTGGATGGATTCAGTCGTTTAGTGGTCTACCTGATTGTGGCTGGCAATAATAGAGCTCATATGGTCTTACAGAGCTTTATTGCTGCTGTTGAGCAGTATGGGCTGCCATCAAGGGTATGGTCTGATAAAGGGGGGGAGAATGCAGATGTAGCAGAATTCATGATCAGAAGCAGAGCTACCGACAGGAATTCACACATCACAGGCAGAAGTGTCCACAATCAGCGGTAAATAAATATGTTTGGCAACTAGGCTCATACAACAAATATAGGCCTACCAGTTGAATGTACTTTAGCATATGTCATGTAAATTAACAATTTGTCAATTTTATCCTAAACACAGAATAGAGAGGATGTGGAAAGATGTTTATGAACATGCCCTGGACCTCTTCTATCAGATCTTCACTTCATTGGAAGATCAGGGAACAGTCCATCTTTTCGCACTGCACCGGATCTTCCTTCCACTAATTCAGCAAAGCCTCGACTCTTTCCGAGATGCTTGGAACTTTCATGGTCTTAGAACTGAAAGAAATCAGTCACCACAGCAACTCTGAAGAAGATACAGAGAGCCCTATGGAGGATCCTACTGAAGTCAAAGAACGATCAACTTTAAACACTTTTTAACTGTTTCCTCAAAGGAATTATGGGACAAAATATTGTGCTAAATGTGGACCTTTAAATGAAACATAGGTTATAGTCTCTTCAAAGTCTCCTGAGCTTTCAAAGATCAACCTCTGACCTGTCGTTTCTACGGTGCATACTATGTAAACTGTATTATTTTAAAAAACTCAATTGAATAGGCAACATTTAATTTCTCACTGACTTGGTGACCAAAAATAACAATCTTATGTAAGGACATGTCAAACTAGTACAAGATTGATCATGCTTGTCCTCCATTCAGGTTCCTGAAGAGTATGGGATCGACTGGAATGGACCTCACAGTCTTCATGGAGGCACTGTGTCAGTCCCCAAGGTTCAGCTGGCCCGTGAGCTCTCAGATGAAAACGTTGCCATTTTGCCAGCTCCAGGAGTTTCTGTAACTGATGCACTTAGATTATATATGTAGAGATTGTGCAAATTTGTGAATGTATTCATCAACGGGGTTTGCAGGAGGTAAATTCAAAACTTCCTCATGCACG
>NW_023340257.1:3722722-3724974 GCF_004916995.1 Morone saxatilis | reverse complement strand
ATCTCTGCCAGTGTCCCGGAAAAGGGGATTTGGCATGGTGTGTTCTGCCTCATGTGTTTATTGTTATAATCCGAACTCCCCACCAGTCAACCGGGAGAGTCACCCTGTTTTTTTTGATTGTGTTGGGCAGGAACCCAGAATGCCAATGGTATGTTCTTTTGGTTCGGTCGGAGTTGAGAGCTTCCTGTGGGTGGGCTCTATCAGAGTGGGGGTTCAAGGCACCCAAGCCGTTTGCCATGTAGCATTTGTGAAGACAGAGAGTGCTTGAAACCATGCTGCTAATCGGCGGAAGCGAGTTCACAATCAGCCATGTCAGAGATTAGTACGCAGCAAGTTGTGGAGGGTCCGGTTGAAGCGCTCGCACTGACCATTTCCTTCCGGATGGTATGGGGTTAGGTCGAGATTAAAACGCAGCACTCAGAAGAGTGCTACGAGGGGGCTCTGGCACAAGGTTAATGTAATTTGTAAAAATATTCTAAGGTCTTTAAAAATGAACCAAATCAGTTAAACAATATCCCTACTAAAATAAAGGAAAAAAGAAAAAGATAAAATGATTAAGATAATTAAAACAGTTAAAATAAAAAAATAGATAAACTGATAAAAGAGATAAATTAAAAGAATTTTTATTTAAAAGGGACAGGATGGTTCGACCATACAGGAGGGCAGCGGGAGATTCATCCCCAGCTAATATGGTGTCGACCCCACATGTTAAAAGAAGGGGGCACACCTCCAAAATTGCCTGAAGGTGTCTAAAATAAATTAAAATAATTTAAGAAAATGTTTTATATAAAATAAATAAATAAATAAATAAATAAATAAAAAACAAACAACCACAGTCATACTAACCTAAGAATAAATATGGGCGGGTAAACACATTAATCTCCCAAGAAATTTATATAAACCAATGATAAAAAGATAAAACAAAGGGGTTAATAAATGTACAAACCATGCAATAAATATATAAAAACATGTAAAAAAAGTGCCATAAAACATAAGTGCTTAAAAATAAATTAGTATTCACACCAAAGGGAGAGAAAAACAAAGGGAAAAATATTTTTTTTCTTTCTTGTGTTTGCCCGCCCATGCCCTAATTTCCGCAGTCATACAATAACAATCATACCTGATAAAAGAGACACACAAAAAAACATATATAAAAAGAACCAGACCTTATTTAAATATACACCTCCATATACTCAAACATATATATAAAATTGAAAGATTTAAAATGTTGAGTAAAACTAGTTGGAGGCATGCCCCCCTTGCCTTCCGTTAAAAAAGAACATCTAAAATCACAGCAGGCGCCCCCGTTTCCAGGTTCTGCAAAAAGAAATAACTAGCCCCTATCTATGTTGTAAAATTAGGTAAAAAATATAGTAATAAAATTCATAAAAACATGCAAAATATTATCAATGTTCCCACATAAAATTCATAGGTGGTGTCATTGATAAAATCCTCAAACAATAAAACCATAATTAATATATATATATACACAACCTATCAAGGATAAAACAGAAGTAAAATTAGTAAAAAAAACCTCACACATTAGTAAATATTATTAAATAAAATTTAATAGAAAAATAAAACAGACATAAGAGAGGGGCATATAAAATTCACAGGAGTACTGGTCGAGGTGTAAAAAAGAGGGCGCCAAACTGCAGGCAGTTATGCTCTCTGGGGGAGGCACCATAAACTGTATTGCCGTTAAATAAAATGGGGTTAAAAAAGTGGATTTTAATATTTTTCATTTAGTCCGTTAGGATCTATTGTTTTCAGTTTATGTATCCACTTTCTCTCCAGCTGCCCGTCGTGTATCGTCGTCAAAAATGTCACTCATCCAGCCAAGCTTTGCAGGTTATGTGGGGCCATTTGTATGAATATATGTAAATATAAATGCTCGTACGTTTCCACCTATTCATTTCTTATAAACCTGTGTTGTTTAATGGTATGTTGATTTCATTACCCGTCTCCCCAACGTATAAAATATGGCAAGCCTTGCATCTAACAGCATAAACTGCGTTCCTAGTTTGTGGTGTTAAGGCCTGCCATAGGTTCACTCCATTATGTGAGCGGTTGTTAAAAAGATGGGGGAGACGGATAAATCCAATGTCCAACTCTCGAAGCGCCTCCCTAGTTCTGTTTGTGTTGTTATTAAAAGCCGTGTGTATCAAAATGTCTTTTAAGTTTTTGTTACGGCGGTAGGCGGAGATCATACGGCACCCCTGCAGCGCGTCACAGCCCTCCCTCGCCCTCTC
>NW_023340257.1:3722557-3722689 GCF_004916995.1 Morone saxatilis | reverse complement strand
ACTTAAAAGGTTCTTGTGACAGTCAGAGTAAGTTAAAACCAATGGGACGAGGGGCGGGCCGGGCGGACGCGCCGCAATATTTTCATAATTTTGTGTGAAGGTGCCTCCGACCTCCGCCTTAATGCTCCTAAG
>NW_023340257.1:3716310-3722532 GCF_004916995.1 Morone saxatilis | reverse complement strand
CCTAAGGAAGCCTTCGAGTAACCCCTAACCTCAGCACACTAAAAAAGAGTGCTACGGATAGGTGAATTCTGTGGAAGCGGATCATCTGTGACTTGATCAAGACCCCTGTACGTGTGTTTAGGGTGGAAACTGGTTTTGTGCAGAAATTGCTGACGGTCAGTGTCTTTGAAATAGACTATTAGTTGCTAATTTTTTCGGGCCGTCAGAGCTGCAGAAGAAACCGTGTGTCCAAAAATTCCACTGACTGTGTCTGTAAGTTATGTTTGAGTTTTATTTTTAGGGTGGTGTTGTTGAGAGTGAAGAAATTGTCAAAATATTCATTTCAGATCACATCCCAGAGACCGAAGATGGATCCAGGTAACGGTAACTAAGAGGTTTGTTTTTTAATTAATTTCTGAAAGCTGTTTTTGTTTCCAGTCTGCTAAATAAATTCTGCATATGAAGGTAGATATTTCGGCATGGCACAACCGCACAACTGAGAGTATAGTGGTTTCTATTGTTAAAAGAAGTGTATTCAAAAATATTGGGTGAGTGTATAAATTGCGGAATAACCATCGTGCAAATATATTTTCGTTATTTTTCTAATGGTGTGATGGGTCTGGTGTGTATCTTAATCTGAGGTATGGTTAATTAGAGAGAGACAATGCATCCCAGAGATGTTTTCTATTGATAATCTGAATCCACCTGTGCAAAAGTCAAGGAATTAGAATAGAGACAGACATATACGCTACATGAGTGAGAAACAATACTAATTGTATGAATAGAGAGTGTCAGTGTAAGAAAATACATAAAGATGGGAAAGAAAGACATAAAATAGTAATTAGCAAAAAACGCAAGAGTAGAGACTTAGAATGAGCTAGATTGAAGCCTAGATGATGTCCAATTTGTGAGATGACATCAAAAGAAAGATAACGCAGTCCCTATCATACTGTGATTTAGGCAATAACGCTCAGTCCTATGGATTGCATTGCAGTGCTAATAATTGAGTCATAATTTTACCTCAAGTACCACTCACTTCTACTCCTCAGTCTTATATTCTCTCAATTAGCATACGAAAGGATAATGAGGAGAAATCATCATGTTACATTACACAGGCCAGAAAATGTTCTTCCTGTGACTGGGTATCCTGAAAGTTTTATATTAGAGATAACAAATGCCATAATGTTGGTCCCTGAATATAACCTAGGGTTGAGTTTGCGAGAGTGGTTGATAAACATGTCTATGTGGGACATCTGTAAGAGATGTAAAACTGTCAATGATTGATCTGATGTCGCGAAAGTCAATTCCTGATCTATACTAGGAGCGCCGGGCTACGGAACCATCAAGAATAGGAGGACTCCCCAATCCTACGATACCCCTCTGAGTATGCTCTAGGTGGAATCTTTGACGGGTTAGGACTCAATAGTAAGAAAGAAGCATGGATACAAACACCAGGCCTGGGCCCAATACTCAGGACGTCTCTTGGCTCTTATTTTCTTATATGTGTTGCAATTCGCTTGAAATTATAGTCTATTATGTCGCGAGTTAATGTGTTCCAGGTATGAAAGCTCTTATAGTCAGTATTGTGTGCTCTTTAATGTTCCTATATATATAGTTTTTGGATTATTTACGTTGCAACATGTAAGGAGGAGTGTTGAGATGGGTATTAGAACATACCGTAGACAAGGTACAAGTAGTTACCAAGAGTATCTCTACTTTTCACAACATAGATTTATTGTCAGATGTCTCGATTAATTACTCTCTAACAAACTGTAATTGTGTCTTACTCCTCTCACTGTTGTATTGACTGACCTATTTGGCCTCCACTTAATGCTCTGATCCGTTTATCAATAAACTTATTGTCAGAATCGTGTATGACTCTTTCACACCATGGTAGTGTTTGTATAATTAATGTGTTGAGTCATTCCGCTGTAGATGTTTATATCAAAGATGGCGGATAGTCGTCTGTTGGACACGGGGGGCGCCATTCCTAATGTAGCCGTGCACATGTGTCATAAGCTGGTATGTTAGAAAGGTCTAATGATATTGTCTAATCTAACTAAAATTAACTGGTGTAATAATATTTGATTCTGGTGTGTGGTCCCAATGGGACGGTCTTGTTAACAGGAGCACAGGCTCCGCCCCTGGTGCTCCCATAAAACGTGATCCATTAATTTAAGCCTCCTATTGAAGACGTGAGACCCCTCTTGAGCTCACCGCCGCAGGTTGGACGGTTTTGGGTGTGGGAATGAAGGTGAGTCCTTTCCAGTATCTCCAGCTGTGCGGCTGTTAAACTGAGTGTATCAAGAAAGATTGGTGATATTTGAGTGGAAGGGGTATTGGAACAATGACCCCCCGTTTACAGTTTAGCTGTTGTATTTGAAGATGAGTTGTGCTTGTGCTTGGGTGTCCAGCATGCGACGAGTCTCTGGGGACAGATCGAAGGAGAATTTGGGGTTAATTTCGGGGACGGACAAGTGCATTTAGTTGCTATCAGGTGATTCAGTTTGGTGAGTAGATCCTTTTTTCTAGTGTCAACCTGTTGGAGAAACTTCTATTGACTGGGGATGTCAATTGTACGTTAAGGAGATGAAGTGACTGATTTAGTTAATTGCTGCAACCTGCTCTCCAGGTGTGGTAGACTCCTGTTCCTGGAGCAGTTTGTTAAGTCCCACAGAAAGGACAACCTGTTGTGTGTTATTTAGGGTGTGGTTTTTTAAGAATGACGACTCGTGATGAAATGTTCTCCGGGTAACTGTAATCTGTATGTGTGATTTGTGAATTGTGGGATGCTTTGAGCGAGGTATTGAATCACCTGATGATGAGGGTCTTCTTCTGCACCTTTCCAACGACCACTCCTGTAATTTTCCTAAATTTCAGTTAGTATTTATACTGTAGTATTGTACTGTAGTATTGTACTGTAGTACTGTAGTATTTATACTGTAGTATTTGTACTGTAGTATTGTACTGTAGTATTTGTACTGTAGTATTGTACTGTAGTATTTGTACTGTAGTATTGTACTGTAGTATTGTACTGTAGTATCTGCAGTAACTGTAAACCAGAATATCGTGGAGTTTTCCACCAACGTACAAAAAAACTACTTTATGGCTGATTTTGGTGAATCCGGATTTTATAGTACATACTATAGAATATACTCAGCTAACCGCTGCTGGGTTGGTGGACTGGGTTGGTGGGGGGCCCCCACTAGATCCGCCCCTGATTATTCCTAACTATCATTAATGTGCTTTTATTGTGAAACCCGACGACAGCATATTCCCGGTAACTTGCCGTGTCTCCAGCAGTCTGTGGACTCTGCTGCTGGTCGTGTGTGATCCGGATCATGGAGCTGCTGTCTGTGCTCTAACAGTCCGGCTCCCCCCGCGGAGCTTCAATATGCTGCTGATGGGAAACGAGTCCTCTGGCTGGGCTGCGCTCCCAGGGTTCAACCGCTCCGAGGCGGAGGACGGGTCTGGAGCCGGGCCAGAGTCGGTGGTCGTGCCGGTGGTGTTCGGGCTGATCTTCGTGGTGGGGGTGGTGGGGAACTCTCTAGTGATGGTGGTGATCGGGAGGGTGAGGTACAGCGGGGCAGGGGGCGGCGGTGGGAGAGGAGGAAGGACGCGCTCCAGCAGCCCGACCAACATCTTCATCCTGAACCTGAGCGTGGCGGACCTCCTCTTCCTCCTCTTCTGCGTCCCGTTCCACGCCACCATCTACTCTCTGCCGGAGTGGGTGTTCGGAGGCTTCCTATGTAAGTTCGGACACTTCTTCTCCAGCGCCAGCATGCTGGTCAGCATCTTCACGCTGGTCGCCATGTCCGCAGACCGCTACATTGCCGTGGTGCGCTCCGGGAAGTCTCCGTGCGTCCGGAGCCGCCGGAATGCGCTGGCCGGGGTGTGCGTCATCTGGATGCTGTCTCTGCTGTGCTCGGTGCCGGTGGCCCAGCACCAGGTTCTCACCAGCCACCCCAGCGCCCCCAACAGCACCTTCTGCTGGGAGCAGTGGTCCGGAGCGTCCAGAAGGTCGTACAGGGTGACAGTCCTGCTGATCGGGTTCCTGCTGCCGCTGCTGCTCATCAGCTGCTGTTACACCAGGGTCAGTTCAAAAAACAGCTCATTTAATGTTTGACTGGCTGTAAAACGCTCATTAATAACACAGCGCAGGGGCCAAAGGGCGCGCACAAAGTCCTGATGGTTGTAAAGACCGTGCGTAAAAACCTTCGCAGCGCACGCGGACAGCAGCCCAGACAACACCGGGGTGGACTTTCAAAATAAAAGAGAGTTTTTGTTTAACAATTTTCTTTTTCACTTTTAAAACATCTGATGAAGACAAACAGTCCATTTATTTTTTAGCTGTTTCTCTCCTATGGAGGACCAAAGTTGGCTCTTTATTAATAAATTAGTGCTCAGTAATTACAGGTGCCTTTCTAGTTTCCCAGAGCTGGTCTACAGTGCATCATTTAACATTTAAAGAGGAACAAAGATCCATAAAAACTCTTTTTTATTTCATTACTGTTGTTGAGCGTGATGATAAAAAGTGTGGACACCAGGGTTACCTGGGAATGTCTTTATTAGAACATCTGCCACATGAAATGAGACTGATGCTTCATTTTCCTTCCCATGTTGATTTTTACTGTGGTTGTCATGGAAACTACATTACAGCAGAATTAATAGGCCATATGTTTGTGATATGAAGCCTAATAGTCGGTACTGGTAATGAACTTTAGTAACTTAGTAAATGTGTCTGTATCTTTCTCTTCCTCTCACCTTCTGACAGAAATGTTGAGGTAAGCTCGAATGTTGGCACTAAGGAAGGCTTTCAGTGTGTCGCTGCTAGCTCCGAGGTTCTGGTGATGAGGAGCTTGTTTTGCTAACCTCAGCACAAGTTGCTAACGGCGTCCGGGCCAAACTAGCACTTTGGTTCTACATTACGTGCTTCAGTCTAAATAGAGTTCAGTCTGTGTGACCTCTGTGACCCCTGTGACCCTTATGACCCCTGTGACCCATGTGACCTCTGTGACCCCTGTGACGCTTTTTGTCACAAACACACAACCGCCACAGTCCGACTGTTACTGTTCGTATTCACACTGTTTGTTTTTCCTTCCAGGTTTTATTTCATCTTCATAAAAAAATGAAGAACATGTCCAAGAAGTCTGAGCGCTCCAAAAGAAAGGTACAGTCCTCCTCTTCCTCCTCTTTATCCTCTTCCTCCTCGTCATCCCTGTTTGAAGTGAAACAGCTTCCTGAACACGACAGTTTTCTCCATAAAATATGATAAAAAATTATTAAAATGAATATTTTCTGGTTTGCAACTCTCTTTCTCCTATTAGGTGACTCTGGTCAGCTCAGAGCACCGGGACAGTGTCAGTCTTTAGCATCCACATATCAATATTTTACTAATCAGAAAAATAAAAATTCAAAAAGATCAGTTTGTGTCTGACCACATAACCTGTGGGACCATTGTAGAGACAGTTAGAGTGTTACAGTGTCCTAAAGTTCAGATGTTAGATAAATAGTAAGAATCACAGATCTGTATCAGTTCGGATGTCTGAGGGGTTTCAGAGTAGAAGCAGCAAATGTAGATCTGTAGATTAAAGAAATAATAAAGTCTGTCACAATAATCACAATATGATGTTTTTACCATATCTTTGTTATATATTAAACATACATACATTATAAACGTATAAACATTTACCCTTGAGATAAACTTTATACAGAATGAGGGCTGTACATTTCTCCTCCACTAAAAACATGTTCTGAAGCAGATGATGATACTGATGATGAAGGTGTAGACCGGCAGTGGGCTTTATTATCCTGCTGATTAATCAGAATGATAGAGTTATTGATAAAACAGCTGCAGCTGACAGGAAACATCCCCGCCCTTCACAGCCATCCAGCTGGCAGCTGTCAGCACTGACGATGAAGAACATCAATCATGATGATGATGATAATGATGATGATTAAAACTTTTATTGCTGTTTTGAATCAGTTTCCTGAGAGAGTGACAGTAAGTCTGTTTCCTGTATCATCTTCTTCTGTTGTTGAAATGTCGCAGCTCCATCTTCTGTGCTCTGAAACGTAATTTGGTGCCAAATTAAATAATAATCATTATTATTATTTATTTAATAAATATTTGTTTGTTGTGGAACATATCTGTTGATTTATTTAGTTTATTGTATTGTATTTTTTTAACCTTTTTAAAAATGCAGATAGATAGAAATACACATAGTAATTCAATTAAATTCA
>NW_023340257.1:3709289-3716210 GCF_004916995.1 Morone saxatilis | reverse complement strand
ACCAACTGCTGACCAACTGCTGACCGGTCGTCTCCTACCATAAAACACAACCCATACCATAAAACACATCCCCCTAACCAAAACGTATACATTAACATTTATCACAAAAGTCTCTATCAAGCTCTTCCATTGAGTTCATATGGTTGTGTATGTCCTGATGCTTTGCTTTGTATTTTTATGTCCATTATAATGAGATGTGTGTGCTACCCTACTTCCGTGCTTTTTGTTCCTGTGAACATGTGTGTGTGTGTGTGTGATTACGCGTGAGTGTCTGTGTGTGTGTACACATACTTGCATCCTGTTCATCCTCCTTTTCATATCCTCTTCCTTACTGTGGCAGGTCATAAAAAATCATCAATCCTCATCTGTATTTATCCAAATCTTTTAGTTCATTCACCAATATCACCTTTGCTTGCTCCGGTGTTCCGTTCAGCTTAATCCATATCTTGCAATTTCTTATCCATGTAGTCTGTATTTTGTTTTGCTTTCTCAGATTCCTCGCTTTCCTTGCAATCTTCGCATTCTTCTTGGTTAGATTCTCATTTATATACACTCCTGTCCCCTTCAGCTTTCTAGCCTGCTTCAGAAGTCAGCTTTGTGTTTGCAGTTTTGGAGTCGCAATATGATTATCAGCGCAGCTTTTGCACTTCTCTTGGAAAGAGTGTGACAGGCTACTATGTTTTGGCTTTGGATATGCACGTTTTTGCTCTTGAGGAATTGGACAAGTTGTTGCTCCAGTGCGATCATTTCACTTTGTGGAGAATCTTCTCCGTTTTTATCTCCGACCACAGTTCTTGTAAAGGTTTGATGTTTAGTTTGTAATCCGCTAATAATCACATCATCCAGACGTGAGTATGGTTCCAATGTATCCACCCTCTGTTCCAGATCAAAGATCTTCTTGTCTTTCTCATGTAGTTGGGATTTTAGCTGCCGCACTTCCTCGACTAGTGCCAGTATGTCTGTTTGTTGTTTCCCCATTTTGTCCATCTCCAGGGACATAAAATTCAGAGATTTTTTAATCTCCTCTATGTCCTCTGTAACTTTTTTCAGGGTCATTTTGTAGCTTTTCTGATGTAGTCCGCACAGACGGTCGAATTAATTAGTCACATTTATGTCAGATATCCGTAGCCACGTGTTGGTCAAATAAAAAAGCTACATCAAGCTACATGTGCCAATAAGCTGTGCATAGGTGCAGGGCAGTTCTACATGTGTGGGTGTGTGTGACTGAGAAGCATAAAGTCTACAATTTAAGGCAGGACTATGAAATAAAGTAAAGCAGCTAATGTTGAGCCAATGTTTTTAGGACTTTCTTTGTGACAATACTCCCAAGTAGGTGAACTGTCTCTCTTGAATTTCCAATGGTATGTCATTGTAGGTTTCATACTTATGTATATGTATATTCATTGGGATCAGTTTGCTTTTGTGCAGGTTAACCTTGTATCCTGAGGGTCCCAAAGGTTCTGACCAGTCTGGTTCAACTGGACCTGTTCTAAAATGCAGCTACTCAGGACATCCATTATATTTTTATCTGATCCTGGTTCAGTTTGTTCATTTAGGACAGGCTTTTCACAATAAGAGCGCCCTCTGTATGTATTTGTGAGATGATGCTCTACACTGTTACCATGGTAACGGCTCAGCCTGAAACAGGAAGTGTGTGACAGTTGTTGTTGTTGTTGTTGTTGTTGTTGCTGATGAGAACAAACACGTTTTATTAAAAACCATTTCCTGCCGCCAGCAGCAGCTGATTTGAGTTGAGTGCAGCGGTGATGTCATCAGCAAGAACAGGCGCCATGTTTGCGGCCGGAGGACGAAGAAGATGAAGAGTTTAATGAAGCAGCAGATTGAAGATAATAGAAGAAGCATGAATGAAGCAGCTGAGGTAATGTTCTCCACTGAGAGGATCATTAGTGAGAGCAGCCAGTGAAGACTGCACTCAATAACAACAACAACAACAACAACAATAATAATAATAATAATAATAATAAGCAATAATATTAGCAGATGGAATCATGTTGATGTTTGTTAATTTTTTACCATCAGTTTGATTTTAAAAAGATATAAAAAGATATTAAAAGATATGCTTTGAGTGAGAATAACCTCACTCAACTCTGTTATATAGTGTAAGGTGGCGCAGAGGTTGTTGGTTCAATCCCCGGCTGTGAATGTAGTGTACGGGTACACATTGAGGAAGACTAGAGCTTTATAAGGAAGTTTAAGTCTGTTTAATGTTTGAACATACAGTAATGTTATTATGGTAAATGGTAAATGGCCTGTACTTGTATAGTTTCCCTTCTAGTCTTCAGACCACTCAAAGTGCTTTTACACTACAGACACATTCATTCATTCACACACATTCACTCAGTTATGGTAAAGTCCATTAAGCAGAAACTAACTCATTCACACACTGATGTACAGCATCAGGAGCAATTTGGGGTCTTGCTCAAGGCCAGGGATTGAACCAACAACCTTCCAATTAGTAGACGACCCGCTCTGCCTCTGTACCACAGATATTACTGTAATGTTATTATATTATATTATATTACAGTAATGTTATTATATTATATTATATTATATTATATTATATTATATTATATTATATTATATTACAGTAATGTTATTATATTATATTATATTACATTATAATCATTAAATCAGATATGATTTAATTATTATTATTATTACTATTATTATATGATCGTTGAGATTTATCACTGTTGTTTGCTTTTGTGCATTTTATTTTGAATGTCTTTGAGGCTAATTGTGATTTTGGGTAATTTAAATAAAGATAAATATAGACACGGTGTTCCCCCCCCCGAAGGTCAGTAACCCATTTCCCATTTATGAAGACGCCCCCCGTTCCTCCTCCTCCTTTAAATGGCTCCTCGTCCCTCCGGAGGGAAACACTGAAGAGTCACAGTGACAGGTGAGGTACCTCTCTCTCTCTCTCTCTCTCTCTCTCTCTCTGTGTGTGTGAGGCTGGGTCCCTCACCCACTATGATTTACTATAATATAATATAATGTAAAACAATATTATTGTTACAGTACTGTCAGTCTAAATCATTTATATTATATTATTCTAATAATTGTCATTGTTTTATTAACAATGTGTCAATATTATATATAATCTAATAATGTTATTAATATGTCCTTAAACCTTCTGTTTGTTAGGGAGTTAGGGGGCTAGAGTTAGGGTTAGGTTTAGATAGAGAAGTCCTTTTTCCCAAGGTATCCTTTGTGGGGATTTCCTGGGAAAAAGGGTGTGTGCTGGCCATTCTTGCTGTTGTTTTTATTCTGAGAAAAATAAAGTTTGTGCCCTGCTGTGTTTTTAATAATTTCTAATATTTAGGATGTGGGGGAATCTGGTGTTTAGTTTTCTGATCCAGTGTCTTTCAGCTTTTTTCCTCTCCACCGGTGTGCAATTTATGTTGTGTTGTATTCCTGTTATTTCTAATGACCTAAAACCATGGTTAATAAAGTTTGCCACTAAATGTGTGTGTGTGTCTTTGTGATTTTTAATGTTATATATGTGTTGTGCCAGTCTAGTTTTAATTGTGTTGCCTGTTTCTCCTACGTATGAGATGTGTTGTTTGGAAGGTTTTTAATAGTTTTATTTTGTCTAAAGTAATTTGGGCCTTGTTAAGGAATTGTGTTTAGTTCTGGCAGTTTACTTTTGACTAGGTAGTCTTTTAGGTTTTTGTTCCTTTTGTAAGCAGAGATTATTTTATAATCCTGGAGCATGTTTGTGTTTTGTATTTTTTGCATGAAATTGTTCTTAATGTGTTTTTTTGCTGCTACGCTATATGTGGAGTAAGTGGTGATTAATGGGATGATTTTTCTCCTGTCCTCTGGTCTTGTGTTGAGACCTCGTGTTGTATCCTTCCTGATTTGTCTGAGGAAGGACCTGGAGTATCCCCTGGTTTTTAATGCCTTGAAGAGGGTCTGAGTGGCCTCTTCAAAAAGTCCGCTGTTTGTGTGCAGATTCTGTTGAAATCTTGATAGCTTGTGATTTAACTAGTCTTTAAATGTGTGTTTGGGTGGAGCGTTTTTGTGTAGAAGTGTGTGTGTGTCTGGTTTTAAAATAAACTTTGGTGTCCTAATGTGTGTGTCTGACGAACTGTGGCTTTGTAGGTTATGTGTGTTGTTATGTGTGGTGTAATTTAACTGTGATTGAGCTATGGTGTGTGTTTTAGTATCTCCTATAAATCAGTGGAATGCCTTTAGGCTATGTGTCCCATGTTCCCCTAATGATGCATCCTAAGTACATCTGTACGTCAAATGAGGCTGGAACGTTTACGGCAGCACCAAAAACAGTCTCAACTCCCCAGCATAAAACATGAGAATGTTGGCGTAGGCCCTGGAGTAATTTTTTATGCCCCAATAAGGCACAAGTAGCTATATAATAACTGTGATATTAATATTAACTCTTGTTAAAATTCAAAGTCATATTCTATTAAGACTAAGATTTCAGGAGTCTGATAAAAGCTATCTGCTGTCAATGGATTATATTAATCCATCACCACGGTCTTTCTGATGGGCTGCAGTACTGTTCTGGTCTCCTATGTTAGGTGTAGTATTATTATCTAGCTTTATTATGTTTATTAGAAGACTGGGATACTGCATGATAAAGAAATGACCTCTCATGTGGGTAACCTGTAAAATGGACCTGTACTATGTAAATAAACGCGCCTTTCTAGTCTTCCGACACATCAAAGCATTTCACACTCTTTACACTCAACGATGCAATTACCCCCTCCTTCCCAACACATTCACCATCCAGATGATGGCAAGTCCATCAACCACAAAAACATCATTTAATCACAACCATCACCACACAAACCGACTCTGCTCGCACCTCGGGAGCCAATTATGGGGTTCAGTATCTTGCCTCAAGGACTACCTCTCTGAACGTGGCAGGAGCGCAGCGGGGAATGCGAACCAACAACTCCGATTGGCCTCTGAGCCACCAGTCCGGCCCCTCGTATCCTCGTGATCCTGTAGGATTCCGCTGTTGCAGCTCCGATAAATCAGGCCCTTCCTGCTAGTACTCTTCAAACGTATGCCACACCCTCCCAGGATTCTGGTTTTTTATGTAATTTGGGAGAAGATAGAAGATTTGGGGTCCAGGAGTATCTTCTCCCCTAAGATGAAAACTCTGTTTTTTAGTTAGGAAACCTTTTTCTAATAGCGTTTGAATTATTTTGTGGAGCTCCCCGGCTGTTTCTAGGTATATTGGTTGGTTTAATTTAGTGTAATGTTCTAGGTTGTTAAGTTGCTGGGTTACTTTCTCTATGTATTGGGCTCTGTCCATTATAACTATGGCGCTTCCCTTGTCCGCCGGTTCTATGACTATGTGTTTGTATTTAGCTAATTCAAAAAGTGCTTTGCTTTCCCCTTCGGTGAGGTTATTTTCGTCCCTGTGTTGTTGGGGGTTAAGTGCCCATGTTATATTATGGTCTCCGAGGATGATGTCTTTGATTTCGTTAGGGATTTGGTTTAGATTGGGTTCCCAGGTGGATCTGGGTGTGTAGGGGATATAGTCCCCTGATTCTTCCCTTTCAAAGAATGCTGTTAGTTTGAGTCTATGGTGGTATTCTTGGGTCTCCCCTTCTTAGTGTTTCTTTTTGTTTTTGTTTGGGGTTAGGGTGTTAGGGTGTGTCTCTGCAGTGATTTAATTCTCTTTATCTTATTGTTTTAGGATTTATTTTGGCTGGATGATTATTATTATAAATTTTTTTTTGGCCTATTATTGCCTTTATTGAATCAGAATCAGAATCAGAATCAGAAATACTTTAATAATCCCAGAGGGAAATTATTTAAATTGATAGTGACAGCCAAAGATAGACAAGTAAGGGGGGCAGAGAGAGAGGGGATGACACGCAACAAAGGGCAGGTCGGATTCGAACCCAGGCCGCTGCAGCAACTCCGTATATGGGTCGCCAGCTATACCGACTGACCTAACCAGGCGCCCTAGATGATTATTTTTATTATTATATATTCAGGAGAGAAGGCAGAATATTTTGTTGAAACATAATCAAGAAGGTGTTAGGGTAATTATATAATGAAATATTGGCAACTGTGTGCATTACTCAAAAATGTAATCAACCAAAATCAATCAGTGACTCTGAACCTAAAAATATTTTTAAAATATTTATTATTTTATGAATTATATTATATATCAATTTTCTAAACCAGTGCTGACAAAAGTATCAATACTTCAAATTATTACTGCATCACAATAATAAGAATAAAGGTTTCTCTTAAAAACTGATGACAGTTTTTATCAAGTGAACTTTTATCAGTTTAAATATCCAACAGACGGACGTTGGATCTCACTGTGATTTTTTCTTCTTCTTCCTCCTCCTCTTCCTCTTCCTCCTCTTCCTCTTCTTCAGGATGTTTGGCTCCGTGCTGCTCTGCTATTACTCCTTCAGTCTGCTGCGTCTCTCTTCTTCTTTGGTTCATGGAAACATCCAGTTGGACGACGGTCCAGCAGCCGGTCGTCTCTCCGAACCATCGTACCTGTCTGACCTGGGTCAGTAACACCTGTCCAACCGGAGCAACAGTTGTCCATTACTGCAGAGACATTCAACTTAAACTTGTGATGACTTTCTCCTTTTTATTTTACGGCAGGAAAGAGGTTTTGTCTTGTTTTTTTAATCAGTTTTATCTACTAAAATGTTGTTGATAACTATCAGATCATAAATTATCCTGGCCATTCAAATTAATGCAAAAAACATGTATGATGTCATTATAGAGACTTTCCCTCAGTACCCCTCCAGCATCCTTGATCTAAGTTGAGGATCTAGATTTTTTGGTGAGAGACATAAAACAGTAAAAGATGTCAAAACAAAAAACAAATTCAGTTTTATTTGTATAGCATCAATTCATAACTAACGTTCTCTCAAATAGAGCAGGTCTAGA
>NW_023340257.1:3707648-3709231 GCF_004916995.1 Morone saxatilis | reverse complement strand
ATGAGCAAGACCTTGGAGACAGCGGCATCCTGGGTCCTCTGAACTGTATTTAGATCTTTATAAATATTACAAAAAGCATATTTTACATGTTCTACATTCATTGATGTCCTCATTGGATGGCACTCGGCTTGTTGAGTTCAAAGCACCAGAAAAAACCTTCAACAGCAACGTCTCTTTCTAGAAATCATGACCAGTTTCTCAAGATAATCCACAGACTTTGTTGTGAGCAGTTTCAAGTGGGAACTATTTTCTCTCTACGTATAACTGTGCAGAAGATATGAGAAGATATATCATAAATGGCATCCTTCTTACCTGAGCTGTAACGTTAGCTTCCTTCTGCACAGTGATATGGTTGGTGGGTGTAGTTTGGATAGAAAATAGTGTCCATGTAGCGCTTATTGAGTGAAAGGAAACTCATTGTGTGCCTTATCACAGCAGGTCTGTTTTCTGTCTCCGGTCCAGCAGAGAGAAGCCACGCCACTGACCCTGTGCATGACCCCGCCCTCCTATCTGTTGACTCAGTGGAGGATCATTTCCTAATGGACGCAGTGTCCTATGACGAGGTGGGTGTGGCTTAAACATACAGTACATCCCACTCAGTGCCTGAATTGAATGTACTGTATATACATACTGCCTGTCAATCTTTACCCTTACGAAAATGTTAAACTTGTTGCCATTTGACCAATAGGTTTTACTGTAGCAGCATCATTTAACCAGTGCTTGAACGAATGAACGTCCCGTTGTCCCGGGGACAATAAAAACAGCATCTGAGACACAGAGAGACAGTGTCCCTCACTCACACTACTCTTGGCTGGTTCTCCAGATAGAACCAAGGTTCCAGGAGTCTTGGATTGAACCGGTTTAAGAACCACAACTACTTTGGTGGAAAAACACTGTGAGGGAAAAGAAACTATAAAAGAAGGAATCTGTGTGTCTGAGAGCCATTAAATCTGATCAAGCTTACACTTGGCAGTGTATTGATGAGGATCTGAAGCAGTGCAGAGTGGATCAGATGAGATGTGATCAGATGAGATCGGTTCAAGCAGCTGCACTACTGGGAGCCAAACAACCGTCCTGTTCTGAACAGGTACTGCAGTGAATATATCTGCTTCCTGTTTCCATTCACTTCCTCCCTGTTTTCCAGGATTCGGCAGCAGCCTTGCAGCTGCAGGGTCGGGCTATGCGTTCACCTCGTCGCTGCATCCCCCACCAGCAGTCCTGTCTGGGTTACCCGCTGCCCTGCTGCGACCCCTGTGACACCTGCTACTGCCGCTTCTTCAATGCCATCTGCTACTGCCGCCGTGTCGGCCACACCTGACCATCCATACACACCTGACGACAGAGGAGACGACTGAGGAAACATGGAGACAGACTCATAAATGCTGCTGTCAGGGACCACGTTGACGCTGTTACATGTTGGATAAAATGTGCTCTTTGTGTAATAAATGTCTGATGAGGAAAATATAACTGACCAGTTTTCTGTCCGAAAGTCGACAATGTTAACATTCTGTGTGTGATCAAGGCTAACTGTTACCTCCACTTTCAATCTTTATGGTAATGTTAAATGGTAAATGTACCTGTAC
>NW_023340257.1:3705128-3707548 GCF_004916995.1 Morone saxatilis | reverse complement strand
AGAACACACAGTGCAGAGCAGTCTGTTGGTCTGGGACCAGTCAGGGAGTCCAGTGCTCACAGTGTTACTGCTGATCAGTGTCAACTGTTTGTAAGCAAGTGCTGTCCTGGATAATAAAGAAATCTCTGGGGAAAAGTCCTGGAAAGGACGTGAAAAATTATTTGTTAAAAAGAGTGGAACCCTGACCGTAGTTTGTCCAACTGTTGTTTATTGTTATTTCTCTCAGAGAGGAAGACAAACTGTAGAATTAATTCTTTACTTTCAGTCTGAACCCACAAATGACAACGACTTGTCTGTCTCACAGTTTCTGTCTTTTATTGATGATCAGTTTGAAACTATAGCTGTCTGAAAGCTCAGTTGGCAGCGATGGTCTGATCCATCCAGGCGCGGAGCTCAGTGACACGGGCGTACACGCCAGGCATTGTGGGAGTGCAGGTTCCGCTGCCCCAGGACACGATACCGACCAGAGTCCAGGCTCCGGCCTTCTGGCAGACCAGAGGACCGCCAGAGTCACCCTGAAACAACAACAGAGAGAATGAGCAGAGGAACTGGGGATTGACACCGTGATGTCTGCTGTATGTCTGCGCCACCCACCATGCAGGAGGAAGCTCCAGAAGCTCCAGCGCAGATCATCAGGTTGGTGATCTTGCTGCCCCAGTACTGACGGCACTGCTCGTTGGTCAGCAGTGGGAGGGCGGCCTGCTGCAGCAGGGCAGGGGTGTCAGGAGCTGCAACACAAACACATCACAGTCTGAGCTGATGCTGCCTCCTAGTGGTTCAACTGCTTCATGCTCTATGCTCTGATTGGTGCTCTCACCATTGTAACGAGTCAGGCCCCAGCCGCTGGTCACGCACTTGATGCCTCCGGGGAAGTTGTCTCCGGTCTCGGCCACGCACACGGGGGAGACACGCATGTTCATCTGGGCAGGGCTGGCCAGCTTGATGAGCAGGATGTCGTTGTTGATGGTGAAGCCATTATAGCGGGGATGCTTGAACACCTGACAGGAAATTACATTGTAATGAGCGGCGAACGTGCAGGAAGATGGCGTGAGGAGAGGAGAAGCTGTTTGTCACTCACCTTGCCAACCTTCATGACCTGGATGTCCTCAGCGTTGGAGGAGCGGTCGTGTTCTCCAAGGATCACACGGTGGGATGTCCTGCAGGGACAAGGAAAGAAACATGAGGCGGCTATTTTGTTCTTTAAAATCTGATGGGAGGCGGAGCTTCATGTGACCACGGAGCATGTTCCATGTTTTACCTACTATATGCAATGATTCAAACTTTCATACAGTGAAAGTTACAGGTGACATGCTAAAGGTGGCAGAAGGAAGGTGACAGGATGAAGGTGACAGGATGAAGGTGACAGCAGGAAGGTGTCAGGATAAAGGTGACAGGAGGAAGGTGGCAGAATGAAGGTGACAGGATGAAGGTGGAGGGATAAAAGGTGACAGGATGAAGGTGGCAGGATGAAGGTGGCAGGATAAAGGTGACATGATGAAGGTGACATGGTGGAGGTACCTGACATTGCAGTGAGCTGCTGTCACAACCCAGTTCTCATTGATGAGAGAGCCGCCGCAGAAGTGGAAGCCGGTGTAATCCTGAAACAGAGACCCAAAGTAATGAGGTAACGATTATGAGAACATTTCACCTGATTGGTCTGAAGCAGTGGTTTCAAACCTGGGGGTCGGGACCCCCACTAGGGGTCACCAAAGCTTTGTGGTGGTTTGCAAGGGCACAAGATACACACAGATACATCACACTGTATTCAGTCTTTATGCTGGTTTGAATGCTCCATAATGATGTTTGTATTTTCATTATACATATACTGTATATTAAAGTATACCTTCTTCTTATTATTATTATTATTAATATAAACCAACTGTCTGAGTAGTTTCAGTGTGTTTACCTGCAGGGACACCTGCCAGGGCCAGGAGTGAGGCACCGCCTCCTCACCATTCACAATACGAGAGTATCCGGTAATGACTGGAGGAATGGCTGGAGAGCCGCAACCTGATGACATCATCATAACATCATTAACAACAAATGTTTAGCATTACATCGTAAAACTTAAAATCCTTTTATTTGCTTCAGTCACTGATCTCAACCTGGGACAGGCCTTTAATTGTATTTGTTCAGCAAATATGGAAATAATGTCAGACTGTTTATTCAAACCAGTATGAATATTATTTATTATATAATTAGATCAGATCAATTAGGAATGATTGATTTAATGATTTGATGATTTGATAGTTTGTGTAAAATGAAGTGAATTGGATGGAATTCGTGGAGAATCTTACTGAACTAATGATGTGTAGCGTCCATATTGCAAGTTTTAACATTTATATTTGTTTTATACATCCAAACTGTTATAAAATCCAGACCAGACCTTTAATGGAGACACCAGGCTAGTAAAGGAGACC
>NW_023340257.1:3697981-3705103 GCF_004916995.1 Morone saxatilis | reverse complement strand
TGCGCTGTCTCCTGGCCTGTAATAGTACAAGTATATGTACAGTATATTTTTAACTCTGCCACCGCTCAAGATATATAGTTTAGAATGTTTTTTCGGGCTATCATCTTCAATCCCAGTTTACCTCAATAATTTTCTTGCATCCGAGCGCATCACCTGTCTGTTAGATCGCCATCGCCCAACTAGGCTGCCTTAAAGAAGTTGTAGCCGGCTTATTGGCACCTTCTTTACTGGGATATGATTAATCTTTCTTTATTCAACAGGATAACTGTACCGAACAGTTTTTAAAATAGCTGTAATTAAACGGCACCCTTCTTAAAACCCAACAATCTCGACCCAGGGGTTTTAGGCCAACTATAGATCCATTTCTAACTCGCGCTTTCCGTCTCTGAGATTCTAGAAAAAAATAGTCGCCAAACAGTTGTGTGACTTTAATTACATAGCATAATTTATTTGAGGATTTCAGGTTCACTCCATTATGTGAACGATTGTTAAACAAGATGGGGGAGACGGATAAATCCAATATCCAACTCTTGAAGCGCCTCCTAAGTTCTGTTTGTGTTGTTATTAAAAGCCGTGTGTATCAAAAAATGTCTTTTAAGTTTTTTGGATTTAGCGGCGGTTAGCGGAGATCATATCGGCACCCCTGCAGCGCGTCACAGCCCTCCCTCGCCTCTCAAAGCTGTCTTTACTTACTTAAAAGTCTTGTGGACAGTCCGAGTACGTTTAAAACCAATGGGATGAGGGGCGGCCGGGCGACGCGCCGCAATATCTTCATAATTTTTGTGTGAAGGTGCCTTCACGACCTCCGCCTTAATGCTCCTAAGGAAAGCGGCTTCGAGTAACCCAAAAAAAAAAAAAAAAACACCTCAGCACACTAAAAGAGTTCGGGTGGACTCCTCCACATGGCTTCCGGGAAGGTGCAGATTCTGTGGAAGCGGATCAGCTGTGACTTGATCAGACCCCTGTACGTGTGTTTTAGGGTGGAAGCTGGTTTTTATGCAGAAGTGCATGACCGGTCAGGTCTTTGAATAGACTTTTTAGTTTGCTAAAGTTTTGTTCCGGGCCGTCGGAGTTGCAGAAGACAGACCGTGTGTCCAAAAATTCCACTGACTGTTCTGTAAGTTATTGTTTGAGTTTTAATCCTTAGGTGTGATTGTGTGTTTGAGGTGTGAATGAAAGTGTCAAAAATTCACTTTCAGATCCATCCCAGAGGACCGAAGATGTGTCCAGGTACGGTAATGACAGGAGTGGTTGTTTTGATTAATTTCTGGAAAGCCTGTGTGTTCCCAGCTGCAAATAGATATCTGCATATGAAGTGAGTATTTTCCGGCCCATGGCACAACCGCACAACTGGAGAATAGTGGCTATTGTTACAAAGTGAAATCGTTTCGGGTGAGGTGTAATTTGCCAATAACTGTAATTATTTCTTATCTGGTCTGGATGGGTCTGGGTGGTTTATTGAAGATGTTTTGAATGGCAGCAATGCCGAGTGATGGTTTCTATGTTGTATGATAAAGATTCTATATCTATTGTAAAAAGAAGTGTGTGACTGGGTACCTGAAGGTGTTTTATTGTATTAAATCAAATGATGATATGTGTCCTAAAGTTATAACTAGGGTAGTTTGGAGATGTGCGGTTGATAAAATTGGTCTATTGTATTCTGTAAATCTGCATAGTGATTCCGAGCCGGCAAGTCACTGACTATAGGCGGCCTTACCGGAACCACGAAGGGACCGTCCACGTCTCGGGAGGCTTGTTGGATCTTTGGCGGAGGATGTAAAAGAGGCGAGGCCTGGCTCACGTCGGACCGTTCCAGATATTTTTTGTTTTGCATGATGAATTTACTTTATATATGTGTGCTCTGTAAATGTCTAATTAATAGTTTGGAGTTCAATTTAATGAGCTGCTGAGAGTGGTTTGTAATAAGTGTTGTGTTGTAAGCTGTTCTGTTTAACTTCTAAAATGGTTAAAGTCGTTTCTATCTTGTATAACTATTGGCCCCCTTTGTTCTGCTGGTTTATACTATTTGTGTGTGATTACCTAATGTTTAATAAATTGGTTGTTGTGGCTTGTGTGATGTTTGACGTCTATGTGTAAGGGGCGCCATTCCCTAAGTGCGTGCATGTTCCGGTCTATGAATGTTCTGATTACTGGTGATTGATATTGTCTGTGTGTGGTTCCCCAATGGGAAACGGTCCCGGTAAATGGAGCACAGGCTCCCGCCCCTGTGCTCCATAAAAGTGATTCTCATTATTTAAGCCTCCTATGGAAGACGTGGAGGTCCCCTCTGAGCTCCGCCGGGTTGGAGGTTTGGGTGTTGGGAATGAAGTGAGTCCTTTCTCCAGTATCTCCAGCTGTGCGGCTGTTAACTGAGTGTAGCAAGAAAAGATTTGGTGATTATTTGAGTGGAAGGGGGTTTGTATTGGAACAAGCCCCCCGTGTACAAGTTAGCTGTTGTAACCAGTATTTGAAGATGGAGTTGGCTGTGTTGGGTTGCCAATGGACGAACGTCTCTGGGGACAGATCTGAAAAAAGAGAAGGGGGTTAATTTCGGGGAGGAAAGTGCTTATATTAGCTATCAGGTGATTCAGTTTTTGGTGAGTAGATCCTCTTTCTAAGTGTTCCAACTGCACCCCCGCCGCTTGCGAGAAATTTATGATGGCGATGTCCAATGGTAGCGTTAGGGAAGATGAAGTGACTGATTTTAAGTATTGTGCAACTGCTTCCAGGTGGTGGTAGTAACTCCTGTTCCTTGGGGCAGTTGTTACCACCCCACAGACAGAAGACCACACCTGTCCGTGTGTCGGCTTAATGTATGGGTGTGGTTTTTAGAATGACGGCTCTGTGACTGAAATGTTGCTCCGGGGGTAACCGTCCAACTTGTATCGTGTGGATTTGTGAATTGTGGGATGCGAGCGAGGTGTTGAGATCACCTATGATGAAGGTCTTCTTCTGCACTCCAACGACACTCCTGTAATTTCCTAAATGTTCGTGGATGTGTTGTGTGGGTTCCCGCCCCACCCGGGCGCCCTGGGGAGCCAGGTGTGGCCACAGGAGTCCCGTCAAGATCTATAGTGACAACTCAGATGTAGGCAGTCGGAATCAGCTGATCGCTTATCATCTCATCCAACCATCCACTCACCCATCTGTGTTCTTCCCACTGTTAGTGCTGCACATTCTGACAGACGACACCTCCTCGGCAACCGTCTTCACGCACCAACTGGCCTCCTCTGCTGCTGATGTGGTGTATGTCCCCATTGAGTTGAGAGGATCGCGAAACTCCGACCTCTTACTGCAGCCGGAGAGCAACATTACCTCGACTGGTCTGTGGTTCTGCCCTCAAGTACATGTGTCCGTGTACCCTGCTCCTGACGGCGAGACATGAAGGAGCGGGACCGCGGACTCCGAGCGGCCAGGGAACTAGGAGACCTAGGACTAGGCACCTCACGCGACAAGCAACGGGAATCCGGATAAGTGCAACCTTCAGAATTGGTTACATGAGCATATTCCTCTCCCTCCACCGGAAGGTGGTACCGAGCACTTCAAACCAATTCAATCTGTTCATCTTCTTTTCTCCCTGCTTCTTTGGCGGCCGCCACTCATGAACTTCCTGTGATAACGGCAGTGGGCGCGCATTCGAAACGCGATCTTAAACATCCTTTTCGCTACCCGCGCGGGACGTCGTAAGAGTCGGGGACCACCCGTTTCCAGTCGTGTTCAAGCGCTGGAGGAATTGTGCCTGGGCGGCAGCCCGTTTCCAAGCTGTCTGACGGCGCGTTAGCGAGCGCAAGCGAAAGTGCCCTCACGTTCCGGCAGCGCCGGTGCGCAGCTCCCATGCACTGGCCAACTACTCGCTCTAGATCTAGGAAACTCCTTATTTGGTCTTAGGTTTAGGGTGTACATGCGCTCTTTTCTGATTCCATATCGGCTCTCGCGCTCTCGCGCTGTGGTTCCAGCTGGGCGTCCACTCTGGAGGACTCCGTGGCCCCGGACAGACGCCACATCCACTCGCGCGCGCGACAAACTGGGTGCCACCAGAGGCGACTGTCGTCTGCGTACTCATCTCTTGCCACGCTCATCCTGTATGTTGTGACGGTGCTTGAATCTATGGCAGGCCTTAACACCGCAAACTAGAAATGCAGTTTATGCTGTTAGATGCAAGGCCTGCCATATTTTATATGTTGGGGAGACGGGCAATGAAATCAATATACGCATAAAACAACACATCTACAAAATGAACAGCGGGAATGGCACGAGCATTTTATATTTACATTTTAAACTCCATGGCCCACACAACCTGCAAAGCTTGGGCCTGGAGAGTGACAGGACCTGGACGACGACACAGCGACGGGCAGCGGAGAGAAAGTGGATACACAAACTTAAAACAATAGATCCGAATGGACTAAATGAAAAATATTAAATGAATAAATCCACTTTTTAAATTTGACTTTGGTTAACCGTAATGCAGTTTGTGGTGTCTCCCCCAGAGGGCGTAATTGCTTGCAGTATGGCGCCCTCCCTTTTACAGCTTAAACCAGAACTCTTGTGGATTTTATATGCCCCTCTCTTATGTTTGTTTTATAATTCTATTAAATATTTATTTATCAATATTTACTAATGTGTTTTCTTATGTGTGGTTTTTGTACTAACCTTTAATTTAATTTCTGTTTTATCCGTTATATTTTGTATATAAATTATTTATGGATTTATTGTTTGACTGTTTTATCAACGGTACCACTAATGAAATTTTAAGTGGGACCGTTGAAAATAATTTTGCATGCATTATGAATTTTACTACTATTTTTTTAAATCTATTTTTACTTATTTTTTAATTTTATAACATAGGGAGGGGTCTGTGAATTCTTTTAGAGAACCTGGAAACAGGGGCGCCTGCTGTGATTTTAGATGCTCTTTTTTAACGGAAAGGGGGCATGCCTCCAACTAGCTTTACTCAACATTTTAAATCTCTTAATTTTACATATATGTCTGAGTATATGGAGGTGACTATTTAAATAAGGTTTGTTATATATGTTTTTGTGTTTTTTTATTGGGAATGATTGATATTGTATGACTGCGGAGATTAGGGCATGGGCGGACAAACACAAAGGAAAAAATTTGTTTTTGTTTGTTTCCCCCTCCCTCCCTTTTGTTTGTATACTAATTTATTTTCAAGCACTTATTTTTTATGGCACTTATTTTACATGTTTTTATATATTTATTGCATGGTTTGTGTATTTATTAACCCCTTTTACTTATCTTTTTATCATTGTTTTATAAAGATTCCTTGGGAGATTAATGTGTTTGCCCGCTCATATTTATTCTTATATTTAGGTTAGTATGACTGTTGTTGTTTGCTTCTTATTTATTTATTCATTTATTTTATATAAAAGTTTTTTAAATTATTTTAATTTATCTTAGACACCTTTAGGCAATCTTGGAGGTGCCCCTCCCCCCTTTTAACATGTGGGGTTGATACCATACTAGCTGGGGACAGATCTCCCGCTGCCTTCCTGTGTGGTCGAACCAATCCTGTCCCTTTTAATTAAAACATTTATTTTAATTAATTTCTTTTATCATTTTATCTATTTTATTATTTTAATTATTTTAATTATCTTAATCATTTTATCTTTTACTTTACCTAACTTTTTTCTTTACTTTAGTAGGGATACCTTTTAACTGATTTGGTTTATTTTAAAAGACAGAAGAATATTTTTACAAATCACAGTAACCTTGTGCCAGAGCCCCCTCGTAGCACTCTTCAGAGTGCTGCGTTTTAATCTTGACCTAACCCCCACAGCCATCACTTAGATTGGGTCTATACATCAACAACCCTGGGAAATAGCATAATTATAATCATATATTCCTTCTACAACAGCACCACTATCCTTCTGAACTCACAGGTGCAGCTCGGAATGCCGGCTTCCCCTCGCTATCCCCTCTGTCATTTTTTAACAGATATATCCAGGTGCAGTTGCACAGCCCACCGAGAGGACCAGCTCAGCATTACACCAATGCCGTTCCTCTGGGGGTATTACACATGGATTATTATTATTCTGTAATACCATTCTCATCCACAGGCTGTGTCTCCACTATGACTCATCCCACACCCTCTTTTCTACCTATCTGTACTTTTCCCTCCTAAATTTTCCCTCACACCCCCCTCCTACATAGGCCCATTCCTACTATGGGCCTATGGGCCTTTTGGTCGTAATATCAGCTGTCCCACTCGGTGCTCCTCAGGGTACACTGAGCTGAACGAGGGTAAACATACGACTCGAAAACAAAGATGGCTGCGCCCATATTTCATGGTAAGTTGAGATGTACTTTGTAGATGAGGGCCTCATGTTGGCAGCCGACCTACACCCGACAGATTGCACTTGCACGGGTGAATTATTAAAAAGCATGATACTGTAGACATGAGTGTACTTCAACAGTCATTTATCCCTGGGTGCTGCAAGTACTGTGCTGACTTGTTTCTTTTTTATGATTCAGATACTTGCAATGTCCAGGTTACTGCACCACTTCCCGTGAATGAGGGCTTCAACAAAGAGCAGACCCTCTTCCTAATCCACCTGATGGTGATCCATCTGGGGGTAGAGGGCGAGGGACCTGCAAAGTCCCTCAATGACCTCAACCGGCGGCTGAGATTGGGGAAGAAAACGAAGAGACTGCTGTGGGAGGAGATGGCTGGGAAGCTTGGCAGACAGTTCAGGGAGCAGTTCCAGCCCGAGAAGGTGGCACGCAAGTGGTTGACGCTGGTGGAGGGATACAAAAAATGTAAAGACAATAATACGTCGACGGGAAGGGGGCCTGTCCGCTTCCAGTTCTACGCGGAGATGGACGAGCTGATTGGGGGAAATCAAGAGGTCTGATGCTGCTGCCCAGAGGCGACACGAAGTGAGCATGGCGGAGATGAGGGAAACTCGAAGTGCCCTCATCCAGTTGTTCAGCAGGACAAGAAGTGAGGCGGGACAATGACAAAATACACAAAGCTTTGTCTATTTTTTTTCTTTTTTCTATTTGACTTTATTCATTTTGTGTGACTTCTATATATTTGTGTGATTTATATATTTATCTTCTTATTTTTTTGTGTGATTTTATATTTTAAGCACCATTGCACCA
>NW_023340257.1:3695478-3697956 GCF_004916995.1 Morone saxatilis | reverse complement strand
AACATTCCTCGTATGTGTAAAAACCTAAACTGGCAAATACAATTGTCACTATTTCAGACACTTTTTTGTTTTCTATTTTTTAAAACTTAGGGATTAGCCTTATTGTTGTTGTCCCTCTTATTTTTGCCACTTTTATTATTGTTATACTTTGTCTTAAAATAAACACATGTATCATTGGTTTAACTCATCCAAGCTTGAGTGGTGTTTGAATGTCACCCCAGGTGTGGTGTAGTTACAAAGGCACCTCACTGCAGTCATGCAAAGATACTTTGCATTGTTATCAAACCCATAAATCAATATGAACCATCAACACCCATAAATAGTATAGAACCATGTCATGCGCCTCCCACTTACTCCACACCGACTGCTACTGTCAAGAGTTTCCTTCTAAAGGGATTGAAACATCTAGTTCTATTAGCTTTACTAAGAGCTTAGAAAAAGTAAGACAAACTAGAAAAAGCATTTTCTGAAAAAAATGTGAGTGCTGAAAAGGTTAATGCTAAAGCTGAAAAGTATAACTTGTAAGCAGAGAGATGATTGGCTTCATAAGGGCTAAAAGAAGTTGAAATGTTAAAAAGGCAGAAGAAAATGGGCAGCTATAAACTGAAATCTGACAGCCAATGAAAACTGATAAAGCAATTTCAACATAGCTAAGAATAGATTTAGTAGTTTAAGGAAGGTGATTTACATGAATTGTAAACAAGTTGGTGTAAACAATGTATGAAAAATATTAACAAATCAGAGATATATGTAATGTGAAGAGTGAGAAAAGGGCTGACACTGGAGAGAAATGCATAAGCCAATGTCATGACATGGGAGAGGCTGAAAATTCTGAAATCTTCATTTTGTAAACAAACTCAAATGTATTGAATATAAAGACGTGGTAGAAGATGCTTCAAATTTCCCCTCAAATGTATGAAATCACTGAGGTGCTGATCAGTGACAGATGACATGGCAGAGAGCAAAATAACACACTTTTATTTTCCTGGATATGCAACAAACTCAGGTAGACCAACAACGCAGAGCTCAGGGCTGCCGTTTCTTGTGACATCCAGGACATCCATACAAGCGATGACAATCATTACAGAACTGTAGCTCCTATCAGAAAACATACCAAACCAGGCAGGAGGAGAGGAGTCCCCGAGCATGTGAGTAGGGCTGTAAATCTTTTGGTGTCTCACGGTTCGATTCCGATTTTTAGGGTCACTATTCGATTCAAAATCGATTCTCATATGCACATGCTCATAATTGTGCATTACCTGTAACAACGGCGCTGCTTTTTATAAAAGAGTTAAAACTTATAGATCTAACCGTCATCTAGGCACCGCCAGCTGATCCGGAGCACAGCGGATATGGCTGCTCAGCTGCAGGTGTGTGTGTCTTATAATGGCAACAAAAAAAACATTGATGGTCCTCTTAATCAACAATGGAGGGTCGGGTGGCTGACAAGCCTAATCACAGATATTCAATAGAGCATTTTATTCTCATCAGTTTATGGTTAATAATCGGTTAATGGGTGTCTTAGCGTCTTGGCTTGCTGCAACACTGTATGGAAGTCTGTGAGTGTGCACGGAAACGTTCATAAAAAAATCCCAACCCCCCACATGTGAGTATTTTTGATCATTTTAGAGTAAATACTTAGGAAATAGTGAGTCTCAAACCGAAGCCCCATCTGCTTGTTTCTGAAAATGTTTGCATTGGAGTCTATGGGCAGCAGGGAGGGAAATGCCTGCCTCTTAGAGGATCACCTTTCAAATTTTGTCTCTCAGCTTTCAGCATTCAAACTAATGATTTGTTTAAGAAAGATTTAAAAAACAAAAACATTCAGACTAAATACACTTCTACTGATTTTGAAATTAAACATTTAGTACCATGCTACTGACTTGCAATTTAACTTGTGGAGGTATTAACCAGAAAAAGTAAATCTCTTTCTTTAATCAATGTCGCCCACCAACCTTGTGATGAAACACCACCCAAAATGACCAACTGTTCCCCTCAGCAGAAAAAAAGGGATCTGAAGTGGAAAACTGCAACCCTCACCCCAAAATTATCTGGACTGATAAACTGTCCTGGGGAGGTGTACTTTTACATTTTGGATTAACTACTCCTTAAAAACATCTCGTGGGAATGAGGAATTAGCTGCATGACCTGAATTATTTGTCTTTCCTGCAGTTACTATTACTTACCAAGCACTTGAGGAAAAACTTGGTTGCATCTTCGCGGAGGTAGATAGGCAGGCCTCTCAGTGCTGCTGTTTTCCGATGGGACACAATGTTGGATGTCTAAAAGTATCCAGTGGAAAACACGAGTAATTCAATTAGTATAGTACTGTAATGTCGTCATTCCTAAAAGTATATTCATGCTCTTCTAAAACTGCCAGGCAAAGGAGCAATTTTCATTCATAATGTCAGAATTTCTCTGTACAGGAAGTTCCTGGGTAACTTGTTCTGAGTCTTGTGGCAATTTCTCTGCTGCTGG
>NW_023340257.1:3692199-3695453 GCF_004916995.1 Morone saxatilis | reverse complement strand
GAAATGCAGGGCTCTGTTTGGACAAGTGTCTTTTTGAAATGCAGTTTGTTCAAAGTTCCCGCCATACACCCCTTCCTACCTCTCCTTTGGCCATTTACATGGATCCTGCATAACCCACCTTAGTTTCTACATGAAACAGCTCCGCACCTACTCAGACACTGCCACCTACACAATTCACTTCGTAACCCACAGCCAGTCCAACCCACTCAGAAATGCACTGTCTATCTCTCAGTACGCGTGTCCATCCCATCCTCGTCGCAAATTCAGGATAATTTTCTATAATCTGAAGTGCTAATTGTCTGAAGAATTATAACCCCAGTGTGAATCAAATTCTTTACTCATGCAGCATGGAGGCAGCACAGACGTTCCCTCCAGACTGCTAGAATGCTTTGCCTTACATACCCAACACATTATTAAACAGGAGACAGCTGTTGTCCTATCTACATTCTATCTATCTTACACATGGATGATTGAGGTCTTTCACAAATGTCCTGTGAGCTGAACCCTCTGTGCGTTGTGACCAACTGCTGACGGTCGTTTCCTTACCGATAAAACACAACCCCTGACCAAACATATACATTAACTCCCCTACCTAAAACATTCATCTACCACATATGGCTGAAAAGTGATATTAAACTAAATACTCAAGTTTGCACACCAATAGTCCTGTGGTCCACTACAGTGGACATGCTGTTAAATAATTACAATAAAAATGAATTTAGAAGTTTAAGTCTATTAATATATCTATATGACTTGTGATTTTTCACCTTTAGGGTTTAAATATTAAACACTGGCACTTATTTTACTTGATTCCCAGGAGGGTAAGAAACATTAAATCTCTGCTTTGCTCTCCTTTAACTTAACAAATATTTTTTTCTTTTTCTATAGCACCAAACAAGAACAGAACTTGGCTCTAAATAATTTTAAGAAGGAGGTCTAGACCTGCTCTACTTGAAAAGTTTCCAGATACCACCATTAGCAAGCACTTGGCGACAGCTGCAAGGAAAAACATCCTGTTAACAGGCAGAAACTTCGAGCAGACCCCGGCTGTAGGTGGGTGGCCATCTACCTCAGCCAGTTGAGGGGAGAGACAAAGATGCACAGAAATAATGGCAACAGTTAGAACTATAATAGTGAAGATGAGGATGATGACATTAGCGGGGGCATCAAGTAGGACCACGGCAGCAGGCACAACCACGTTCCCAATGTAGCGCCCCCCCCCCCCCCCCCTTTCTCTCCATCGGGAACCTGCGAACGAGAAAGCACAAAAACTCCGGGCACGAAGTTAGTCTCATGCATTATTGGGACGTGAATGTGTACAGACCACCACGAGAAGCGTCTCTGCGTGAGGAATATGTGGCTAGTCTATTTTTGACGGCGACCTGCTCGCTTCAAGCAGCATGGAGCAGATCGTACTGGCAGGAAGTCAGACGCAGAAACTGCGTAGATAATCTGGTCAATTTTAAAAATAAAATGCAGCACGCAGACTGGATCAAAGTTCATGCTAGATCAATATAGTGGCATCAGGTCAAAAGTCAATCAGTTGGAGGCAGCATACTCTGAAGACGCTCTGAGCCAAACCGTGACACAATGTCCTAAAGCCGTGCCTGGTGTAATTTCGGGGCTTGCCTGAGCCGTCTCCAACTATAACCTGTTTGAAGTTTGAATTGTGAATTTTGAACTTGTTTAACCAAGTCCTGTGTCCTATGTGTGGGTGAGGATGGCTTGATGAATTGTGCCAGTTTTGTGACCTGACGCATCATGCCTGCTGGAAACTGGCCTGTGTTGATGGCTGTCTGTATAATTTTTAAATGATGAACTGCCTGAAATAGCTTGAAGTCGTGTTTGGCTAATATTCTTGTGTTGGAATCTAAGGCTGATGGGTGATCGTGAGTAGCTGTATGTGTTGTGTTGTAGGGCCTGTGTGGATTATTATCCTTGCCTGTGGTAGTCAGCTGCGGGTCTGCCTGGGTCCCCATGAACTCGTCTATGCCGGGGCCTGTCAACCTCCACCATGTTCCTACCCGAGTGTGAGTTACCTACCTGATTCCACCTGCTTCGGTGTTGTCACTGCTGCGGGGCACCGGGGCTTCCCTTTGCCACCCTCTCTGCCATTCTTTTGTTAAGCCCTCTTTGATTATTTTCCTTAATTCCACTCTCCCCATGGATAAATGGACATCTGCTTCTCTGCTTAAGCTTTCCTTTGCAATGTGGTCCACCTTCTTATTCCCCCTAACCCCAGCGTGCCCTGGAACCCAGCAAAAAGTAATGATGCAATCAAACCCAATTCTAAAAAAACATTTTAAAATGTCATTGAATGTCAGGACGAGCTGTAGATTGTCCCAAGTTTCCAGAGCAGCTGCAGAATCAGAGCAGATAGTGACTTCTTAGGTCTGGCTTTCTCAATCCACCATAAAGCCCATAGAATTGCCATTAACTCAGTAGTGAAAACAGAGCTTTCATTAGAAATACGTCGACCAATTTTCAACCCAATCTGCTCCACATACACCCCAAAACCGGCTCTCCCAGTAACTGGATCACTAGATCCATCTGTAAAAACAATTAAAGTACTCTCACTGATTGAATTAAGATTTTCCACTATTGTTGGAGTCACTTTCCTCTTATCTTTTTCCTGAAGAAAAGAAAGCTCAATGTTCAATTCAGGCATCACCCAATAGGGCATAGGTAGCCATCTTGTGTTCTCTGCAATATCTCCCCGTTCCAAGCCCAGCCTCCTAGCCCACTGATTTACAGTGACAAGAAAAGTATTATATATATTACCTGCAATCTCTTGTAACAGACACCTTGCTGGAAAGGTATGACTACACCCCCTAAGTTCTAAAGTTGGCCCACAGCTGAGGATCCACCCAAAATTTATATGGGCCTATGTGAGGAGGAATTTTGAGGGAAAGAAAGTGACAGGTAGAGAGGGGAAAAAAGAATTTGGGAGGAGTCATGGGTGGTGTTACAGCCTGTGGAGGAGAGTGGAATTACAATAGATGCAGGTGGTTGGATGTGCGATTCCCCCAGAGGAGCAGCATTGATGTAATGCTGGGCTGGTCCTCTCGGTGGGCTGTGCAACTGCACATGGATATATTTATTTAAAATGACAGAGGAGAGAGCGAGGGGAAGCCGAGATCCCGAGCTGCACCTGCGAATTCAAAGGAGTAGAAGGAGTATGTAGTGGTATGAGGCACCACTGTCACAAGCTTCTGCTTCACCTTGCCGGATAAAAGTAGGCTGTGTCCCTCCTC
>NW_023340257.1:3685303-3692099 GCF_004916995.1 Morone saxatilis | reverse complement strand
TGTTCTTTCCGACTCGTCGTGTAGCAAAATGCCCAAAGACAAACTGGAACGCTATAAGTAGTACAAGCCAGGCGATTACATCACATTCTCGCGTCAGAGCAACTCGGGTGGGGGATTTACGAGAGAAATCGAAAGCACCATAACCCCCCTTCCTGTCACTCCCCTATCCCCCTCTCCAACACTAACCCCCCTTCCTGTCACTCCCCCACCCCCCTCCCTGACCTTAACCTCACACCTAGGAACTCCCAAAGCTCTAATCCCAACACAACCCCTACACCCATCCGCCCAATCAGACATCTGAACACATCACGGAAGGAGGATGACTGGGAACTGTCAACGTGGAAGACGAATGTGATCATCGGGGACTCCAACCTGTCCAGGATCCCAAACTTCTACCACCTGGATCTACAAATTGACAGTTTCCCGGAGCTACTAGAAAAAATGGACCCAAACACCAAGGTCCAACGGGTGGTCCTATCCTTCGGGATCAACAACACGGACCAGCACCCCAGAACAAAACAGCAACCCTAACCCTAACCCATCAAGCAGCTCCAAACCATGCTAAGGATGACGAAAACTTGCTTCCCGGCAGCAACCATTTGGATCCCGCTCCAAACTGGAACAACAACAACCCAGAAACAACTTGGAAGAAATAAAAAACCACATCAGCAGGAACATGCCACACATTCCACAATTACCGGACGATCAATTCCACACCAGGGCAGACAACATCCACTGGACAGAAGGCACTGCGGTTTAAATGTTGAAACACTGGCTTCAACATTTAAACAAAAAATCCCTACAAGCCCCAACGCAAACAGAAAACAAAAATATAGTCATTTTGGCAACAATTTCACGCCTGCAGTGGACCAGATAAAACTACTAGACAAGGGCCTGTCTTTCATCCCCACAGTTGGCACTAGGAAACAACAAAAAGAAACACTAAAAGGGGAGACTCAAGAATACCACCGGAGACTGAAACTAACGGCATTCTTTGAAGGAGAAGAATCAGAGGACTTCATCCCCTTCACACCCAAATCCACCTGGGAACCCAATCTGAATCAAATCACCAAGGAAATTACAGACATCATCCTAGGAGACCACAATATAACGCAGACACTGAACCCCCAACTACACAGGGACCAAAATAACCTCATGGAAGGAGAAAGCCAAGCACTTTTTGAACTGGCTAAAAATAAACAGCCATAAAACTGGCGGACAAGGGAAGCGCAATAGTTATAATGGACAGAGCCCAGTACATAGAGGAAACAACGGGCAACTTAACAGCTTAGAACATTACACTAAATTAAGCTCCACAAAATAAAACAAACATTATTAGAAAAAGGCTTCATAACTAAAAAACAAAGCTTTTATCTTAGGGGAAAAGATACTCCGAGACGGCAAATCTTCTATCTTCTCCCAAAAATACCTAAAAACCCAGAACCCTGGAGCATACCGTTTGAAGTACCAGCAGGAAGGCCTATTGTATCAGACTGTAACAGCGAATCCTACAGGATTGCCGAATCCATAGATGACTACATCAACCCACTCTCCAATAAACATATAATCTACATAAGAGACACATGATTTCATACACAAAATAAAAAAAACACCAGGGTGATGGAAAGAGCCATCTTATTCACCATCAATATAGATAGCTTATACACCAACAGAGACTAGAACAGGACTGCATGCCGTCAAAACCTGGATGGATACAAATCCAGACAGGACCAGACCAGACAATACTTTTACAACTCCTAGAAATAAGCCTTAATAGGAATGACTTTGAATTTAACAAGGAGTATTATCTACAGATTAAAAGGCATGGCCATGGGCAGAAAATTTGCTCCAGCCTATACCAACATTTACATGGCACACTGGAAGGAGACTGCTCCAGGGCTTCGAGTTTAGCCGATGACAGGTGGCTAAGCGGATTATTGTCTGTGAAGACAATGCATTTGTGGCCAAGCAAGTACTCACGAAATTTGTCTGACATAGCCCATTTTAGCGCCAGAAACTCCAGCTTCATGGAGCTATAATTGGCTGGGTTGCGTTCAGTTGGCCTCAGACTTCGGCTGGCAAATGCTAGAGGCCGGACTTTTCCTCCCTGCTCTTGTGAGAGCACAGCGCCCAGGCCCCCATGGCTTGCGTCAACTTCCAAAATGAATGGAAGGGAAAAGTCAGCGTATGCCAGCACAGGTGCAGAGGTAAGCTTAGATTTTAAAGCTTCAAAACTCTGCTGTTCTCCCGTCCACTTTTCCAAAACTTGCTGTCCAGACCGTCTGGACTTGGACGCCACAAGTTCAGCAACGAGGCGATGTAAAGGAGCAGCCAACTTAGCAAAGCCCTCCACAAAGCGCCGATAGTAGCTAGCGAAACCAAGAAAGGAACGCAGCTCCAAGATAGTGGTGGGGGGCTGCCAGTTGGCTACCACTTCGACTTTGCTTGGGTCGGTGGAAACACCTTCGGCCGAAATGATGTGACCCAAGTAACACACCTCTGGTTTAGCACTTTGACAACTTCGCTTTCAGACCTTCGTGTTGTAGCCGCTGCAGCCCCACCTCCAATCTCTCGAGATGTTGCTGAAAGGTAGAGGAGAAGACCACGATGTCATCCAGATACATAAGCAACGACTGACATTGCTGATCTCCAAAAACCCGTTGCATGAGTCGCTGGAACGTGCTGGGTGCATTACACAACCCGAAAGGCATGCGATTCCATTCGAAAAGTCCGAAAGAAGTACAAAACGCGGTCTTAGATCGGTCGGCTTCTGCCACCGGGACCTGATTGTACCCGCTGGCTAGATCCATGGTGGAGAACCAGCGGGCTCCGGTGAGCGCATCCAAGGATTCCTCAATCCGAGGGAGAGGGAACGCATCTTTCCTAGTCTTGCTATTAAGATGCCGATAGTCTACGCACAAGCGCAGACTTCCATCCTTTTTTTAACCAGCATGATCGATGAAGCAAAAGGACTGCAGCTCTCCCGGATGACCTGCGCATCAAGCAGCTGGTTGATGTGTTCTTTAACCACATCATATTCCGATGGCGGAATACGCCTGTAGCGCTGACGGACCGGAGTGTCGATCTTGCAGCGTAGAAGTCACAGCCTGGGATGCCACAGTGGCCAGGTAAGATGGAACCTCTTTAACCCCAGAAGGTAAGCTCACCACACAAACCTCACGCAAAACACCAACCTCTGTACGGGGGTACAGCAACACATCAGAAGTACCCACGTTGACAACAGGTATGTACACCGTACCTCCCTCAACTTGAACCAGCGCTGGGGACGTCAGGAGACCAGCAGGAAGGCCCCGATCTGAGGGTTCAAAGAGCACAGTGGTCCCAGAATGCTGGGTAGAACAGGTGGCTGGAACGAGCTGCATGGTGCCACCAAAGATACGGCAAGCTTTCTTGCCTCGAGTCTTGACCTTGCCAATGAGATCAGAAGGGGGAGCCAGAGAAGCTTGATGGCATCTCTGCAATGCCTGCACCACAGACTTTGGTGCCTCTGTGACTGTGGGCAGATTGAACAGGGCAGAGCCATGTTGCCCAAACAAGGTGCTATAACATCTCCGTAAGATGTTCATCCCTAAGACACCCGGGGAAGGAGGAGATGAATCAGCTGGAGGATCCCTGACGACCAGTAGCCCACACCCTGGCAAAGTCTTACCACAGAGCTCGACTTCAAGCTCCAAGTAGCCAAGGTACGGGATGGGCAGTCCATTGGCCGCTTGAAGCTGAAGCCAATGGCAAGACTGAAGTTTCTCCTGGTCCCAAGTCTCAAAGTGTTGCCGGAAAAAGCTTTCTCTGATAGTGGACACCATGGACCCAGTGTCCACTAAACAAGGAACCTTGACGCCCTCCATAGCCATGTCCATGTATGGAAAAGCACTGATTAGCTTAGTCGCTTCCCCATCCCTTAACACAACTGGTGAGCCAGTGGCAGCTCCCCTCGAACTTTGGCTCTGCAGTTCGACGGGCGCTAGTTTCCCGAATGCTGAGCCGGGCCCTGCCGAGAGGCTGGCCGCGAAGAAGCAGACACTGAAGGTGGAGGGGGACGTTCCCCTCTGCATTCCCTGGCAAAGTGGCCAGGCTGCTGGCACCGCCGGCAGATTACCGGACCACGGTAAAGAGAATGGTTACGCTGCTGATTGACCTGCAGCTGGGCAAGAGTTTCTGTGAGACGGTTAAGCTGTTCCTGTTGGAGCTTCAACATCTGTTTCACATCTTGCAGCTCTGAGGCCTGGGGTGGAATAGCCACGGGCGAAGCAGTCTGAACACCGCACTGCAGGCCCATCATCAAAGGAACTGAGTGGCTTCGGCCCCGCACACCCCCTGGCAATCCCTCTCGTTCCCACCTAATCGCCTCTGCCCTAGCATCAAGCAGAGAGACTGTAGGCTGCCTGCGTGTAAGTTGTTTTAGTTCTCGGCGAAGAGAACCATCAATGACATTTTCAATAAACTGATCGCGCAACAAAACGTCTGCATTTGGCATGTCACTTGGAGCACTTTGTTTTACCGCAGACATCAAACTCATTAACGCAAGAGAGAACTCTTGAAGGGTCTCCCCCTCTTGCTGTCGCCGTGAGAAAAACGCCTCCTGTAAAGCAACGTACGAGTCGGAACAACCATACAGCTCTCGCAAAACCGCAATAATTTTGGCTGGAGCACTTCTATCTGTGGCCGGACGATATTTTATTTCTTCACGCGCCTCTCCCTCTAAGTGGTCAAACAGAAAGAACGCTTGATCGAATGAGGACAGGTGGCGAGCCCTCATGCAGGCTTGAGCCTCCTCAATCCACTCCTCTAGTCCTATACCTGACCTACCCCTAAACACTGGACACTTCCTATCTCGGGGTAGAAAGACCAGTCGCTCTGTTACAGGAGCGGTAGAAGTGGATGGTGCTGGGAGGGGTTCAGCAGGAATGGAAGGTGCAGCACTAGGAACAGGCACGGCCGCAGCCTGCTCCTGCTCCTGTTGCAACCTGTCATTCTCTGCCCTTAACTGCGCCACCAAATCCCTCAACTCTTGTAGCTCTCCCTCCATTTCTTTAAAGCTACAACTAAGCTGTAAATGCTAATGCTACCAAAAAGACAATAGACTTACCGCTGGTTCGCCTTAAGCTGCCATTCATTCACACTTATACTCACACAACTGGCAATCTGTAAACCAAAAAGACAGAAAGGAATAAAGAAAACATCGAACACACGTCTCCACCTCCACTGAGTTGGAAGTTATGTTTTAGAAGATCTTTGTTTGTACCACCACCTTGGCCCAAGGACCCGTATTAAAGGTCAATTATCACCTTTTACAAAAGGACACTCAGGTTCGTTCACTCAGGGAGGGCAGGAGACGGAGTTCAATGATCACGTACAAAATTTATTGTTAAAATGAGCACAAGGTTTGGCACAAATAAATAAAAGGATAAGGGAGCTTAGCACCTGGCTAACAACAATTAACAACAAAAGCTCACCATAACTCACCTATGCTCCGGTCGGCGGCGGTAAACAACTCCAATATATCGCCTCGACCACGATGGAAAACGCTGGATCTATTAAAGAGTTACGGTTTGAGTAAAATTAAACGCCAATGAATGTAAACAAACAGCACGCTAAGGTGTGCCTACCTGTGCTCCGAGGAGCGCGAGAGCAACGACCCGGAAGTGGGCGGGCTGAAGAGGCAGGAAGCGAGAGGTCAGGAGGAGGGACACAGCCTACTTTTATCCCCTCTGCATGAACAATGATTGGCTTATAAGCCAGAAAGGGCAAGGTGTAACAGTAGCTTGTGACAGTGGTGCCTCATACCACTACACTATGAATGGACTTAGAGACTGAAATTCTGGAAGTTTATTAGTCCACCAGAAATCAAGTTCATTTTCAAGACCTCAATTCCAAGAAATCTGCTCTTAAAGACCTACTAGGCACTAACGCCCAGGGGGGCACTAGTCCGGTCACGTTTCCAAAGTGTGGCGCTGAAGGACTTTACCATCCAGGTTCTAAACTGTCTGAAAGGGTAAACTGTCCATCAACAGCAGTAGAAAGACCAGAGAAGAGACAGGATGGGGCAGAAGGCACTTCCTGTTTTCATCTTTTTTGTGAAAGCCAGTCTAGGTAGATTTTAGATTCTTTGAAGGAAAAGTGGTGCTATAATGATCCAATATGTTCTGTAAAAGGTCATGATTTAATATTTAATAACATCTTTAAGAAGGTAATGAAATTGTTGTGGTTTCTTTTCTTAGTATTTTTGTAAATAAAGATTTTTAAACCACCTCTCTCTCTCTCTCTCTCTCTCTCTCTCTCTCTCTCTCTCTCTCTCTCTGTTCATGCAATAGAACTGGGTGATGCTGGTGTCTGTGTTTTTGGTTTGATAGCTGTCTTAGGTGTTTTCTCATTTCTTTCCGTTCATTGTCAAACCATTTTTAATTTATTTTGGTAGTGTGAATTGTTAAAAGTGTCTCTGTCTCTCTCTGTCTAGCTCTCTGTCAAACACTGAGCTGCTTTAAACCTGCTCACAGGAGGTCTTCAGTCCATCAGGTCTTCAGTAGAAAATGGCCGCCAACTCACCGAGAGACAAGTGAGTCAAAAACATTTTAAAAACAAACATTTTCTGTGTTCAGTTCAATTATTGACAAATCTTTAGATGTCAATAATCAATACTGCAGGATGTTACAGATGTTCATACATTCTCTTAAAGTTTTAATGTTAAAGACAAAATCTGATTGATTGTTACAGTGATCAATAATACAACAATCATTATCATCACCTTTGTCTCTCTCATACCCCTCTCTCTCTCTCT
>NW_023340257.1:3669669-3685203 GCF_004916995.1 Morone saxatilis | reverse complement strand
TCTTTTAAGTTTTTGTTACGGCGGTAGGCGGAGATCATACGGCACCCCTGCAGCGCGTCACAGCCCTCCCTCGCCCTCTCAAAACCTGTCTTAATCGTACTTAAAAGATTCTTGTGACTTAGTTATTATTATTATATAAGGTCCAGAGTGGTTAGGATAATTGTATGTTGTGGATTATTCCCACATAATACCGGTTAGGTATTTATATAATAATAACAATAATCGGTTAGGTTAAGGGTTAAAGGCAAGGTGTGTGTGTGTGTGTGTGTGTGTGTGTCTATATATATATATATAGAGAGAGAGAGAGAGAGAGAGAGAGAGAGAGAGAGAGAGAGAGAATAAACAAAATAAAATAAATGTCAACAGAGCAGAAGGAGAGGTATGAGGGACCACACACCTCTGGCTAGGTTAGGTTTGAATGAGTGTGTTTGGAAAGCCTGATTAAGGTTCAGATGCACTGGCCCTGGGGACGTGCGGTCCGTTGTATTCCCCCCATCTCTCTGGAAATATAAGGTAAAAGGTTATTTTGTAAATGCAATTTTAATTCATACTTGTCCTGCATACTTTTTGCAGGACAGAAGACAACAGCCAACAGACAACAAACAAACACGTGAGTGTCAGAGGATAGAATTGATCCAGGTTTGTGTTTAACCAGTCACAGGTGCAGCTCAGGACATATGCATTTGGAAATGATACTGGATATAAACCTTCATTATACAGAATTGTGAATAAAGATTTGCAACATGAAAAAGTCTTGTTTTGCAGTTTGTGGATCAGGATGTAGAAATAATAGACACAGATAGAGATGAAGATTATTTCGTTATGGGTTGTTGATTGTGTTTATTTATCATTTAATACTACATTTATATTGTGTTCTCAGGTGCTGGAGTTTGGTCCGGAAGCTGTTGGGGAAAAGGCCAGGTTCCCTCCGCTCTCCTCCTCTGTCCCTGGGTCCAGTTGAAGTTGCTTATAATGCCAAATATTATTAAATTGCTGATGAGATGGATTTGAAAATGTTGTGGTGGTGTGCAAAAAATGCAATAAACTGTATTTGTTGTATTGGATGTAAAATAACCCTGGAGTGGATATGTTTTGTTACTATGAATGTTTGTGGTGGAAATTGAGGGGCAGGAGTGATCTTGTCACGTCCGAGTCCGACCTCTCCCCCTGTATTAGATGAGGGGGAGAAGGAAGGGCTTCTGTGACGCGGTGGTCACCTCAGCGGGACAGTTCTCCCACCGGTGCAACCCTGTAGGAGATTTTTGAAAATTGCTTTAATAGTTTAATTCCAGTTGTTTGCACCAGTGGGAGAAGATCCCGATAGCTGTTTCTGTAGTCCAGTGGATGTTATCTGATGTAGTTGTGAATTCGTCCTGCGGGACTGCTGTGAGGTGTGCCAGGTTAGTGATGATATGATCATTAATGACATTTAAATTATGCTTTTGCTCTCTGGGGAGATGAAAAATTTATAATAGGTACCCTAATGTCTGCATTAGGGAAGACCGAGTGCGCCCTCTTTAGCAGTGTACGTAATTGTTTGATCGATGTATTAATTGGGTCCTGGTCCCTGTTGTTAATACCCACCAAGAGGATCAGCACCTCTATATTGTCCTGGATGGGTGTTTTTTCCATTATTTTTCAAAAGTGATATAGTGAGGCCCCCCCGGGTAGCTGTCAGCCTGGATCTCAAGATGATTGAATTTGGGGATTTGGTTGATATTTGAATCCCCCAGTATTAAGACTGGTTTATTTGATTCAAACTCCCAGTCCCGCAGCTTGCGGCTGTCAATGGCCCGGTGGCAAGTGGGGTCCAGGGCCATAGATGCCGGCTAAACAACCTTTAACCTGTCGTTACCATGAGTGGATGTTGAATGATTCATCAGATGGATTCTGGTGATACTGAATATTTGTTCTTGTTCTTCTCTAATGTTTAAAGAGTGACAGGTCAGAATGATGTTGACCTACTTCATATGCTTTAACTGCTTTACCAGCTGTTGTTAGTTTACTGAACATGGAACGCACTCCTGTTGTGGTTCCTTCATCCACTTGACTCTTTAACTCTATCAGTTTCTTTACCTTCTCTGTGTCTCCTTTCTCCTTCATTCTATCAATCAGTATGTCCAAGTGGACATAGGTGGACAGTGCATTAACATTCAGGGCGATCTCATCCAGTCTGACATGTTCCAACAACTGATCTTTTTCTTTCTGGAGTTATTCCATTTTCTTATGTAGATTTCCCAAAAGGCTTGTTTTCTCCTGACAGTCTGTTTGACCCTTTTCATATTTCTCCTCCTTCATGTCTTCTTTGTTTGTTTTTTTAACTTTCTTTGTCTTGTTCACAAACTTCCAGTTTTCTTTCACATGATCTGATACAGGACACTTCCCTGTACACACAGTGCAGTGGCACATCTTTCATGACCTCACAGTATTCTGGTTTCCAGGCCACTGTGCATCCAGGAAAGTGACAGTTCTCCTCACAGACTTTACAGCAGATAGCTCCTTTGAAAAACACCAACCACCACATCCCACCATTGATAGGTTCTTTATCTTCTACAGTGAACATCCTATTGCTATTCATCTCTTGTTCATGTTTCTTCAGAGCTTCCTGAGTCTGTTGGATTTCTTTCTGTTTTAGTTCAATAAACTCAACTCTTTTTGCAGGTTTTGGATGTAAGCTGTCAGTCTGATGTGTGACTTCAACACTTCCACGGTTGTTATCAGGTTCTGAGGTTAAGCATTTTCCAGGAAGTCTGTGAACTGATGCATTTGATCCATTGTTATGTCCCATGCATTCTTTAAGGCAACCTGATTTTTCTTTGTTTTCTGTTTGCTCTGGCGTTATTGAACATAAAGTGAAGAGGCTCATTCTCTTCATTTTTGGCACATTTGATTTCTGCTTCTTCTAGAGCTTGGAGGGCATCTTCAGGCATCACACCATCTGAGTGTGTGATGAGAGCAACAATGTTCCTCTCCATATCTTTTCCAAACAGAGACGCCACTGAATCAAAGATGTACCTTAGTCGGTCACTCAGCCGATTCTCACTCGCTTTCAGCACCAGACCCACTTCATTCATCTCATGAACTCCATCCACTGAGCGGAACAAGTCAAAAAATCTCTGACTGACAATGGCATCTTGTTCAATCCCTGCAGTGCTCCCATATTCAGGAGTGTCGATGGTGGTCAGAGAGTAGGGCAGGGTTTTATCTTCAAAACCAAAGATCTTATAAACAATCACATCTGATGTCTGACTCTTTGACTTTTCTTCTCTTCCTTTACGATCTCAAACCAGACACCGTCCTCCCACTCCACTCCCATGGTGTTTGACCAGAGCGTTGATTAGAGTGGATTTTCCTGCTCCTGTTTCACCCACCAGTAAGATGGTTTTGTTTTCCTTTTTGGGATTTTTTTTTACCAAAAGTCATTCTTTTTATATTTCCAATATTCTCTTCCTATAGTTTCAGCTGGTAGCGAGTGGGAGATCCTGATTGGATCAGACTTTTGGAGGTGATGTCGTCATATCTGGATGAGGTGTTGAAAAGTAAAGACATAACCTCAAACTACTGAACATAGAATAAAATGTTTGGCTGACGTGAAAGCACTCCCATGCTCATGGCCATGCACTCATTATAAATGACAATAGTCTTCCACAAGGCTAAGCAGACGTATTGCTAAAGCTACCGAGTTAGTCACACAATGGCAGAGAAAGTGCATGTTGCACTGCTAAACAAATCAAGAAAAGAAAGACAGAAGTAGTGAAGGCTATGACCAAAAAGATTTTGTTTAATGAAGCAAAAACTCAAACCAGAGTTACATTTTGAAAATCACGTTACCAATATCACTATTACTAAATATATCAAAAGTATTTATATCTCAAACTGACTCTTAAAAACTGGTTCATGAATTTATCTCAAGCAGATTAGACTACTGCACCTCTTTATTGGCAGAAATCCTAACAATCAGTTATTAATCATCAACATATATAAAGATGTACTGCATTTTCTTTCGGTTTTAAAGGTTAATTGTTTCATGTTACTTACTCCATTGCCGTGGTGAAGCCTGGTAGAAAGGGCTCCACACAGTGAGGATGAAACAGGTGTTGGTGTCTGCTGTAGAGAAGAAGTGCAAGAAAACATTCACTAAACTTTTTCTATTATTATTATATTTCTATTATAATTTTCTATTATTAAAATTCTTCTGCAATCAGTGGTGATTTGTTAATCATTAATATCAGTTATGTCAAGCGAATCTTTCTCCTGTATTAAACTTCATATGGAGTGTAAAATCTAAACATTTGAAAGTATTTCCTCATTTACCTGTGTTGATGGCTCATTTACCTGTGCAATGTTGAACTGGTAGGAGGAGCAGCAAGCACTCAGTGTTCAGAGTTTTTATATTCCATCTGCATGGGGGAGGGACACGCTGTGTTCATGTGATTTCCCAGAATGAATGGAATGGAATCGCTTCTCCCTCCTACCAGGATTTCATACTTCCTGTTTTCCTTTTGTAATTCTCCTACCTGAACTGCACAATGGACACCATAATATACATGATTATACAGATTTTTCAGATGAACCACGCCCCTTGGCTGTGATATAATCACAACATATCACTGCCTGAAGTGAGCTACTGCTTTTATAAAACGGTTACCAAGTATGGCAATATGAAAAAGTTAATTTAAACCATTTTATTAACCATTCAATTCTTGATATATGAATTGTATTATTTTATTATTATTGATGATTCTTGCAGGTATATGCTGTATACCCACTAAGAAAGCTCCAGGATTTCCGTATACCCACTTAAAAGTCCAGCGTGCAGGATTTAGTGGCATCTAGCAGTGAAGTTGCGGATTGCAGCTTGTGTTTGACGACCTGTGAATAAGAACGAGCTGTGAAGTGTGTAGGTAAAACCATGGTGGCCTTAAAACTCAAAAGGTCTTGTCACTGTTTGGTTTTTCCGTTCTGAGCTACTGTAGAAACAGGGCGGTTCAACAGGGACTCCATGGAAGGTGACCCGTGGTATCTAGATAAAGACAGCTGCATGCATTCAGCAGGGCAGGGCTATTATCTGAGGACCACCAGAGGGAGACAATCAGCTTTTCAGAAATAAATGGAAGAAAAAAAAGAGTGAAAGAAACAAAAAGGATAATTATGTAAACTTTATTTATTATTATTAAACAAATGCTGAAAGAAACATTTCAATTTTCTTAATTGGGACATAAAGAGATGTATGTATAATTTATTTCCACATTTCTATGTATTTATCTATGTATATATTTTGTGTCTATGCTAATGAGATGGTACATACCTAACTGACAGTCTAAAGTACATACATAAACAGTGGTGGGAAGTACTTTCTAGATTCATTATACAAAATAAAATCAACAAATAAATGATGTGTTATTATAGTTTAAGAAAAGTTCCCAAACAGATAGTAATTCAAATTAGCTCCACCTTCAGCTACTGCTTTAAAGTGAGCAACACATTAATGCGTCAATAATTAATCCAATAATGTGATACATATTGTTCTGAAATTAGACATTCTGCATTATGAGTACTTTTACTTTTGCCATGAGTATATTTCGATGCTCATATTTTGTTCTTTTAATGAAGTAAAATTTTAGAGTGCATTGTAGTAATGTAAGTTTTATTTAGTTGTTTAGTAGTTAAACATCATGGTACTTTTTCCATCACTGTACATGAATAAATAACTAGAAATAAAGATACAACTATGAATATGTGTAGATTTGATGGTAAAAACATTTATTTATTTATGCATTTAATCACTCATTTATTTATTAGTTTCTGTTTGTATGGTGTTTTTCATTATTGTTTCATTTTATTAAAACATTTATTTGCATTTGTATTTACTACAGCATTTATTAGTATATATACATATCTATAGTTATGGCATTTGTCACTTTTTTGTCCTCCATATGCATTATTAGTATTTCCACCTGGAGCCCTTTGCTGCATGCTGTTCCCCCTTTCCTTTTCAATTAAAGGCATAAAAAGCCCCCTAAAAAAATCTTTATTTAACTATGCACTGAATCACTTGTCAATTAGCGTCCATTGTTTTCTCTCATGTATGTAAATATAACATTTTTCATTTACTTTTGTGTTTACTTCAGTATGTATGTACGTATGTATCCATTTGTCATTTTTCGTCCTCCATACACATTCTCTACCATGCAGTGTGTTCTCAGTAAAACATTCAGACTAGGCTCGTATAATTGTTCTTCTTTAGTTCCCATTATTTCCGGCGTTTCCCACCGACCCTTCCGCACTGGTTTAGCTCAGTGGTTACTTCGCTCACATTTCTCTGTGTAGAAAAGCTGATCTCCATCCCTCCGTGGGATCGAACCACGGGCGCTGTCCAGTGTTTTAGTTATAACTGCTCCCCATGTCTTCTCTATATGATTTAGCCTAATTCACCTCCATGAAGTGCTCCATACTGACCAAATGTAAGCAAGTGTCTGAAAACCCCCAAATCTTTAAATGAAAGCTTTTCCACTGGCTGCTGTGAAATGACTATTGGATGGATGAAACGCATTCAGCAGGGCAGGGCTATTATCAGAGGTCCACCAGAGGGAGACAATCAGCTTTTCAGAAATAACTGGCCGAAAAAATAGAGTGAAAGAAACAAATAAAAAGATAATTGTGTACACAAATGCTTAAACAAATGCTGAAATAAACATTTAAATGAATTTCCTTGATTGGGATATATATATATATTTATTTATTTCCAGATGTCTATGTATTTATTTCTGTATTTCTACATTTCTGCTTTTGGTTATTTCTGTGTCCATGCTAATGAGTTCTCAGTAAAACATTCAGACTGGGCTGGTATAATTGTTCCTTCCCATTATTCCCGGCAGAAACAAAACAAGTCAGGTATACAAGGCCCGTTTCCCACTGATCCTTCCGCACTGGTTTAGCTCAGTGGTTACTTCGCTCACATTTCTCTCTGTAGAAAAGCTGATCTCCTCCCTCCGTGGGATCGAACCACGGGCGCTGTCCAGTGTTTTTCTCTCCCTCTTATTACCAAACTGTTCCACAATAGTAACTGTATGTCTTACTTACAATCAAAATACCAAATTTAACAGTATGATGTTCAAAATGGTAAATGCCTTTAGGAGCATTACAACAAGCCAGAGGAAATTCATTTTTTCACAGATTATCTGTCTCATGTACTACTGTCACTTATTGTTCTAAAAATTAGGTAAATTAGTGTATAAACATAAATGACTGCATCAGTGTCACTCTCAGGCTCACCTTTATAAGGCCAGTTTCGCAGTGATTCCTGCGCACTGGTTTAGCTCAGTGGTTACTTCGCTCTTCTGATCTATCAGATTTACGGTTCTCTCCCTCCGCGGGTTCGAACCACGGGCGCTGTCCAGTGTTTTCTCTCCGTGTAGTCTCACCTGCTGTTAAACACTCTCATAAGTTTAATTACTTTGAGTAAAGCTGTCGGATTTGGTGAATGAAAGTGTACAATCTTTAATTCCTTAGTTCAGAGCAGCAGAGTCTCACACAGTGTCACTGCCGCCTACCACCGTCAGACAGCCCGCTGGTACTCTGCTCCACAGCGACCCCTCCCGGCTGTCATGTACCTGACTTCATTTTACTGGCGTCAAGCTAGCAACATTGAGGGCTTCCGGTTGTGACTTTTGTATCAAATAACGTATTTTGGTATTTTCACACGACAAGAAACTCATATAGGAAGTGGTTCAACGTATTTAACAGACGGGGTTTCATAATAATGTAGTCTCATTTACTTTACATATACCATACAATATGCGGCAGTTTATTAGGGCGCACAAACTAATCTATGGGGTCATTTTATAGTGCTGCCAACAACAGTATCTACTTGCTTTAAGTATGGGAATCCTGTCTCCTCTGTTCTTGTAAATTATAGCCTTGCTAACAATTTTCAATCTCCGAAATTCTAACATTCACCTCACATAATTTCAGCTGTCAACTATCAGCTGTGAGCCAGTATTTCAGAGAGACAACGTCAACATCTCCGCTGAAAATGTGGCAGTATCAACCACAGATCGTGGGTCGGATATTCAGATTTCTGAGTTAAGTCAAATTCATACTCAAGAGTTCTCGACTGATCTGGAACCAGTAAATTAGTTTCCTGTTGCGCATGCGTATAGCCGATACCGACGCTGGTCTGTTGACAAATATCGGGGGAGGGACCACTGCGGCGTAAGTAGATCTTTGTTCAGACTGGACTATATTCAACATAATGTAGCACTGTGTGCATAATGTAGCCCGTTGAATATCATTTTACACTGTATGTATCTGCTCTCGCGGACACTGTCGCCACAAAGCCGGCGGAAAGGAAAGTGCTTTGTTAAACATCTGTAAAAACCGCTGGGGCCGAGTGGTAGCAGAAAGGTAGGATCCCTGTACAGCTAGCCGCAATGACACATACGGTTTCCGGTGCGAATCCCCAAAACAAAATACCTGTTTACATGCTTTTTAAAACTTCTGAGTAAAAGGGCATACAAGCTTAATACAGACCACATGTAGGGATTACTCTGAAGTAAATGCTCCTGTCATACTTCTTTTCATCGCACATAGGGACGACGACGCATTTCTTTGTTTACTATGCTCCAAGTTAATGCTTTAATTTTGAAGGCACAGACGGACAGTTTCCGTTATCACCCATGGTAACGTTCGCTCTGACTCAGCTCGTACAGCCTCACGGCTAGCTACCAACAACCCGTTTCTAACATCGTTCCATGTTCAATCTCATGCTTTTGGGTCTTTGTCGTTTATAGTCGTGTCGATAATCCATATTGTGTCGTTTCGAGCAAAGTTCCTCCCGCCTTCCGGTCAAACTTATGAACTTGTTTCACAGTCTGGCTGTGGGAGCGAGTGAAGGCGGTCTCCTCGTCCAAGACTGTCTGCAGAAATGAAGAGGTGAGTGGGACGTTTAACATGCGCCATTGTCAACTAATAACAGCAAAACTACGTTTGTAGACTATAGCTACCAGTCTACCGACTAGCTAGTAGTTTATTAAATAATTCCCTAATTTAACCATAACGTGAATCCTCTCTTGTATTTCCATATGTGCAGCCAACAGAAAAGCCCTGAACCAGATGGGAGTGTTACCGTCAACGAGGAAGGTAAAAGAAAATGAGTCTGTTTCTATACGTTAACTTGTTAAATGGATGTGACTGTCTCTATGAAAATGTTTTTATTAGTTATTAAAAATGTAGGTTATCAAGGGAATGTTCTGATACTTTTATGTGCTTTCATAAGTCAAACACCCCAGTTTCAGACACTGTCTGTGAATGGGGCTGTGTACTGGCAAGAATATGACGATACGATATGCGAATCGTGATACACATCACGATGCAGGGTTACAATTCAGTTTATTGCAATATATTGCAACGCCGTAAACGAGCTGTTATTTAGCATTATATATTTTTTTCTTTGAATCAAATTTTTGAAAAACTGTCAGTGTAAATAAGAGACCACCATCTGTATAAACCCTGAGTTTAAATAAGTTCACTTTTTTATGCAACCAGAACAGTGGGATTCACATTTGTATATAATATATATCAATATCACAAAGCAAAATATCGTGATACAATATTTTTCAATGTTTTCTTACACGCCTATCTTCGAACGTTTAAAACTCGTTCATTTCTGGGGGTTCCGGCTTTTTCTGCTCTTATGTCTCTGAATTGTCTCAGCCCAATTCAGTAACACTTTAAAGCCACTGTGGGTGCCTGTACTTCAACATTTTAACCAGGAATACGTGCTTAGCCCTCTTTTCAGGTCCTCTCCTACACAAGGAGTACGCATGCTTGTGTGATTATACCTGAAGCACTGATAATATGAGTTTAAGGCGTCCTAAAGTTGCTCTTTCCTGAAGCTATTTTTTTGACAACTCTAACATTTTTCCCAGGGTCCGTAGCTACGGCAGAGGACCCGGCGGCCATTGCAACCATTCAGTCTGCTGCCACCTTCACCGACCAGCCCATCAAGTATCTCTTCAAGACAGAAGGAGCAGGTGGGCAGGTAGGAAGGACATTTGCACAGCATTTTAGTTAACATGTGAGGTCTTATTTTAGATGTGGTGGGGTGTTCTTTGACTGTTATTTCCACCAGTGACATGTCCACTGTGATATATTATACATAACCGCACATTCATGCAAGACTGCAGAGGGAATTTAATTCTGAGATGCTACACACTGACAGCAATGAGACAGACCTCAGCACGACAACAAAATTAAAATAGATTTTATATTAATATAATAGTATCGGAACTGCAAAGTAAGGATAAAGCACAATGGGGTGCATTTTAATGTTAGTTGGGTTAAAGCAAATTTAAGTAGCTCCCCAATTGTCCCTGTAGACACCCACTCTCTTTACCTTGGAGCTCATGTGATTGACGACCGTAGCCAAAAGAGGCCCCCTGCCTGCTCCAACCCATCGCCATTTAAAAAAACCAACAACAGACAAACAGAAAGTAGGGGCCAAAAGGAGCTCCTTTGATTGGCCAGTCGTCACAAGTTCCCCCCCTCAGGCTGTCCTTGTTGATCAGGTTCTCAGAACACTTCTGCTACAACCATAGCAACCGAGTTTGTCATCTGTGAGCAGAAAATAGCATTTGAGACAGATTGTAATGGAAATTCAGGGAGTTGAGTTTGTGCTTTAAAGTTTTGAGCGAAAAACGCATGGCAGGTTTTCTGCTGTCTTTGAGTACATGCAAACTGATTTTATCTTAACATTTCTTGATAATTGTGCCAGTGTGCCAGTCGCATTACCTCCGGGTCTCAACACTCATGACCCACTTCACTTAATAGAGACCTAAAAGTAGAATTTACAGTCTGTACCATCTACAGTTGTGTACACGTCACCTCAGTAATGATGAAATATTGACCACTCGGTGTAATGTGTTGTGTCCCAGGTGACGTACCGAGTGATCCAGGTGTCAGATGGCCAGCTGGAGGGCCAGACAGACGGAGCCGCGGCGGTCAGCCTGGTCGCTGGGTTCCCTGCAACAACTCAAACTGTCACACAGGTGAGGACAACACTGGCTAACAGTATGAGCATGTAACTAGTATTACTATGACTTCTTTTCTGTAATTAGTCACTATGCTGCGTTAAGTTCCAACTCGCAGGTACTCACATCTGCTGATCCTGATGTTCTTTCTGTCGTGGCTCGCTTTCAAACACATTCATAATATTACAAATTAAATCAAATCAAAAATGAGCAAAATTGAAATACAATATCTGTCTCTATAAACACTTCTTTTTTTATATTCGTTTCTTTAGATTTGAATTTCTTTTGTGGAGGTTGCTTGCTGTTGAGAACTGTTACTTGACGGCATCTTCCAGCTACGGTCTGCATTTATTTGGATGAACTGGCCATTTGCTCCTATATTCCTTTTGCCAACCTTTCACCTACAGGCAGGGGTGGCATGGGGTGGCAAATGCTGTCAAATTTAACACATTATTTTAGATTAATTTAAAAAAATAGTGCGTTAAAAATGATTAAGTTCAATAAACAAAGACATCTATGTGGAAAAATGTCTTTGATATGGAAATGAAACTACTCATTGATTTCCAATGCCACCTTTACATATTTCTATTTATTGCTTTACTAATGTACCACAGTAATGTTTTAGATTTTTTTATATGATTGTTTGTAATTAAATCAATCATATGTTTCTGTCACCCTTTGAAGTTTTCTCCCTCTAGCCACACCATGAATATTTTTTTAGATCCACCCCCACCAATAGTTGGCATTTCTTACCTAATAACAAACAAAACTGCACTAACCTTTTACAGACAGGTTTTTAGTTTATATAAATCCACCCCAGTAAATTATATGCAACTGTACTTGTAATGTTTTGCTTTTTCAAATAAATAAATAAAAAAAATAGAAATAAAAAATCCACCCCAAAACAATTAAGCCGATCTTAAAGATCCCGGCATATTTTAATGGATTGCTATCAACCAGAATAAAGCAGATTAAATCCAATCCCTTCTTTACTGTACTCTACTGTGTTCTGTGTTCTCAGCCTGCTAAAGCTGCAGCGCTGCTGCTTCTTTATCACAGATGGGCTCAACCGTGCAAGAATTTCACCGCATGTGCAAGTGAAAATCAGAATGTGCGAATATGAAAAAGTATTTGGGAGCTCCAGTGAGCTGGCAAAAGCATCAGAGTGTAGCAAAATGTGCTACACTTGCAACCTGCAGAGACCCTGTCTGCGGCTGCTATCTGTACTCAGCAGGAGACGAGAGAGGAAGCCGCACCCTGGAACACCACTGTGCAGCTGCAAGTGGACTTGAGCTTTTGTAGTTCTCAGAACAAGTTTCGGGGGGGTTCATCTGTTCTGTTTTCCTTGAAAATATAAAACAAGGACATATTTGATATCTGTGTATACTGTATTTGTACTTACATATCCAAGAAAAATACTTAAAAGATCAAAAGTAGTGTAGAAGACGTAGCTACAGCTGTTAGTTCAATGTGTCAGATGCATATTTAATCAACATTTAAGAAAATGTAAGTATCAGATCTGACTCCGGATCAGCAGATACCCAATATTAAAGGATCTGGGATCTGGGCCAAACATACACTAGTCTTCTCCTGTGTTCCTGGAAAAATAATGACTCCCTTATTATAGATGAAAATGAGGCGACAGGTCGAGCAGGTTCAGTTTCCCCCTGTCATCACTACTTGCTAATGGTAACCAGTAGGTGTTACAAGTCATTGATTAACTGATCTCTGCCTCTGATCCAGAACAAACCACTGATATTTTCTATTACTCAGCTGCTCAAAGTGTAGTAACTGTAATACCTGCTTCTAACGGGGGCTACACACTTAACCCTTTACCTTCCCACAGGTGCACATTCTGTTACATTTTTAAATGTACAAATAGTGATGATGTTTGGTGTATGTTGTGCTTTTAGTTTTTGTTTGTTTCATGCTCAGTTTCTGTATATAGTAGAAGCTCAAATAATTCAGTGGACCTATTGCCACCATTTATATAAATGCATGGTTGCAAGATAAAACTTCTAATTTATGGATTTAGATAAACCGTTCAAGTTGCAAACATTACTTGTTGTTGTGTTGACATAAATTACGTGGAAAAACTAGTTGGAACAAGTTAATTTTTTTTATGAGTAGTCTAACTGAGTATGTAAGTGGTATTTAAAAATACCTGTCCTATACAGTATTATACTTACTTAAAGTTCTTTATGTGTACTCTTTACTATACTAATGCCTCTTTGCTGTCAGGCTGTGTTCTCCCAGTCCGAGGGGTTGGAGGGAGACAGCAGCACAGAGACGCAGTACACCTACTACCCCGCCACCATCGCAGACGCCACCACTGGCACCATGGTGACCACAGTGCAGGCCTCTGATACACTGCTGGGCCAGACCACACCCACAGGTAATCACTGCCCTATATAAGGCCTAAAATACAGTATTTTCATTTGGCACTGGCTTTGTAAAATCTAAATAACAATAGTGACCATGATCTTAAAATAAACTGGATTATAATGAATACAATTTAAATGAATGAAATGCAACTTTTTAAACCATTTTCAGACCATCTTTTCTTTTTAAGTTGTCTGTCATTTAAAGGCTTTGCAATTCTAAGATCGCCTATGTCTGCTTTTACTTATCCTCAGCAGCTGACAGTAAGGTTTTGTCTCACAGGGCAGCTCTATGTGATGATGTCACCCCAGGAAGTTCTGACGGGTTCCAATCAAAGGACAATCGCACCTCGCACTCAGCCATACATAGCGTAAGTACATCCAAATCAAAGCACTGTTGCATCCAATCAAAAGTAATCTTCTACACCCAGCAAGTCGAGCCAACGTAATGTCTTTATCCTAATCTGTTTCCAGAAAGCAAGAGGCTCCTCGCGCTTCCAGAGATGAGAAACGGCGAGCGCAGCACAATGAAGGTCAGTGCTCACATCCAGTGTGAGAAGCTGAAGACTTCAGCTGTTAACTACAACAGGCTGGCATAAAAATCTAATAATCGTAATTTTATAGGTCTTTAAAATCTATTGGGATTAAAGAAGTAAACGTTACCTATCACTTTTAAATGTCTATTTGGAAACATATTGTATTGACCCTGCTGTAACAGCTACAAAATGAAACCATGTAACTGATTTTCCTTCATATCCGTTTGTGCTTTTTTTTTTTACCAGTATGTTCATTTTCATTCATACTGGTCTTAAAAAGAAACCCTGTTCAAATATTACAGCAGGTATGAATGATAGAGTAATGTCTGAAATTCTGATTTTGTTCCAACAGTTGAGCGCAGACGCAGGGACAAGATCAACAACTGGATTGTGCAGCTGTCAAAGGCCATCCCAGACTGTAACATCGACTACACCAAGACAGGACAGGTGAGTTCAGCTCACACCTCACTCTGGTTTTCATACTACAAAGATGATAAATGTAGTGAAAGTACTCTTCAGATGTCGTATTCCCAATAGGGCAAACTTTAGTTACATTAGAAAAGATTGAGAAAGAAAAGCCAAGGCAATTTCTCATTATTATTTTTTTTCTTCTGAAAAGTCCTCTTCTTCTCTTTTGTTTCAGAGTAAAGGAGGAATCTTGTCCAAAGCCTGCGAGTACATCAAGGAACTCCGACAGAGCAACCTGAAGCTGGGAGAAGATATCAGCACTCTCGACCGTCTCAGGATTGACAACCAGCTACTCAGACAAGAGGTATAACGGCACATGTTTGCCTTTTCTGTATCATTATTTCCACTGAACAAGATTTGAAATGTCAACCATTTAGATCATTCTAGGAAATGGCAACGGTGTGGTGTTTTCTCCAGAATTGTGTTCTATAAACTAATCCGCCTGCTGATGTATGCCTTCTGCTCTCAGGCTGTCAGCACAGTTCAACTGAACACGTGCTCTGACAGTGGAAAGGAGGATGTTAGACAGTCTGTGAAATGTGAAGGTTATTTCTTCTTTAAACAAAATGGGTTATAACCAGTGATGGCTGGTGGTGATTTGGGGTTTGTGGGCTAACAGATGCATTACACTTATCAATATGTCACACAGCAGCAACAGTAGCATCACACATCAAGTTACAGTAAACAACATTGTATACTTTGTTATAGCAAGTTGCTCTACCAGCCACCACACTGGGGGAGACCGTACCCAAAAACCATGGCCTGATGGCAAAACATCTCTCTCTCTCTCTCTCCTCTCTCTCCTTCTCTCTCTCCTCTCTCTTCCTCTCTCTCTTCTCTCTTTTCTCTTCCTCTTCTCTCTCTCTTTCTCCTCTGTACACATGCAGCAACATTGCCAATTGTGGCTACAACAACAATTAAGAAAAGCCAGCAAACAATTTGCCAAACACCATGTTACCAAAAATAAAAAGAAATATAAAAAAATATAACTATTTGTAGAAGAGTGGGAGTGTTTCAGAGTTTCAGAGCGACGGTTAGGCCAGGCAACTCCACACAGGCTGCCGCCACATCACCATCAGCTTCACCTTCAGGTTTCTCCCTGCAGATCATTGGTAAGTA
>NW_023340257.1:3652821-3669569 GCF_004916995.1 Morone saxatilis | reverse complement strand
TGTCTCCTCCAAAAAGCAAACATGAGAAACAGAAAAGTTAATTCCTAGCTACACTTGCCGTTAGCCAGTCCTTTCGCTGAAACCACGTAACACAAAAGTTACGATTTTGTCGTTTGTCCAAAATTGAATGGAAGCTTACTCTACTGGGCTTGGGCTGTAAAAAATAAGCCCATTCAAAGGAAAAACCCAAGATATATCATATATCCTGGGTTTTTCTGTCACTGTTTGGTGCTGTTGCTGCTCTAGGTTCCACCAAAATTAAAAACAATATGTTCTAAGGTTTTTAGTAATAGTTTTTCATCTATGCTGTAAAAGATAGTGATAGATGTTAGCCCATATATACCAGCCGTTCCTGGTTATAACCAAGGTCTTTTGAGAAAAAAAGGAGGCATTTGTATCTACCTTCACGGTGCGGAACTGCTGTGTACTCAGATTACTCAGCTAGTTTATGAATCAACAAGCATAATTAGACCTATTATGCTATTTATAAGAAATCTTCAACATATGAGATTAGCGACACTCCAGTGGGGGACAGCTTCTTTCACTTCTCCTTCTTTAGCTGTCCCTGAGTGGTCTGTCGATGTCGCTCAGAATGCAAACATGATGATTTCATGGAGATTCATTCAAATGTCATTAATTCTATTTCATTCGTTTGATAAATAGATTAATCGATAAAATGTCTGAAAACTGAAAAATGGCCATCGCATTTTCTGAGAATCCAAGGTGATGTCATCACGTGTGTCCAAAGCCCAACAAACTGACTAATCGTTGCAGCTGTAATTGGTTTCATGGAGCAGAGCCTTGTGGATTTTGCCTCCCATTGGCCCTCAGTTTATTTTTAGAGCAGCTGACAATGATTTGCAGGTGCAATGAGGTCAAGCCTTCTGTAACAACTTGTAGTTTTTATTTCAGTGCCATTCAATGCAAATATTTTCAGCGTTAGTGTTATTGTGCTGGTAGTCACGCCAGTTTCTTCACTTCTACCGTCAACCCAGATTTGTCTATTTAAACCGAGGATGTTACTTATGAAGCATGGCGGATAACTCCATTCTAATAAAAGGCTAATAATCAGCCAAGTCTAAACCTCCTATTTCTACACTTCATTGTGATTTAGTAAGCACTCATTCCTGACATTATATTCTTACTTCATTATCTGTGTTGCTGTTGCTCAGGTGGAAGACTGGAAGTCCAAGAATCAGATCCTGAGGAACCTCCTGCGACAACATGGCATTGTGGGATCATCCAGCACAGATCCGCAGTGAGAAGCCTGTTGCCAATGTTCAGTGGATATTTGAAGACAACCATGTATGGGCCAAAAGAGTACTTGAAATGCTTTGAGATACTTTATTAGTGGTCGAGTGTGCATGAAACAGGAGGAAATAATTGAATATTGTCATTAATATTCAAATGCAGCTTCTTTGCTAAATGACTCCCTTGAATATTATCTTTGAAGCTTTTTACAGAATTGAAATTCTTTGCCTGGTGAATACCCAATCATAATAACGTGATGCATCTGAAAAGAGAGAAAAAATTCGACATCAGCTTCAGTTTCAGAAGTCAAATCAGTTCGACGAAGCCCTCAGTGAACGCCTTCATCCACAAACATTCTGATTGTTCATTAACCTCCAGTACAGTAAGCTCTACATGACCAACTACTCATGTCCGTTTCTTTTTTCTTAACCTCTGCAGTACTGTGCTTTTCTGTATCAAATGCACTCATGTTAATGTCTCAGAAAAACATTGTATTCATGCTTTGACTTGTTTTCACCTTTTATCACTTTCACCAGTTGATACCACGTTTGTCATCCAGTTTCATAGTTCTTTTGCTTTGTATTTTTGTATGTTTCTTGAAACCTCACCGGGGACAATAATTGCATTGCAACAATGTAACTAACTAAATAAACAGGGGTTGGTAAGCATTGCATTGTAGGTAGGCTATGTATGTCTTTATAATAAAAAAATCAAATAATATACTGTACGTCATAAACTTTCAGTTATGTTTATTAAAGTTGGTAAATTGGTTAACAGATGTAAAACTGTTTTTTTATATTGTATCTTAGTTATGAGAACAGACTGTTTACATGCACTGTATTTATCTTCATTTCAAATATAAGAATTACTGTACGTAGTCGTGAGTATGTTTTATTTTGAAGGTGCTGTGCGGAAGTGCATTATTTCATTGACGCTGGGAGAATTCAGCACTCGCACCTACTGTAGATATTTCTCTACCCCTGCACTGTTATTGGTTTAAAGGAACGACAGGACAAACTCAAGTTTCCTCAATGATCTGCATACTGCTGGTAGCCGGCCACGGCACCGTCTTAGAGACACAAATTAAGGTAAGTAGCTTGAATGTTGCAGTACAAAGGAGATAAGTTGAAGCAGTGCAAAGTTCGCATTGGCTGTGAAGCGGTCATACTGCACTGTACGCCGAACTGCTTTAAAGAATCGGACACTTGCCGATTGCGTTACCTTCGACAAGCGTATATACATATTAGACCACCACTCAGGACATTTACGGAATCGTGAAGATGCACTGCTGCATCCGGCCTACATCTGACCCAACAACTATAGCGCATTTTTGATAGAAGTGCAGTTTTATCATTGGCTAGCACTGGCTTCTACTGCCCCCTACCGAGCATTGGAGCGGAATAACAGGAATTCGATAGGGTACTCTTTCTTGAAAGATGAGGTTTTCTGAAAATGACTGGCGATTATTGGCTTATCTTTATGTGCCGAATAATTGACGGTAATCTAATGGTTGACTTGGCAGTACCAAAAAAGAAAACAGCGTAACGGAGCTAGCTTCTTTCATTAGGTTTGGTGTGTGGTTGTCTCCTAAACAGGGGGGATGTGTTGTGTCCAGGAACACCTGAGAGTCCACGTATGATCCTGAGTTCGAGTTGAAGGTTCAGATAATGTCGCGAGTAGCTACATTTTACACCAACTGAAACATCTAAGCCTGTATGTGTGTGTATTTGTAGGTTTGTAATACAGTAGAATGGACATACGCATTACATTAATTATACAGTAAACCACCCACACTGGTCTGTTGTCGACCTTGATCACAGACTCACCTACGTTATTGACATATAGCAAAAAATCCCAAATCATCTCGTAGAAAAGTTTGTTTACACTTGCATATACTGATGATGATGTGATTTGTTAGTATGGTGATTTATGTATTTGAGTCCAGCTTTTTTTTCTCACCTGTCTTCTCCCAGAATGATGACACAGGCTTATACAGCCACCTGACTGGGGTACCAAAGGCCTTACTTCCTGGCACTGGTGGAAAGAAGATCCTTGACTTTTGGTGGGAGACGGTCAACATGTGCGTAATGAAGTGGCCCAAACATGACGGGGCCTAATTTCTGATTATCTTCTGAGTTCTATCCAGTGTCTGACTCTAAATCACTCAATGGATCTCTGATTTCTCTCCAGGCGACAGCTGTTCACAGAGGTGTATCTGGTCACTAATGCAGACAAGTAAGTTCTAACTGTAGGATGACCAGGTGGGTGTTGATTTGGCACTCTTTTAATCTGCTCCTGCTTTATTCTTATTCTGTTTTACTGACCAGGTATAAGTACTACGAGCGCTGGGCCACAGCTAATGACTTCCCGGTGGAAAATGTGGTGAATGACGGCAGCACTACGTTGGAGGACCGTCTCGGGGCCGTGGCTGACCTGCAGCTGGCCATACGCAGCCGCAAGCTCCAGGACGACATCATTGTGGTATGTAATTGACAATAAAGCTGACTTTGACTTTGATACATCTGTTTGTTGTGTGTCCAATCACATATCTGCTCAGTTACATTTCACTGTGTTTGAACTGAACTGAATGAGTGTCTGTCTTACGATGAGGAGTTTTCCATTTACGTAAACAGATTGCTGGAGACATGCTGTGTGCAGACCAGAACTTTGACATTGCTCAAGTGATCCGCTTCTTCAAGTCAAAGGTGAGATTTACTTCACTAAAAAATGGGCACCAGGACCTTTTACTTACAGTTCATTCACATACACATCATTATTTTAGTGGACATAAAACAAAAAGGAAAGGATATTTATTAAAATATGTTCCCTATCACCTGAGATAGTAGCAGCAGACAGCAGAACTGTGCTTCTCTATGAGTAGATAAGCTATAGGGTGTCTGGTCCTCATCTGTCAAATATGGAAAACCCTTTTGGAAGCTCTCCTTTCCACTTAGATATTCTATGTGCTAGGCTCGTCTATGTTGAAAAGACAACCACAAATGGCTAAAAGATAAAAGCATATAGTCACATCTCAAGTTAGCTAATTTAAGCAAAATGTCAGCTAACTAGTTAAAAAAACGACATGAAGCTAGCACGTTAGCTGGTATTCTGCTAACATAAGCTAACTTAAGACGCGACTACATATTAATGGGCCTATGTTGCTTTTATTTTGTAACTATCTTCAAAATGTGGTTGTCTTTCTAACATGGACTAGCCTAGCACATAGCATATTTTTGTAAGCATTATTTTGAAGATGGTTAAAAGACAAAAGCGACATACATATATAGTCACATCTTAAGTTAGCTATGGTTAGCAAAACACTAGCTAACTAGCTAGCTAATCTACATCAGTTGTTAACTAGCTAGTTACATCTAATAGCTAATGTTAGCAAAGCACTAGCTAGCTCATTTTTCATCAGTTGTTAGCTAGCTAGGTGTGACTATATATATGTGTAGCGTTTGTCTTTTAACCATCTCCAAATGTGGCTGTCTTTTCAACACAGAGCAGCGTAGTATATAGCATATCTAAGTATAGGAAAGAAAGTTGAACGAGGCTAGCTCAACTGTTATTGGAGCACTGAACAAAAAGGGGCGGGACCTCGAATGGGTCAATTAAGTCAAGTCCTGGCCAAACACAAGGAATCTGAAACCATCCAAAATCAAAAATACTTGTTGCACCCAACAGGTCGAATACATATTGTGTTAATGGCCTTTTCTCTTTTTGCTGCAGCCTGGAGAGCTGATCATATACTATGAGCTGGAAGAGAGTGAGAAAAGCAGCTCCAGGGGCATCGTGGAGGTATGCCCTGACACCCACAGGTGAGAAGAAGTTTTCTTCCAGAACTTTACTGACATATATTTCGTACACATCACTACTGTGCAGATGTGATGTTAATCTGATCATTTATAAAATCAGGATAACTCGCTTCTTGGAGAAACCGCAGGAAGGGCTGACAGAATCCCGGCTGGCCAGCGTAGTGTTTTACTGCATCCAGAGAGACACGCTGCCCTACCTGTCTGACTTCCTCAGCCTGCAGCCTCAAGCCACAGACAGGAGCTTCGGACGATTCTGGGTTTGTAAGCGCTAATTCAATTCAAAGTGTTATTTCAGCAAAAATGATGCAAGGTGGAATTACACCCAGATGAATTTACGAAGCTTCGGCCAAGTTCCTGTGTGTTGGATTGTTCACTAAAACTCCCATTTTCCTGTCCGAAGTAAATCAACTACTGATCCTAGATCTACTGTATAACTTGTATTCTAACAATGATTAGACAAACTATTGTGTTCGATGGGGAAGGCTCACTCTAATTGCTGCCCTGCTGTGACATCAGTTTAGTCGGTGCGATTGCCAAATAAGTTTGTGGTGATTTCTGCTTTGACTTTGCTTTTCATGAGGATGGTGAAACTCTAAGGTCATGTTTTGACTCACTTAGATTATCTGTAGTCCTAATTGACCAAACCCAAACTGCATTAGTGCATTATCATTAAGTAATAAAGTTACTTTTATGGCTCCTTTCTCTTCAGGAGTGGCTCATTAATGAGAAGCAGCTGGATGTGTTTGGGATGAAGCTTCCTACTGGCTTCCAGCTCATCGGACAAGTGGTTTGTATCTTTGAATCAGTTCATCAGCCGGGTTTTATGGGTTTTTTTCACACAGCATCGCCTTTTAATTCACAGATTATAATGGACAAAGACAGATGAAGCTCTGAAAATTACCACACTTTTTTTAGATATATTGACAATACAAAAACGCTGTGCATTACTGACGTCTCAAAAATAGAATATAACAAAATAAGTTTTGTTAAATTAATAGAAACTGCTAAGAGTAAGTAAAACATTAAATAGAAAAAAAGAATATTTTTTCTTTGACCACAATATAACGGCATTTTACAACACTAGTGTGGTGAAAGTAGAGATAATTGAAATCGCAATATGGCCTAGTGCAATATCCAAATCACAAGAAGTTGCAATTTTTTGATGCATTTAAAATGTATGTTAAAACAGCGTTATAGTGAAGTACTGTAGAGCTCCAGAGATTCCCTGGCCTACAAATCTTGTTCTCCAGATGTAAGAAAACCTGTTTGCTTGGTAGACACCCCAACAAATGTCACAATTTTAATATTTGTTTCCAAAGAAAATAGAATTTGTGATGCAAGAATGACTGTGTGAAAAATTAGAATTTGAGAGGTTGGGGCACCTGGATAATTCACCCGGTAGAGCTGACTGAGTGTGGCCCTTTGCTGAATGCAGCAGAATCAGAGGCGTTGTCTTTTTTATTCTGGACATTCTTCTTCCTCGTCAAAACCTGGGGCCCATATTACCCACAATGCAACTTGACTGTCGACAGTTCAGTCAGATATTTGGGTGTGTTAGGCTGGTAGTCATATTTACTGTTCTGTGGTTGTTCTTTTCTCTACCAACCCAGGGACAACAGATGCAAATGACTTGTAGTTTTCAACTGGTGCTGACTCAAGTGACATCACTTGAGGTCATTCATCAGACTTCACACAGCTCCCTGGAGTTCCCCTTTAACTTTCAAAGTAGAGCACATTGCAGTGTGTTAAAGCTGCACAGTGGCAGGAAGAAAAAGTGCTTAAATATTTCAAAGTCTGAAAGCGCTCATTACCCAGAAATCATGTAATGTGACATCAGCTGCAAACTGAGCGCTCAGTCCTTAACGTTTTCTACTTTTGCGCAAAATATCTGCTGTCAGATCAGACTAAAGTCTGTGGGTCTGACTATGTGTTCATGGGGAGCACATTTCTTATTACAGTTTTTCTCAACTGCTGAAGTTCCTTTTTCCTGAAACACTGTTACAGTTCTCAAAGAGAGAGCAGTCATTACAACTTTTAGTACCGAGCAGCAAAACCCTTCATTTGTCCCCCAAAAATATATATATGGATTTTTAAAAACGCTTTAAACTCCCATTTGACAACATTTTTGATAAAAACATTATACATGTCTGGAGGGGGTCTTTAATGTTACTGCTGATATTTACTGATAATATGCCCTCACACGGGGATTGGATGCTGTTTTTCTGTTGCAGCTGATCCAATAACACACTTCTTTTTGACATCTCAGGGCCTGTCAGACTACACCAAGTGGCTCACCCACTACTCCACCAAGCCACAAGACAACCCCGCTAAACCAATCACGTGCCGATCATATGCCAGGTATGAAAACGCACACCATGAATGGCTCTCACCTCATGTTGCTTTCAACTGAGCTCAGATTACAGTGGTTTTTCCAGCTTGCAAATAAAAGCCTCTTTTCTCCTTCTTAACCCACAAAAAGAGCACTTGAATGTCAAAGCACACAGCCCGACACATACTGTAAGAATTTCCAAATATGTGGTGACTCACAGGGTTGGATTAATGGGGAATCCCTCAGACGGCTTCAATGGGAAAACCATTGCTATGTCCATCTCCAACTTCTGGGCCGAGGTCACTCTAGTGGAGAGCCAGACTTTGGTAACACACACACACACACACCTCTCTGTGCACACTCATAAACTAAAGCGCTTTCATCAGGGACATGGTGTGCATAAGTCATGTGAATTTCTGTGACTCTGCAGGTTTTAGTCCCTCATCCGCTCAATGACCCCACAGAGTTTGGAAGCTTGCAAGATCTGTTCTGCATCAGCAGGAAAGAAGGGTATGTACACAGAGAGCTAAAATGCATGATGGAGGTGGTCATGTTCTGGCTTTTTAAAAATATTCTATTGATCATCCACTGCAGGTACCTGGGAGGTCTGCGGCTGCTGCAGGCCACCTGTAAGAAGTTCTACCAGTTCTGCTCCAAACAAGGGTGAGATAACTGAGTAACACAACATATATATTAATCATTGTCGATGTAATTCATGTGATTTATTACTAAGACTGTGTGTATGTACATCCTGGATAAAATCTTTTACTATGTTCAAATAGAACAAATAAGAGCATTAGCTTATTATCTTTACTTCCAGATGTTTTTTTTAATAAGTGCACTTAGTTACAAAGGCTCTGTTATCCCCATGGATGCTGTTAGAACTATCTCCAACATTAATTAACTGATTCGAACCACATTATACACTTGGGTAGTTCATTTTCTTTTTTTTTCAGTACTATAAAGACAGTTCGAGTTCTTGTTTTCTTGAAACAAGTGATAATTAGTCATAATATTTCAATTTATTTTTATTCATTGAAGCTGAACCTGCAGATGAAAAGTTTGACGCCACTCTGTATGCTAAATATGAAGCTAGAGGCAATAGGTGTTAGGTTAGCGTAACATGAAGACTGGAAGCAGGGGGAAGTCACTACACCCGGCCAAGAATCGGAATCAGAATCAGAAATACTTTATTAATCCCAGGGGGAAATGACTTTCGTTACATATACTCCAGATGTACACTTGTACAGATCAAACAAATGAGATACAGCGTGTTAATTATCGGGCTGTACCTGACTCCTGATTCGGCTGTTCAGTATGATTTTTTTCTTTAGTTCAGCGCCACACTAAACTCCTATATCAGCAGTTCCAGCCATGGAAATGCAGCTACATGGGTCTGATGTTTTAGCCTATTACTAAGTTATAATTCTGTATAATTGTCAGTGATGTGAAAACATCAGATTTACACAGTCAGAGAAGTAAAAAGCGTCCTGCTCACAGTTCACATATAAAATCTCAGCGCACCACAGAGTGTCTCTGCTGCCGTTCTGCTGTCAGCCGAACGGGTAGAGTAGGTTGAACCACCATCTGGTTCAAAAGAGGTTTTAGCCAACTTCACTGACAGTCAACACCAGAGCAGAGAGTGTCAGAGCAGCCGCTGCCCCACTGCCCTCCTTCTCCACTACCATCACAGTTAGTGTTGTGGTTTGTGGTCATCTTAAGACTCGGTTTGTGAAAGTTCACAGCCTGCCATGCTGTTGCTTTGTGTACAGTGACGCAGCTGAAAAACAAAAGTGCAGAGATTCGACTGTGAGTCGACTAAGGCTCTTCTCGGGGGTGGCCGTAGTCAATTAGTGAGCTTTACAGCTGCTGGTAGCCAGAATCTGTTACCTTTTGGAAAAGCCATGCTAGCTGTTTCCCCCTGTTTATAGTCTTTATGCTAATCTAAACTAACCAACTTTTGAAAGTAATGACATCAAACACTTTTTTCACACTTTTTAAACTCATTTATAAAAAAAATGAGAAAGAATTAAAGGCAATACAACTGATAAAGCTAGAGAGAATTAAACTGCAGACTGGACCCTGCATGGATGATAATGTTACTGTGTAACAGCTTGATGTGTAAATAAGCAGCTGCTTGCTAACAGGTTGAACATATCACCTTAATAGGAGATGAATGTTATGATCACAAGTTGTTTCTTCTGCCCCAAGTGGCCAAATAAAATCAGTTATTGCACTTAGTAAGGTCTGTTTCTGCATTTGAATGAAAAAATACAATTAAAATATTTAACAGTGTTGGAATATTCTTACTGCACTTGATGTTTTTCACCTGTTTAGAGAAAATTAGCTTTGAGGACAATTAGACAAGAAAATACTTGATTAGAAGGGGATTTTTTGCAGTAAACAAACACTTTTTTTAAGGGGATCCTGTGTTTCGTATTAAAAATCTTAATTTGTAAAGTAACTAAAGCTCTTGTGTAAATGTAGCACAGGAAAAAGATTTCCTTCTGACATATAGTGAAGTAGAAGTAAGCTGAAAATTGACACACTGAAGTACCTCAAAGCTGATCTGTAGTACTGTAGTTGAGTAAATGTACTGTAGCACCAGCGTAACTATATTGTGCTATGTTGTGAGCCAGATGGATTCAGTGAAGCACATAAGATGATTATTTCACTGATTTCAAGGGGTCATTAAGAATAACTATATAGTCTTCTCAACGATGGTCTTGTTTGTATATATAGCTCATATAGAGGCATGAGTATTAAATTGAGACTGTTTCATAACCAGTTAAAAACTCCTTGTTGTATGTCTAAGGACACTCACTTTCAATGCAAATGCTCATTCAGTGTCTGCTGTGTGTTTTTCTACTGCAGTATTGCATTGACAAAGCAGAACTTCACACTGAAGTATGACACCAACATTCCTCGTCAAGTGGTGAGGATCCATTCAGATACTGGTTTCTAAGAAATAAAGGACAGCATTATAGAGTTAAATTAATGTGAAATGTTCTGTAACAATGAAATGATTTGTCTCCGTTTTCAATGAAGGGCCTTGCTGGAAGCAGGTAAATAGTTCTGTTTGATGATTTCCTATCAGTATCGACCAAATTTAAATAAAACATTTTACACGCTTTAATAATTGACTACAATCTTCTCTTTCCACAGTGCCATCGTCTCAGCTACCCTCAAGTGCCTTATGAAATTCTACAACATCACAGACAATGTAAGGAGGGGGGTAGATATTTGTTAGCAAAGCCATCAGTCTGTCATTCCTTGCACTATTTGCTATTATCAAAACCAACCACAACTTCATTTATGGTGAAAACATCAGCCTCTCCTGTTTCAAAGTTAAAAATTCAGTAGATTTCCCTGCAGATCCAGTGAAGTTAGACATTGAAAGCAGCACTGTAGACTTCATTTTTAAATGTGTGTTTTTAAGACGCTATTCCTGACTAATATGTTAAAGTTTGTGTGTAATTACCAAAACCTTTTTAACTAACGACCTGAGACAAAAGATGTCTTTATCTAATTATATATTTCTATTTTACACTCCAGGATCTCCCGAAGCCGATCCGAGCCAACTTCATCCTCAACGTGGAGACTGATGAACTTTTCATTACGGCTGGCCTGCAGGACAGAGTTGTTCAGGTCAGTAACAAGTCAGCGTTACACAAATGTACTTGACAGCATGTCAGTTATCTTTCAGTTAAAGCTGCAGTAGGTAACTTTTATAAAAATAACTTTTTGTCATATTTGCTGAAACTACTTCAGAGGTGAGTAAAATATAAAGACGCTTTGGGTTGGTGGCTTAATAATAGTTGATTGTTGAGTCTCATTCCCAGAGTCCCAAAGTGTCTGTATTTGACACCCTGGGAATGAGACTCAACAATCAACTATCTCTCGACACTGATTGGTTGTTTTCGTTCAGGCCCGGTGGATTCTGGCAAATACCATTAGGAGCACAAGGAGGAGCCAGAAGAACCTGATTGTTTCACATTCACGTTTCACGTTCTACTGTCAGGATATAGTGAAAGTTTCAACAAGTATGACAGAAAAATATTTTTATAAAAATGACCTACTGCAGCTTTAATACCAGCAGTAGCATGAATTGTTTGCCCTTTTGTCTTTGCAGGTCTATGAAGGATTAGTCTACATGGATTTTAGCAAGAAGCTCATGGAGGATCAGGGCTATGGTATTGAAGTCACCGTCTGTCTGTAGATGCTAAGTAGATGATACAAATACAAATGTCATTCCTAATGTGTGTGTGTGTTTGTGTGTGTGTGTTTGTGTGTTTCCCATTATTAGGGAACTATGTTTCTATGAACATGAGTGGGCTCCCACCGTTCTGGCTGGCTTACCTGAGCGACCCCAGTGACTCTGGACGCATCCACAGCAACATCAGACAGCGCTGGCTCAGCGGTACGTCTTCACATCAACTATTACATCAGCCTCCTGTTGATTCACAAGGTCAAAGGTCACTGCCAAAATGTCTGCAAAAACAAAGGGATCTACTGTTTGATCAATATTTTAAGTTAGCTAATGTTAGCAAAACACTAGATAACTAGCCAGCTAACGATTGAGCTACATTGGCTAGCTAGTTATCTAGCATTACCCAACATTAGCTAGCTAACTTAGTATCTGACTATGTATTTGTCGCTTTTATCTTTTAACCATCTTCAAAATGTGGTTGTCTTTTCAACATGGACGAGCATGGCACATAGCATATCTAAGAACAGGAAATGAGGAAGTTGACGTAGGTTCTGACTGATCAATTATTGGATGAATTAGATATCCACCATCATAGGATGAATCCTAATCAGTGATCCCCTGACATTTACTAGAGCTCCACCTGCAGGTCACAGTTCCATCAGGTCATAGACGTTCATGGTTCTCAGAGGATAAATCTTGATTGACTTTGGTGATCTTGCTCCATTTGCTGTTGCACCACTACGAGGTTCACGTTTGTGGTTTTTAATGAAATGTCTCAACAACTATTGGCTGGATTGTTATGGCATACTTTACCTTACGTCACCAGGATAACCCTCCCAGCTTTCCAGGGCGTACATTTAGAACTGACATGCATGTTCCCCTCTGAGTCGTACCAACTTTGTTTTTTCCTTTAGTCTCAGATTTAATAGGCAATACTTTGGTTAATAACCAAATACCCTCAAAACTAATGACGTTCCCATTAGCCCAATGCTAAGACAGCGAACATGGTAAAGTGGTATCTACTAAACATCATTGTCTTTGTGAGCATGTTAGCATGCCTACATTAGCAGTTATCACAAAGCCACTAGCATGGCTGTCGACTCTTGTTGTTCTGTATTTAATCTCATTTTATAGCCACAAAGTATTCCTTACTGGGCAGAAAAGCTGCTGATATAAAGAGCAACACATTTCAGTTTTCTATAAACATACAAAAAAGTTGTTTTAAAATAACATGCTAGCCCATGTGCATATTTACATCTTTCTGTTCCTGTTAGGAGAAACTGGAAACACATTGGTTCGTTTGATGAACTACTTTCATGTTGCTCTCTCTCCACAGGGGAGCCTCTGGTAGTCGAGGCCATGAAGACTTTTGCTGAGCTCACTGATCAAGCCAGGTCGGTTTGAGTACTTCAAGTGGATTGTTGATCAAGAATTTCTGTAATTCATAGCAAGGGGATTTAGTCAAATAAATCGGCTAGACATAAATAACCATTAGATTAATTACATTTAGCCTTTGCACAACAGTCTCAAAGTGGCTTTGGGCTTTCTGAAATGTGTAAAATGTTTATGCACTGTGAGTTCCAAGAAACACCACATTTAAAGTGTTGCTGCAACTTCGCTGACAAAACCTAGTTTTTGTGTTTGTGGTGGGATTTCAGAAATTCAGAACATTTGAGCTGAAAATTACTTTAGCACTGACTGGAAATGTTCTCCCCTCAGGACGGCTCTGCAGAACAGAGACTGGGGCACTCTGGCACAGCTGATGGACCAGAACTTTGAGCTGAGGAGGTAAACAGTATATTGTGATGTGGAGCATCATTCATGTTACAGATACACTCACAGCTAAAATAACAACACACCCCACAGGACTGTCTACACTGATGACTGTCTGGGCCCAGGGAATCTCAAGATGGTTCAGCTGGCGAAGCAGGTAGGCCCTCAGAGGCTCCTCTACCTGCTTAGAGCAGTGCATGTTTTATTGAACATCTGTGTGTGTGTGTGTGTGTGTGTGTGCCTGCAGGAGTGTTTTTATGTTTGTGTTCATAAAGTTTTTGCTGCTTCTTGCAGTTTGGCTCATCGGTGAAGTTACCAGGCAGTGGGGGGGCAGTGGTGGGTCTGTGTCTGGATAATGCAAGACTGGTAAGAACGATATAAAGACGCTTTGGGTTGGTGGCTTGAAGATAGTTGATTGTTGAGTCTCATTCCCAGTGTCTGTATTTGACACCCTGGGAATGAGACTCAACAATCAAGTCTTTCTTGGGTCTGATTGGTTGTTTTCGTTCAGGCCCGGTGGATTCTTACAAATACCATTAGGAGCACTAGGAGGAGCCTTGTTTCACAGATTATCTGTCTTGTGTACTACTGTCAGGATGTAGTGAAAGTTTCAGCAAATATGACTACATTTTCATAAACCATTTTCAGTTTCTCTCCTAAATCCAAGCAGAGAGCTGTTTCAGAGATACACTAACACCTCATACTTTGGTTATGGCAAATCTTCTACGGATTACTCTTGAAACACACAAAATCAGTTCTCTTTTCAACTAAACGATCAGGAAACAAAACTGCTGTAAAGTTTAATTTTCTTGTCATGATTTAGCTGTAGAACAACCACATAGTTGGAATATTTCCACCTAGAGTAAGTTATCTGCTCTATGATCACACAGCCTTGCACTCACACTGGCATTTAGATGACAAAACTTGTGTTCTGTTCTGCATCCATAAACCAAATATGTTTTGCCAAATTTAAAACAGACAGATGATGAATCTGGAAAAAAAGTTTAACCAGTTAAATAAAAATATCTGTGAAAATGAAGCCAATGTGCTATGCCTCATGGCTGGGACCAAATTGAGTCCATGATAAATGAAAAAGATCTGTAGATTAAACTCAACTGAAACTCAGCTTTATGCAGAGATATTAGCCCAATGCAAGATGTCAACACCTGATTCATTTCAAATCACTGAATTTCATTACACAACCCTGTGTTGTAAATGACAATTAAACAACCTTGAATCCTTGAATTTGAAAGGACCACAACCTTCTTAACTAATTTATGTCTTGCTTGGTTAGAGTCTGACCTAATATCCTGGCTCGGGCCGCCCTATAGTTCACCTTGTGTAAACTATGTGCCAGGGCTGAGTCCTTGCTGCAGCAGCCATGGGTTCGACCCTGACATACCCTTTGCTGCATGTCATCCCCTTCCTGTCTATCTTAAGCTGTCCTGTCTAAAAAAGGTAAAAAGCCCCCAAAATATAAAAAAAAAGGAAAAAAAAAGATCCTGGCAGTAATGAACCCGCTCTGAGTTGTAAATTGTGAATCTGACCTGAAGGCCCTGTGTGATACTGTCTGATGCAGTGTGTGTTTGGCCCACTAGATGGAGATGAGGCAAGCTTTCCAGGAGGCAGGCTGTGTCTTCTGTGTCATCGCACCATACAACCCATCTGCCAGCACTGTCGGCGGCCAACACTAACCTCACATCTCCCCACGACTCAGTCAGGCTACTCGAGGCCAACTCACAGCCATCGGTTGGATATGGCACAGCGTGGCATTCAATGAGTCCCAATGTCATTTCATAGGATTTGTTACTACAGTGGAAAGATCATTTACATGAAATTATGTGTAAGCCATAAATAAAAAAAGAATTAGGGTGGGGTAATTTACTAGATTGGCCAAATAATGTTTAGTGAAACATCAGGTATTGCTTCACTTTGTGGGAATCTGCACATTTCACACTTTTGATGCAGATGTTCAAATTCAGTTAGTACCATTGTGTAAAATGTATCATCTATAACAATGTAAAAATTATGTAATTATTTTTCTACATCAATTGTAAAGACTCAATCTCATATATTTGTATAATGTATGTAATTTATACACAAATTAAAAGCATTTTTTATGTTCTTAGTGTTTTGTCATGTATGCTGTGTAGCTTGTAACCCATATTACACACACTTACTACAGTTGAGGGTAAACAAACCAAGTCAAACTAGTTGAAATAACATGAAAATCACATTGTTTAAACCTTTTTCCCCTCACTGCCCCACAGACTGTGCTCTGTACACTGCCGCTGTACTGTACACTCAGTGAGCACATCTAATTTGCTGTTTCCTCCAGTGGGCGGAGTAGCGGGGCTCTGCCTGCCCGGCCGCTCAGCTCAGCCCTCAGCTCCTCTCCTCTCTGTAGTCGCTGTTACCTCTCCACTCATGCGGATCCAGCCGTAGCTCATGGACTAGCCGGAGAGGTCTGGTGGCGGACTGTATCGGGCTTGTAGCGAACAGGGTGAACCAGTGGACCATGGCTGCCAAAGAGGACCTCTACAGTAAAATCCTCCCTCGGAGGCTCCGACAGAACCGGCCGGGCTCAGTGAAATGTGCCTCCAACTTGGACGTGCTGTTATCCATGGGCTTCCCCAGACCAAGGGCGTAAGTAGCCTGACCTAAACACCCGTGTGTGTGTGTGTGTGTGAGAGAGAGAGAGAGAAGGAGAGTGTGTGTAGGCTGGAGCGTTACATTTATGTCAGAGGTCGGCGGGGACCTGGCGGGGACCTGGCGGGGACACGGCCGGTGTGTGAGCAGTGAGTAGCGGTAAGGTTTGTTATGGGAGTGAACGCAGCATCACTGGCCGTTTCCCAGCATCGGGTTTCGCTGTGCGCAGCTAGCTGGTGTTCCCTGTATACCCACATGCACTACTGAAGAGTAGAATAGAGTCGAATAAAGTGTGATATAGCTAAATTTAATTCATTAAAACAGCAGAATAGAGTCGGAACAAATGTCAATAAGCGAAGAGCTGAGTGGAGGGAAACACAATGAGCAAGAAAGCAACATAAAAGTTAACAGAAGTGACCGCTAGCATCAAATAAAACAGACACCACATCAGTCATAGCTCCGTTTAAAGACCTGGAGACAGAGCCGAGGGGGTGTCGGTGCTTAAACTGATATTTATGGACGCATGGCTTGTGCTTTTGTTCTTTGGATTCTATGTAATGTTATTTTGTGTGTTTTATAAATGTTGTGTCTGTTTTTAAGCACTTGTCTTTATTTTGTTCCGCTGCCGCTGTTGTGTGCAACTCTGTTCCCCGGTCGATGTGTGTATCTTGGCCAGGACTCCCTCGAAGAAGAGATATTTAATCTCAATGGGACCTATCCT
>NW_023340257.1:3640595-3652809 GCF_004916995.1 Morone saxatilis | reverse complement strand
TCCTGGTTGAATAAAGGTTAAAAATAAACTATATTTTTAATAAAAACGCTCCGAAAATGTGGTTATATTTTCCTTTTTCTGAACCTTAGTTAAATTATAGCTCAACGTAGATTAAAATGTTAAAGCTTAATAAGAAAATACAGTTTATTTAAATAATAGGTATTTGCCTGCTTATTTTATTTTGAGCCTGTTTTAGTAAAGTCAAATCTACCTTAGAGTAGGAAACTTTCAGCCATATTCTTGAGGAGCTGTCATATGCAAACTGTTCAGAAAACTGGAGTCAGGAGTCATGAAGTCATGACTGTGTGTGTTTGTGTTTGCAGAGGGGGTGTCATATGGTTCACCCTGTGTCCTCTGCTGTTACTGAATGGAAGGACTGTCTTTGACTTGGCCAGATCAGTGAGTTCACATCTGTCCTGTCGGCTACAGGCTCACTGTAAACACAACACTACTGTATACTGTACATCACCAGCCAGGAGCGCAGCGGTTTACACACAGTTACCGATGAATACTGCAATGCAACGGGTAGCACCAATGGACCAGAGGTCTACGGTGGCCTACCTGTCCGTAGTGATTACACAGTGAAGAGATGGAGTCCTGGCTCTGATTATAGGTTACACAGAGTCGGTGGACTGGGACATGACTCTGGGCCAGCACATAATTATAATAATGTAACAGCTGCAATACTGGATAGTTTGTTACAAACATACAGTGTGTGTCTGTCATTTTGTGTTTAAAAGATAAGCTCCCAGCTAACATGCAAACGCTGCCATTTTATCATCTCATAAAGTTGATACACTTCAATCAAAGCTTTATTTCAACAGCAACATATTGCATCATTCTCTGTCAGCATGGTACAGCCTATCAAACATGTAAAGACACAAAGGTATTGACATATTAAACACATATAACTGAATATCAGATTACATGCAGAGCCCGCTCATATAAATAATATCCTAACATATGGTCTTATAAGAAAGACGCTCAAAAACAAGAGACTACATGTTATATGTTCATATTTCAGATCGTTATTTGATAGTAGATCGATTCAATTTCACATCTTCCATCACATTCTTTTGTTTTTCAATTGTTTCAATTGTTGATGTCCGTAGTGGCAGTATAAACGGATTAGCAAACAGCAGACACTGAGCAACAATAACATTTGTTCAGAGTTGTTTTTGGTCTCCACTAACACACCTAACTGTCTCTTTCTCTGTTAAACGCTCCACTGTAGCTAGGTGCTGGGCAGGTAGTGTACAGTGGGTTCATCAAAGGACTCATCCCTTACTTTTCATTGTTAGAAATGTGATCAAAATATCTACTGGGCCGGGACATCTTACAATTTAAGAATGAAGTTGTAAGTGCTCTCTGACAGACAGACAGACAGACTGTGTAATGGTGAGAGCGTTTCTCAGTTGTTACAAACATATCTTTGGCATTTCTTTCATTCCATGTATGATGGCTGTCATTGACTAACAGAACCTCTGCTTCTCATTCTAAAGTACGCTTAAACATGAAAAATGGGGATGCATCAGGATCAGCCTATTCGATAACCGATAATGACCTGATTCTCATGGACAATAATAAGATACTTGTGTATTTTAAAACAAAGTTAACTTGTAGCTTATGTACACCTGAGGTTAACAAAAGCTAAGATGTAGTTAATAATGTGTGTATATATAATATAATGTATGTATCTTTAATTAAACTATTGTAATAACACGTGTCCATTATCGGCTGATAATGTATTGGGCCCGATGAACGTGCATCCCTTGTAAAAAAAAACATCACTTCCTGTGTACCAGAGGATTTTCCAAGGAATGGCCTCTCTGACACCAGCCAGTCAGAACAGCAGATGGAAAAGCTTTCCTAAAGCGTCTATGCTAGAATCAGTATTGTGTCATATTAATTCGTCAAAGTAGCTAAACCTATTTTTGTCCGTATTATTTGTAGTCTGGGGGAAATCTCCCAGCACTTCTCTTTTTTCAGTTCATACACTTAACCTTGGGGAGTCTTCCCACCCCTTTCACCCAGACAGATGTCACACATCAAAAGTGTTTGTGTGTAAGTGTGTAAGTGTTTTTGCCAGTGTGTATGTCAGAGGAAGTGTGCTGTGGTTTGCTGAATGGACGCAGCAGATGATGATAGGCCCCCAGGCAGGCCAACATTGGCCTAGAACACACTCCCTCAGGGAAGCCACAACCTCTTTTATATCGGCCCATGACTGCTTGGCTTTGACACGGCCACTTATTAACTCCCTTTCTCTGTCTGTCTGTCTCTCTCCCTCTTCCTGAGAGGAGTCTAAAGAGGTTGACCCACTAAATTTCCTGACCAACTTCAGGTGTCCTGGTTCTGCTGTAAAAGGATTATTTCTGTGTGGAAAGATTACATTTATCTTCTCTTCTAGTCACGCCATTGTTTTGGTCCAGGGGCATCCCCGCATTGCTACCAGTGTTCACGCAAGTGAGTAGACATGCCTTCTGGCTTTATATAAAGAGAGTTTAGTCATATGAGTACAGGAGGATGTGATTAATGAAACAGCTGTGGAAATGTGAAATAGAGGTTTTAGTTACAAATGTAAGCTTGGGGTGTTGGAAAAATATCGAATCAACTAGGGCTGGGTATTTAAAGATCCAGTGTGTAATGTTTAGAAGGATCTATTGGCAGAAATGGACTATCCATAGGTAAGCTTCCAATAGTGTATAACCACCTGCATATAGGAACCAATGTGGGGTCTTTTAGAATGAGCCGTTTCTTTTCTGTAGACGCTGAAGGTCACCGTAGTTTCTCTTACACCGCTAGTTCTCATTCCCAGGTCTTCAAATACATATGCAACTGTGTAAAGTTAGTTACTGTGTAAAACTTCACCACTAGATGTCACTATGTTCTACATACTGGTTCTTTAAGGTGAATACGTTTTGAATATTGTGTGTAGCATTGAGAATTCATGGATGTCTATTCGTGGTTCCTCCTCTGCTACACTGCTGATGTTATTGTGAGGCAGCTGCATTTTACAAAGTTGGCAAACATTAATACATGGTTTCTTCTCAGAGGGCTCAGTGTCATTATCTGTTCACCATGGGTTGCTAGTTTCCGACAGTTCAGAAACGTCCCTCACTGAAGTACACGGCACAACAAAACATTGAAGATACAGCACCATAAATGGAATTCATGATGAATCTCAAGAGAAGCATTTAAACATGTTTATACAAGTAGGAATTCAAAAAGAGTTTTGTTTTGTACAGGAACCAAAACTTGGTCCCAATGTGAGTGCCAGTATCAGTATGATACCTATTTGCACAAATATCAAATGACATCAACCCCTAGATTGGACCAACATATCGCACTAATATTGGTCAGGTATTTGGGAAGTTCTAAACTTTAAATTGTAACATTGAGCTTAGGTCAAGGCTGGGAACATTTTTACATCTTCCTCTTCATTTCCTGTTGTCTCTCTATTTAACGTGTGATATATATGTATATATATGAAATTGGATTCTTGGTTACAGTGTGCGATTTAAGAAGCTTTTCTCTCTAATCAAGCATAAAAGCATTTCAGATGTGTATCTATCTTAGATGACAAGTTTTATATTTAATTTCGGTTGAAATGTGTCCTAATTAAAAGTCAGATGTAAAATTTACAAAAACCTTATCAAATCCACAGTCTTAAGGAATCAAAGGAACACAGTCTCCAGTGTGCTACTCCACATAGTACTGATAATTAGAAAAATTGCTGTTATTAACGACTGACATTTCCATCATCTAGCAACCAGGAAATGGCTGTAGGTCTGCCATCTATTGACAGGTTAAATCACTCTGAAAAGGAAATGAATTGTGCACATTATTCTTCTTCCCGGGAAGAAAATACTTCCAGCAAGTCCCAAGGTGCATCTCCCCGACTTTGTGAATGACAGTCTTGTGTATGTCAGCTAACCCTTAATGTAGTGATCAATTGGACAGGAAACAAGCAGAGTCATGCTTGTTTTTACAAGAATAGCCTGACATCTCTCTGCATGTGGGCTCAGAGAATTGAGAGAGCTAAAGACTGAAAGGTCAATTATTATCGGATCCCAGGGTTTTTTCTCAGGAGTAGATATGTCATCATGAGACATCAGAACTTGTTCAGACATATTCTCAGTTCACACAGAGAAAAACCCTGGCTGAAGGAGGCCAACATCTCTCTCTCTCTGTGTATGCATAAACCCTTGTGTGTTTTGTTGAAGTTCTCCCTCTGAAAGGCTCTGATAACATAATTTCTCAGTTACCTTCTTATAATGAGTGATGGGATCCAATATGAGCACATTATATTCTACCAAAGTAATTGCAGTCCCTGACGAAGACAAGAGACATCTACTTGTAGATGAGGATAATGTGATGGAGATAGGATGGTGTAACTTTGTTAGCGTTAGTTTTGTTACAGTTAGCAGTATGGAGTATAGCGAAAACTAACATTACCTGCACTGGGGACATTTATCATGAATGCTGTGTAGCTGAAAAGGAGTACCATGGCATTGTTTCGACGGCCCATTATTCCGAAACCCTCAATAGTCCAAAAACGGTTCCCACTGGCTTCAAATTCGTCCATTCCAAGAATCAAATGCCCTTGGCTCCAAAGATCAACTTACGTACATAACTAAACTGATGTAACTAACATACTTATTTGAACCCAAACATGATCTTTTCCTAAACCTAACCACGTACTTTTGGTACCTAAAGCTAACCAAACTGGGGCCAACATTAACCATGGGTTTATTATTGTTACCACGACGAAGAAAGTCACCTGACTTTGACTGTCCAAAACTACAGGACCAATGGGCTTTCGGCTGGTGCTCCATGTCTTAAGCTATCAGCCACATAGCTGTCCCAATTGCAGACTTTGTGGAGGAAAAAAGGGAATAGAAAAATGGTTAAATATTTGTGAATCCTGAAAAAAACAAAGGAGCTGGAGAATGAACTAATGAACGCTGGTTTCCATTTAAATTATTTAAAGGCTCAGCATGCAACATTTAGGAGGATCTATTGGCAGAAATGGGTTATAATAGTCATAGGTATAGAGCCAGACCGATATGGGATCTTTGAGACTGATACCTACTAGACGGGGAAAATTCAATGATTACTGATATAGTTTGCCAATAGAGTGAATCTTTCAGTTGGATTGAAAATAGATCTTTTAGATGTGGATAGTGCCCCGATTTTGCACCAATTTTAATATGAAAAATTCAAAGTTACTTAGAAGGCGGCTTTCCTAAACAAATAACTTGATTGTCAGGCTTTACATAGGTATGTTTTCATCAGTGTATAATCAGCTAAAAATTAGAATCATTGTTTTTCTACATCTTAGAATGAGCCATAATATCTACAACCATGTTGAACCACCATATCTCTAAAGTAGCTCAGAACAGACAAACCAAACACAGCTCTAGATAGGGGGTTTCACATTTTTCATGAGTTTCTCAGCCACCGTAGTTCCTTCTACACGCTCAGTACAGGAGGGTGAAGCAAGGGCATTGTAATCTCCAACTTCACCCCTAGATACCACTAATTCCTACACACTGGTCTTCTAACTAATGATTAGAAGTCACAAGTATTGTGGTTGATTAGCATTGCTTTCAAGTGGAAAAAATGAATCAATATGAAGAGATAAATGCGTCACGTTTTTATACTTATCACAAATATTCAATGTATAGCTGTTCTAATTTGACATATTATATGCTTCGCTGATCAGATCAGTCTAGTCAATATTTATGCATTCCAGTGGCAGTAATCATAGAAAGCGAAAGCTTTTCTTTGGCTCAGTATCCCCAGTCTGCTTTCATGGTACCCACAGCTGTCCTATTAGTTAGACAGGATCAGTATCTTGAGTTCTAAAGTTTAAGCTTAATAATTAAAGTTAGCTCTCTGCATTTGAAACTCTGTCATCTTTTCTTTTAACCCCACTAGAGTAGAATATGTTTCATAACAGTTAACAAAGAGTGCCTGTTAGCACTTTTAAAGCAGCTAAAATTGGACTGAATGGCATTGCAGTGTTTTGCATTGATGTACTGATGCAGTATTTTCTCATTTAATGAAGTCTTAAGAGATCTAGAGGCAAACACGCACCCTGTGCTGTACTGCATGTGGCCGTATTTTAGGTTGACATACAGCTGTTGTCAGTTTATGAAGTAAGATTTGAGTTCTTCTTTCAAATGGACGCCCACTCACTTCCTGTGTCGATAATGTGTTGTGTTTTTTTTACAATCGCTACACTGGTCATAAAATTGTATACTGTCACACTGAGAACTATAATGCACAGCTTATGTATCTTCTGGGCCCCAGATGTACAGTCAGAAATAATGTGACAGATCAACACCCAACGTGTTTGCATTCACAGCGCCATATTTGCACTTTCTCAATGCTGATTTAGTGTTTTCTTTACCATTTCTCAACAGCTGTCTACATAGGAAATGTATTTTCTGTACAGCTCAGCTCAAGGGTTGCATATTTGCTGATCTGAAGGAAGAAAGAAAAATGTCTACATACACTATGTGGGTTCAAGTGTGCTACATCTGTGAGCGCTGCATAGGGTATATCCCAGCAATGGGAGCTCTAAAGTGCTGTGGAGTTAGTAACTCTCATGAATTATTGAGTCATTCCCTTGTTTTTTAGCCCAGTATCTTTGAAATGCAGATGAATATGAGCTTATTCTTCTTTCTTTCATTCTTCCTTCACAAATAGGTCCCAGCTCTTTGGGAGTATTTGAGGATGATTGTAAGATCAAAACCATATACCTGTTATTACATTTTATGTGTCATCATTATATGTCTTCCTCAATAGGAAGCCTCTAACAAGGTCATATAAATGTCATTAGTCTCCTTCCTGAAATAGGAGAGGTGCATCACTGTCTGGATATAGCTGCCGTCATTCACTGGTGCACTTCCACTGCAGCTCGGTGATCATATCGTGGTTCATTTGAAGCTCTGTCCGGAAGCAGGCAAACAGACAGCACTATCAGATTATGGGGCCATTGTCTCCACTCAGATATCTCACCGTGGCTGTATGAAATTCAGGGTAGTGCAACTGGCCGGGTGCAGCCAGGTTTGCATTACAAATTACCCACAAACAAATGTTGATTTCTGTCATGACAGCCTTAGATTGTTTATAGTGACCCACAGTATTCATCTTGCTCTCATTCCTAGATGATTTCACAGTCGGTCATTATTCGACCCCTGCAACCAGAGGCCCTGTGTCAATATCAGCTTGTGGCCTCAGGCACAGATGGAGAGATGCTACATGAGCTGCACAAAAAGGACCAATGGTGGACTCATTTAGCATCAGTTAGTATCTTGAAATCGTAGCATTTTAATGCCTTTAAGTAAAGTATTCAGTCATTTTTATATTGCCCAAATATTTATAATGAATTGTTTATATAAAGCTTTTTCTAATCTTATTCATGTATGATAGAAATTCAGTGAGAAAACAGTGAGACCATATTGGGAACTCTTTAAGATGATGGGTTTTTTGATTGTGAAGGAAATCAACTACGAACAATGACTGCTGCTAAAATCGAAACTGTGTCTCTTATTTAATCAGTGTAGTGGTTTTAGAGTTACGAGTCGCAAAACATTTTTTTTAATACAAAAAGGAAAAAGTGGTTCACAAGATGATGCAATTAAAAAGTGCCAGTCAAAATACAAATGGAAACCCAGTGGAAATGTGATGGAAACATGGCATTAATGTGTATTTCATGTACTAATTTGAAGAAGGTCCCCTCCTTGCTCCACACAGATTGGATGTTCTCATCCGCTGCTGTTTCATCTCTTTAAGCTTCAGAGGACATTTAGGTTAACTGATTCATGTACGTCAGGATTTACATCTGTTTCCATTGCACTTTGTCACTTTTTGTTTTTATCAATACATCAGCACAGGTGTAAAAAGAGTGTGCAATAGTTTGACAAATTTGTTTTGACTTTTTATGTGCAAAATGAAAATGTTGATGGAAGCACCCTCATAAAAGAGATATGACACACACTGTTACCGAGTGTTTTTCTGTAACACTTATTATATCTGTCCCTGTTCTGAAATCTTAAAGGTTATCAATGCAGGGTTGAGTTCTTGGCCATAACACATTACTCACTCCACTCACTAGCTATTGCTATGCTAGTAAAGTTAGCATATGCTCTCTGGCAGCTGTCAGATTTGAATAAAAAGCCAATATCAGCCGCGTGTATCTGTCTACCCTCAGTAGGCAGCTTCCAGGACAGCTGTGTGCCTGCAGTTGCTGAGCCAGCAGCAGGTTTCCTGTAGGCCTGGAGGCTGCTGGGATTGACAGCTGTCCCCTGCCTCCGTCTGCACACCTCCCCCCAACCACAACACTCCTCCATCAGACAGTCTCACAGTGTTTCTTTCTCTTTAGCTCAGTACTTTGATGACCTAATGACACAAGTCATTGCGCTATGTTACGGGCAGGCTGTGTAGCGTGCAGTGGGAGGGGAGCCCTATTAATTGAGTACCCTTTTTACTAACTTTATAACACAACAGTTGATAATCCACAGCTAAGTTTCATTCAATGGCACACAGCAGTTTGTGATAAAAAACCCAAACAAACCAAAACCGCCACAATCTTAAAACTAGTGTGATATAGACACAACCATATATATGTTAAGGTTTCTGCTAATATATCCTAATAAATGTCACACACTGGACCAAAAAGTTACCAGGGCACACAGTGACCTTACAGTCACTTACCTCTCACAGGCAGCTGATAGTTTTAATGACATATATGAAGAAAAGTAAGAGAATGTTTGCAATTAAACAAGCTTATCATTTACTGTATGAAGCTTTTAACTTTGACTTGACTAAAATAAGTTATTTATTGACAGTCTGTCTTTTGAAGTTCAGTACTTATTACTGTCAACATAATAATAATAATAATGTGAAACAGTTTGCAAAGACAGGTGTTACTCAAAAGCGGGTCAGACATTGTGTGTATCTACTCACAAACACCCCAAGTGAGTGGATGATCTTGTTGTACAGATGGATTCCTCTGAGTCTGGGAGTCTTTGGAACATAATATTTGTATCTGTAGCACAGCTGTATCAGGACTTGGCTGATGTTGACGTCAACATGGAATGACAGCAAAACATTTAAAAAGGGAGTGAGGGGTGCACGGTGTAGATTTTCCACTGCACCACCACTGCAAAGACTTTATTCTCGATAGATACACATGGACTTGATGGTGGGTGGGAAGCCAGTGAGGGTTCTCTACCCTATTACTGCTGGTACTTCTATTGGTTGGTTGTGTTAAACGTGTCAATGGCAGATAACAAGAAGGTCAGACCAATACTAAGATTAGTGTGTCAAAGAGTGCAGTACAGAGGAGAATGGGGGTTTGTAATTGTGTAGATAAATCTTTTTCTTTTCTTTAAAGGGGAGTGTGCACATGGCACTAAATAGTGATAGAAATGTAAAGGAAGAATTGCTGGAGCTGGCCAAAAATAACTAATCTTCTATTAAGCTAGTAGTTGTACCACAGTCAGCTGCTAGTGAGTGAGTACTCCATTATCTGTATTTGTTCAACCAACCACATTATCTTTATTTGTAATGGGCAGGGCTTAAATCAGATGTGGTGGGGGGACTGGCTGGTGGGTGGTGGGGTTAACCGGAAATTGTTCATTTCAGCCTGAAATTGATATAGATTGATATAAGTATATTGAAGTATATTTGTTAGACAATTGTTTACAGAACAGCCTCAGAACAATGTTTTTGATCATAATAGTAAGAGAACTATTAACAGAACAACCTTTTTTAATAAAAGTTGCTATATTTACGAGTGCAGATACTGGCACATTTTACTCTGATGATATTCAGACTCATTAAAAGTACATGATCTTTACAGGATATTGTTGTACCCTATTCTAAATCTAAGATACTATAGTAAAAACCAATATTCAGGGAAATAATGGGTATTTGTTACATAGAGTTATAGGTTCTAACAAAATCACTGAAAAAACGGTAGAATTCTAAATTCATTTTCATCAGTAATCAGCCAACAGCACTACCTCATCTTCAATCTAACAGTCTCAGGAGCTAAATAATGTTAGGCAAGTGCAGCTGCCACTGTGAGCAAGAAAATCTACCCAGTTTCTTGTATCTGTGAGAAACAGCATTCTCTCTAACTGTGCAGACAAACTGCAGCATGCTGACGTCTTTCTCACACAGCGATCTGCATATCTTGTTCTTACTTAATAGTGCGTCACAAGTTATCTGGTCAGATGTGGCTACAGGACCTAGCTTGTCTCCATTAGGGGAGACAAAAGCACATTGCATAAACACAGCCCCAGTTGTCCATAACTTTATCTCATCTAAGATGATACTTTCATGATATGACATTTTGTTATCATCACGACCAACCAAGTTCTTTGGTTTTTATAGCGAGAGAAGATTCAGTTTTAATTAACACTACTGAGGCTATTGAATATGCCAGTGTTGGCATGACCTTAAATTATATCATATATAGTAATGAAACATGTCTTCTATCAATTGTGGCAAACTTACTGGGATTTCCCCGAATGGCAGAATACACTCTGACTAAGGTGTTGTATTCACACAGCCTTTGGTTTCCCTCCAGCTGATTAATGACAAATATCACAACCCCGAAGGCTCTTTCTTATGTGCAGCACCTTACAATTCAAAGCTGTTGAGAAAATACCGTCTACTGTGCCCAGTAATAACAGAATCTCACCATGCCTCACACAAAGCATGAAATATAACCTCATTTGTGTAAATGACTCATTGACAAATTTTCTGATATAAGCCACAGTGCCTTCTCTTTAGGCATTCAGTGTCTCATTTAAACACACTTAACAAAGCTTTCAGTAAATAATTAACTTTTTGTAGCTGCTCCCTAATGTGGTTAAGCTGTTCTTTTAGCCCTTTTCAGGTCACTGGTCACAACAGTAAGAAGGGTAACCATCTCATCATCGGAGAATGGGGACATTTGGAGAACTTTCAGCCAACTATATCAAACAAATGTTCATAAAGAATCAGAATCAATAGGTCCTGTTAGGCTTAATATCACAGTATCTGTGCTCGGCCTTTACCCAGAATAAAGATGCAAAAAATAAAACTAATATGAGCGAGAGGGACAGCAGGGAGGAGTTTCATTGTGTCTATGGGTCGTGCCTGGGTAGAAGGTCATTTGGTCTTCAAATGTAGTCATTTAAAAGCAGTTTATTGCTTGTTTCATTTACATTAGCTTGTCACATTTCACCCAAAAAGAGTTCGAAAAGCCTCCCAGGAATTTCTTTCCACCAAGGATTCCTTTGTGCTTTGCCGAATGTGAACTTCACTGCCTCGTCTAGAGTCCTGAGTAGGATTACAGTAACTTCTAATCATCAAACACTGCAGCCTGGTCAGTGGCCCAATGCTTTAAAATATGAAGCTGTATGTATCCCTCTAGTGTCAGTTTTTAGACCTGCGAAGTCAGATGACGCAGTATAAAGACAGAGAAAGTCTGCATATGGAGGTGGTGGGATGAAGGATGGATGGCCCAAACACACACAGGACTTGGAGACGTGTCCTGTTTGAAACCGTCCGGAACTTCAGTTACATTTTATTCATGTATTTAAGTTACGTCAGGTAACATACGTCCTTTTCCTAATCCTTACCGAGTAGTTGTTCTTTTTTGGGGGGCTATTTATGCCTTTATTTTTTAGGATGATAGGACGATATGCAGCAAAGGACCACATGTTGGAATCAAACCCGGACCACTGCAGTAGGGAGCTACATGAGGCACGCGCTCTACCATGTGAACTACCCTGCGCCCCATAAACTAAAGTATGTTTCGTGCCAAAATATAAGGAAGTAGTTTCTAGTAGTCTAACCAGACTGCAACCGTTTAACATTACTTTACCTTGCTTTATTTTGAAAGTGTAACTGGACATTGCATTATTATTATTGCTAACTTGACCCAGAAATGACACAAGAGGGATACCTACAGCGTTGTACTAGCAGAGGGCCACTGACCAAGCTGCCATTTTTGTCAAGTTGAGAGTGAGACTAAAGACTTGAAATAGTCAGATCCAGGTGTCGAGTTGGACATGATGCAGTTTATTCAATATTTTCTCCACCCTGAGCCTCGTACATTTTTAGCTTAAAAACATCGGCATAGAGCCACAGCTCTCTGCAGCCGCAGTCCAGCTCCATCCACAAACATCAATATCCGCCTTCAAACCAT
>NW_023340257.1:3632479-3640572 GCF_004916995.1 Morone saxatilis | reverse complement strand
ATTATCCAGAACTCATGCAGCAACTCTCCATGCTCTCCAGCCCTTTTTAAACATTTATTTTCTTTCTCACTTTTGTAAGTCCTACTGGGCAAGCTCTAATTCATAAACCATGCAGCTGCCTGGTGGACAGAGAGCTGCATCTGCACTGCGAGTGCAAAGTAAGAGTGAAATCAGACTTTTTTCTGCTTTCTTTTAAAACACAAGTCTGGTTTGGCGTACATTGGAAAAGAGGAATGTTTCCTCGTCCCGTGGTGGTTCTGTCACTATCAGAGGGCCTGTCTCACTCTCTATAACACACACACACACACACACACACAACACACACACACACACAGGCGCACACTAATCTGTGAGCACAGTTGCTGTTTTTATTTTGGTTGTGTAAAGGAGGGCACAACAGGGTTGGAAGGATCAGGAACTAAAGTAGATTTGATGTGGCATTTAATCTCAAGCCCAATTTGATGTGGATTGTGTGTGTGTGTGTGTGTGTATTTATGTGTGTGTGTGTTCATTCACATATTTCAGTCTGTGGGTGGCTGTGCACTAATGTGCTTGGTACTTGTTTGCTGCTGTTTGCATGTGCGTGTGTTCATGTGTCATCTTCTGTCAGGGGCTTTTACGTGTGTGTGTGTGTGTGTGTGTGTGCCTGTGTGTGTGTTCAGTGATGACTGAGCCATCTGTGCCTGTAGTACCTTTGCCAATACAGCGACTGGAGCGGCTCCAGCAGCCAGTGTCCTCCAGCTCTTACCATCTCACATTCACTTCACCGAAACACGACAGGAACCTCCTCCATCTTGGACTGGCTTCCTGCTCTGTCCTCCCTCCCACTGCGCTCCAGTAATCCTGCTGGATGACTGGGATTGAAATGATTGGTGAAGAAAATAGATTTGATGAGACATTTAATTACAGGCCTTATTGGATGTGGCTATTGCTGGTGTTAATTTCGTAGAGCCAGACAGCAAAGGCTGGTCGCACTCAGTATTTATGAATTTCAGACCATTGCAATGGATTTCCACGTTTTAGTGAGCCTTCATTTTGTCTTCATGCACCCACTTTGCCCTGTAGTACTCGGCAGATAGCACACGACATATCCAAATGCAGCAGAGTAAGCAGTGTGAAAGAACAGAACAAGAATCTGCTGTTTCCTGAGAATGAAGATGACCAAGCTGATGTAGAGATAAAACACAGTTCCTGCGTGACTGCTCTTGTTACATGATATCTAATCTATAGCTACATGTAAAGCTGAGGGCTGTTTCTAAGGCAGTTCAGCCTTTCCTGGAGATGTACTCCCCATTCTGGATCTGGCTTTTATTAGTAGAGTGGGTAACATCATTAGACGTAGCAATAATACTGAGAAAGTGCATCATTGCAAGAGAAGAAGGGATCCTTTCCTATTAGTTATCCGGTAATGTACATATTGATGATTTTAAATTCTACTTAAGTCTTGTAGAGAGGGGCAACAAAAAAACTTTAAAAATAGAACTGACTCCACCTTTCGTAAGTTCCCTTTTCAGTTGCACAGAAGCATTGGAATAAAATGCGTTCAAAGATAGTTATCATGATTATTACTAACCTGGGTTACAGAGCACTGTGGTCTCGTTGCTTATTATTAATAACCTTTCATATTGACGTAAATATTCATTTTCACATTCTCCATGAGAACAGTTCAGCTGAGTGACTGGCAGGAAGTATCACCTATTGAAAGCTTTAGTCCAGGCCACCCACCATCAGCACCCACACCAGCGACAGCTTACTTTCTATATTTATTTCCAATTTTAAAAAGATTCTCATGAAAATGCATGTCATTCCAGAACATTTGCTTTTATATAAACACAAATGTTTGTTTGATGCGTCATTTGTAAATTGTGATTTCTAAGGCTTGAAGACAGACAATTCCTAATAGACTAGACCCTTCCTAAGTCCCGCCCCTTTTTGCTCTGTGGTCCAATAACAGTTGAGCGAGCGACATATAAATATATAGTCATATCTTAAGTTAGTTAATGTTAGCAAAACACTAGCTGACTAGGTAGCTAATCTACATCAGTCGTTAGCTAGTTAGCTAGTTAGTTCCATCTGATAGCTAATCTTAGCAAAGCACTAAGTAGCTAGCTACTTTACATAAATTGTTAGCTAACTTAAGGTGTGACTATATACATTTTTATCTTTTAACCATCTTCAAATGTGGTCTTTTAAACATAGACAAGTCTATGAAGTCTAGTCAGTTTTATCAACCCATTATTATGTCTCATCATCACTAAACAAACAGATGTGAAGCCTTATTATAGTGTACATGCATGATGAATGTTTTTCACACTGGGCTTGGAAAAGCATTTTATATCATATTGTCATAGAATTAACAAAAAACAACAAATCAACTGTAGCAACACTAACGCTAAAACCTATAAATGAACCTATTTTAAAAAAAGAATTTAAATGTGATAAATAAGTGAATTATAAAGAGATCATTCTGTACAACAATAAGATATATTTCCACTACCTTGTAACTGAAAAATGAAAGCACCTGTGGATATTTTGAGTTTAAAGAGATCAACATTTTTTATGATTGGCAACTAATATTATTGAAAAAAAACCTGAGATTTCATTATAATTGACAATGGAGCTTTGATGATATACTTTTGACATTGTTTAACATAAAAAAAAATCAACGCTCTGAATAGGATGAGAAAATATCTTATAGACAGATCATTTATAAATAGACTGTGTATTACAGATTACATTATTTACTAACTGAACCAGGCTTACAGTGTGTAAACTGACATGAATTGGTGCATTGTCAATACGTTAGTGAGCTACAAATTAGGATTTGATTAATTCGATTTTTGGTTTGTTGTTGAATAATTTGTCTCAATAATCCGTTGAAGGATATGCCGTGTAAATGATCAGAAATGAAAATTAAATTATTAATTCATTCATTTTGTAGCTGATGCACAACATTCTATTTCCCTGTAGTCACATATTTTCAGACAGTAAAACCATAAGAACTGCATCTAAGACATTTATATGTTTATCTAATACAATGTATTCCTTGATGTTGCCTGTAATGTGTGTTTTCCTTTTTGTCATTCTAATAACCTAAAACACATAGTGTCAAATGCAAATAATCTGTTTTAAAATGTTATAATATTTTCTCTTTATCGTCTCCTTCAGCATTGAAAAAAAAGATCTATTGCATTTGGATTTGTTCTACATATTGTATTGTTCTGTGAGCCTAATGTCTCTCAGTAAGGATGTTTAGCATGTTATTATTGATGCATGTGCATCTATATGTTGCGTGGGATGAGAACCATTGAGTTTAGCGCTCCAGTTAATAGGAGCAGTGTTTAATGGTTTACTTGTGTATAGTGAGATTGTGAAATGTAAATGATTGATCAGAGGAATAATTTGTTTTATTTTATAGTTCTTATGAATTATTTTGCATTAACACGAGACAAAACAAAAGTATCAGTAAAAGAGTCAGTACCGAAAAATACACCTGTTCCTAAAACATGACAGCTTGTCCCCTTGGCAAAGTTTATGCTCTGCGACTTTATTCATGTGTGATAAAGGGTCAGCATTTGGCTGATTCATTGGTGAGTCTCCACTGTTCTTGTCTTGCTGTGTGTGCAGCCTTGTCATAAACATTTCTTAGTCATTATATGATGGACCTCCAGTTGTTCTTTTTTCTGTTTCTTTTTCCGTTTTCCGTTGTTCTGGGTATGAGATGCTGAACCTGTCTATTTATTATCTCATGAGTGGATTCAATGTGATAGATTCAGAGAACCTAAAGCTGCATTCATCTTTTTTTATGTTAACACTGAATGAATTGTCATGTAAGTGAAAGGGGGGTCACTCACAGTGATGAACCCTAAAAGGATTATCACTCAACCCTATAGCTTTTCAGATCCTTTCAGCCTGTTTTGGTTATATAAATCTAAGATTTACATTCAATCCCACTAGTGTTGGGCACAGCTTGCAGTAAGGTTGTGCATGATTAGTCATTTAAACATTGCTTCAACCGTTGCTAGTCAGTTAGATAAACTTTGTGTCAGAAATAAATTGGCCAGAGCCATGCTCAACCACATTCAGCATGGTGGACACCGGGCGGCAAAGTTATATGGAAACTGGCAGATCTAGCAGTTAATGAGTCATTTTCTCAGGAGCTGGTAGAGACCAAGATAGAGCTAAAATAAGAGTGAGAATTGAACACTTATCAGGTGGACATAAACACAACTCCAAATGAATTCTAATGTTGCTCCATGTCTGTTTGCTAGCTTGATAGCTGCCTAAAAGATAATTATGCAGATTATGTATGATTTAGTTTGGTTTGATCCCAAATGGCCTTATTGTCACTGTGATATGTAGATTATATTTCTGGACAGAAACTGTGGTACACATGGACAGATTCTTTATGGCAGTAGACAAAAACAGTCTAACAGTGATGACAGACAAGTGACTGTGTTCTGGCCAGTGATGAGGGCCAGAGAGAGAACTGTCTGGTAGGTCAATGCCAAGATTTTAACAGTGCAATATGAATAAGATTTTTTGGTCTCAATTAGTGTCTGTGAACTAGTTTATCTGAGTATGAATACGTGTGCATAATTGGACTCGAATCAGTGAGTGAATAAGCTGTCTGAACACTGAGCGCTCTCTGTGGGTTTGGGCAGCTGGAGTGTCTGTAGTCTTTCTCCAGTAAGGACCAATTAGGATTAATGAGTTGGCAGGACAAACAACACAGAAATGAGCTGAGAAAAGATGCTTATTGTTTCCTTGAAGACGCCAGCAAAAGGCTCTAAACCCAGAGTTTATTTTCACCATGAATAACAAACAGGCTGAATCTCCTCTTATTACTGAACAGATTAGAGTTTTAGCTCTACAAACATTTCCTGGAGGCAGAGCTGGCCCAGAAGCACGAGCCATTTCACTGCAGAGCCAAAGCTTAACTCCATTCAAGCTTCCTTGATCAAGAAAAAACTATGGTTAAAACACTTGTAATGTCTTACATCACAAGAGCCCTGCATTAAATACTGCCTTAGTAAAGCTTATAATGTTCTGTTTTTGTTAAGAGTGTGCCAAGTTTCAACTCTGGCTATAGTGGTTAGGATATTGCAGAGTCACTGTCAAGCTGCAAATTCTGTAAATTTCTGTAAGGCCAAAAGCGGTCAATGTTAAATAAATAAGTTATTATGAAATAAATCATCAAAAATGAATAATGTGTAAAAGTCATGTTAGCTGTGTTAGTTATTTCTCTGTTTTCTCCAGCGACCACAGAGAAAGACTGCCTTTTTGTTCTTCACAGAATTGTGTGACTTCCTCTGAGGGAACATTTTAGAATAAAAATGCTGCTGAGGTAACTCTGACTTAACCAGCTAACATGAGCCACTGTTGTTAACACTTGTTAGTAGTATTAGTATGAATCTACATAAACAACCCAGACTCATTAGTTAAACTTTAAGGCTTTAAACTTTATAGTGTTTAATTAGCCTCAATCTTTACAAAGTCATTTTAGTGTCAAATCTAGACTGAATTCTTACTTAGCTAACTGGCTAAATTTGATAGCAGTTGTTGAGCTAGCTTGCATAAGAAAGGCCAGAGACGTGATTTGCTGAAAGACTGGTTACAACACCACTGTTCTGAAAACTGATATGAAATAAAGTGACAGTATAAATAATTCATTGACTCTTGAGGTAGGGAAATTTGATGATGATGATATGATATAATAAAAATGATAAAACAGTTCACTGTAATTATGTTGATTTTAGTGATTTCTTACATTATTTTACAAGTTATTGGTTTATTTTATATATATTAATTCACATTATTTTATTGTTTCTCATTTTTATTTATTTAATATTGTACACTTTGGCTCTATAATATTTTTCATAGTATCAAAAATTAAACTTCTTCATTCAATTCTTAATTTAATCTTTTATATATATTATGGTTTATTAGCAAATGTCCCATCGTGATAAGTGTGAAACCAGTACAACCCTGCACGCTAAACTCAATCATCCATGCAGGAATGCCCAGTAATTTGAATGCATCCATGATTTAATTTGTTCATAGTGCTTTATGGTGTTAGTATGACTGCTAACATGGCAGCCAATAAAGACTGTCAAGAAGGCAAAGAGGAAAACACTGGAGAAAACCCTGCATATTTAAAATTGTCACAATCTGGCACGAAATATAATCCAACAGCAGCTTAAATCCAAAAATATCTTTATGGAGACTTGGCCTGAGCTTAAGTAACCAGTTTGAGCTCAAGTGTAGTTTACATGTGTGCGCTTTTGTCTGGCTGGAGACTCCCTGGAACAATGTACAGTAACACAGGAAAAAGATTATCAGTTCTATTATTGTGAGGACGGAAGTTTGTATCCCCATCCGCCACACACATCACAATGCTGGCTCAAACAAAGTCTCTGAGAACAAACACACACTTCTGCCAACACAGCCGGAGCTACTGGAGCAGCTTTGAAGCAACCTTGAAAAACCACCCATTCACCACACTGTCGAACGCACTGCGAAGGCCGCTGTCAGGCATCTCTTTTCTGCTGGTTGTTTAAGCTGAGTGTTGGGCTGAATACTCAATATTTTTCAATTCAGTTTGTTCTTTGTATTTGTAGAGTAGAGCCTAATTGCCTGACATATATCTTTATAATTCATAATATAAACTCTATAAGGAGATGCTTTCGAGCTTTTATAGTATATGTCAGTATATTATCAGGCTTGGGGAGTAAAGGGCATTACAGTTACATTTCATAAAAATAGGGATTATTTAGCAGGATTACAATTTTAAAATACATAAATTTTTCTTTAAAAATACACTGGGGTCACACCGGGCAGAGGTCACATGTTTGCTAAAAATCCCTCCATATTCTATTTCTCACATCTCCATCTTCTTTTTAAAGGTTACATTGTTCTGTTATGTTAAAGAATACACTTATCAACATTTCTTTTCTATTGTTTTTTATTTACATATTTGGTGTTCAGGTAATCCAAAAGTAACGTAAAGTTACGTTTCTTTAATATTGTGATACTTGAATTAGGTTACCGAGTAGGTTTTTTAACAGGTAATTAGTGATTGTATCAGCTTACATTTTTAAATGAACCCTCCCAAACCTGTATATTAGACACTGTACAATACAGAAAGTGCTGGCCTAGTTTTTTATAACATTATTACAAATATGCATTTTTAAATAATTAGCACAAAATTGTCACCAGACATATTTCTACTTCAGTTTTGTGGTTGTGGTTAGGTTAAATAGATTAAGGTCACATTAAGTTATTTTGGTAAAAGTTACACTTCCTAATTGTGTTTATAGCACACACATACCTCACTGTTTCTGGAACTCACTTGTGACCTGAGCATGTTTTCAAAGCAGTAAGCTGGGGGGAAAAAGTACAAATTCCCTGTGCGATCTGGTTGAAAAATGCATTCAGTCCACAGGGAGTCAAGGGAAAGCGAGGCAAGATAGCTTATACCAATGCATCCAGCATTTCTTGGATGGAGGCACTTTCCTGCTGCTGCCAGTGACCATAATAGCACTAGAAATTCATTTTTGGCAATGTTAAACAGGGAACAATGAATTGGGTGTGGGATTCTTTCCTGTTGTAACCATGCTAGATAAGAAGTTAATTTACGAATTTAAGAAAAGCCTGTATTGTATTGATGAAGTCTCACTTTCTACTTTATGAAGGGGTTTGTAAGTTGTAACAAATGGCTTAACTTCCAGTAAATAGATTACTTATAAACTTTTAATTAGTACAATATTTGGGGGTGTTGTCATTAATAAGTTATCTGTGGGTTAGTGGTTTCTCACTCTCTAATAAGCCAACAGCAAAAGCTAGTAAGTCATCTGGAATTATAAATATTTATAAGTCATTAAAAAATAATTCTTGTGAGTTCTTATAATAATTCCTCAATTAACCCTGATGGAATATAGCGGCCCTTTAGGTGGTCAAATACGCTCAGTTTATAACCTGTATAATGGCTGGCTTATTAGAAAGCGATACCTTACATTGTTCATTGTGCCCTGCATTTAAAGCCCCCCTCCAGTCAATAATCAGTTGTTCTTCTTGTTCCTAAAGTGTGATGT
>NW_023340257.1:3627319-3632463 GCF_004916995.1 Morone saxatilis | reverse complement strand
GAGACATCTTGTGTCCAGCAGCAAAACTTTAGAAATAAACAACATTTGAACATTCAGACATTCTGGAAGTTTTAATGAGGTAGAAGAAACAGATGATTTTTAACGGATTTTAATGTGGAAAAAACACACAGACAAACATTATCCTTGTATCTATATGTCTTAATGTCCACAGGGGTTTTTTAAACATGAATTCTAGACACACTTTGATGAAACTGCTCACAGCTCCACACATGCAGCTGTACCATGTGCCAAGAAAACCACAGTATTAGATCATTGCCCCTCTTCCTCTGTTTGTCAGCAAGGAACAGACTGCTGGGGGTTCACCTCTGTGGATACTGTGGTGACCTTCCCCCACGAATCTGTGTGTGTTCACGTGCATATACGCCTTGTTTACTGTATATGTTGTATGTGTGGTCGTTTGCATGTGCGCCTCTTTGCTTTGTGTGTGTTTATAAACAGGAAGTGTGAGGATGCATGCAGTCAGAGGACACAGAGCCATGGGATTTCCCACGGTGACAGAACTGCTCAGCTGAACGAAGCTTCCCGCGAGTGGGTGGTGTGTGTGTGTGTGTGTGTGTGTGTGTTTCCTTTTACATGGGTGGGCCCATTTGTGGTAAAATGCTGGACAGCTGATAAACAGCATGAGACCAACAGAAACTTAAATTATTGCAGTGAAATATATTTACGTGTTTAATCTGATACATAGAGTTTAGGTTAAAGGCTTCTAGCAGATAGCACGCTATCATGCAACTGCGTTATATGCATCAAAGTGGACTAAACTCTCATTTTTAACAAGAGGTCAATATCAGCCCAGTGTATCAGTCTGTGGGACATGTGTCAGTGCAGTTGGTGGTATCGGGCCCTGTTTCCACATGTGTTGCATTAGTCTGTGGGAGCAGGCGAAACAAATTAAAGTTCAGCAGTTGTCAGACAATGCAGGGATGTGCTCAGAGCATCCTGAATCACTGAAGAGACAGCTGGCCCTGGCAACTGATTACTGGCTTTTTTATTGAACAGATTAGTCAAACTGTTTCAAGTCAAAAGTAGAAATCTGACCAGAATTATGCCACAATATTTTTAAAATATGCAGCCTCCACATTGACTGTCAAATATCAGTTTCATTTAACCTTTAACACGCTCTTGTGGAAGTGGACTGTTGCCTGTACGCACAGCTGCTACATGAAGCAGAAGACAGACAAGTGTTGCTGGCTCAAGCCTTACTGGGGCCCCGAGCAGAATTTAATTTCACCCTGTCAAGCTGCATCATTGCATGGTCTGTACAGTGCAGTACGGCTGCGTCTACAATGCTACGCATGGCCAGCTCTGCTGTGAAGTAACTTTATTGGTAGTCAATCAGGACAGATGCTAGAAACATGTCTCTGTAGCAGGATATGAGCTTAGTAAAAACAAAACAAACAGCGGCCCGTATTGTATTTTATAATGGATGACTATATTAACAATATATGAATTTAAAAAATGTTGCTATGATGTTATGTCTGAGGATCCTCCCCGACCAAAACTAGTACATGTTAGGGACATTTTGGTTAGCTGAATATACACTGATTTTTTTCCAACGTGGGATAGGGCTGTGTATTAGCAACCATCTGGTTATGCAATACGTATCACGATACAGGGGTTACGGTTCAATATATTGCAATATATTGCAATACTGTAAACAAGGCTATTTATTCTATTTAAATCAGATTTTTGGAAAACCCTCACAGTATATAAAGAATTACATAAGCAATTTGAGTTAAAAAAAATTAACTTCTACATTTCTATTTATCCAACATCACAAAAATCAATACAATATCACCATACAATATTTTTTTTTTTTTTCTGACACTACAGTATAGGCATATTTTAGTCAACCCCATCTGAGTTGGTTGTTTGTAAAACCTGTAAAGTAATGGCTTTTTATGGAGAGTTTTATTGTTTCATGGTGAGCTAAATGCTGTTTTATAGTTTTCTACTCTATTCTATACACACTTTGATGTCGAGTTCACTTTTAAGATTTATTCTTAGGTCATTTTGTACAGTAACCTTCATGTAGGCTCCAAGAGGCACAGTTAATGGATGCCTGTATACAGCTGTTTGGTAGTCAGACCAAAACACAGTACTATAAATTATATCTAGACTTTTGACATTTAAATTGTTAGGTCTTTATGACACATCTCTGGTTCACCTAAGGACACTAAATGTCAGTCACAGTTTATTTCTTCAGGTGAATTTGGAACATTTTGGGGCTTACAACAATTAAGTTGTGTGGAAAATAAATGACTAAAGATGTGGGCACAAAATGTAAGTAAAGGTAAGCCCAGGTCTTCTTGAAGGGGGTTTCTTTTCTCATTGAACTGTGAGTCATGGTACTCCATGATGGCGACTATGCACCACTACATAATAGATGCAGGATGTCTGATGTCTGATGTCTGATGTCTGATTGAATAATCAATGGAAATAATATTTCTTAAAGTACTGGATGAATCATTTAAGCTATGAAAATATCAAACAAATGCAAATGCCCACCAGTACTTACCAAAGTGATGTCTTTAAATACTTTATTTTGTCTTCAAATACAGCTTTTTATTAAGTGAAAGAAGCTTTGTAGCTGCAGCAATTACCAAAAAAGTTATGATGTATATGATGAAGTAGCCTATTTATAATGTACAGAATCTACTTGATGTAAAGACATAATGTATGCCTTTACATCCAGTAGCTACTATTTGTTAAATATGATCTTTTCCATGCAATCTTTAAGGATGTTTTTTACCATACTAGCTAACATGGTTACCAAACTATGTTAGCTAAAATAACAACTAGACTAACCTATGGTTAATGTCAGGGAAACGTCCCGCTTCACAAGACATCACACTGTGCTCCAATATTTTTACCAATATTGTGATTGCGATATGATTTACGATTAGTGTGGGAATTATCATTTGTGCATTACAAATGTAATTTTCATTGATAGAAACCTTTAAAATCATGATGCTGTGACATTTTATGGGGTCTGTAGCAAACAAAAATTCGGTAACTTTCACATATATATGAAATGTGACATTGCATTGTGGGATTATTAGCAGAAAGTTGTGTACAGCATGACACTACTTCTTTTGTTACATTTACTTTTCTAGAGCACTATATAGTGTACGAATGTAGACACAGAGGATTCGGACAGTCTCATAAAATGGTGGACAGTAAATGTCACGCACTGCATAGTAAACTGTATGAACTGCGCCCCGCCTTGACAGTGGCCGAGATCAGGCGGTGGCAGCAGGAGGTGGTGACAAAAAAATGCAGTCAAGTCAGATAGTTTCCAGCAGCCTTAAAAGAAACAGGAAGTCACAGGACTATTTACATCCTGTTACATCCTGTTGGCTACCTGTAGTTTGCAGACTTCATTCGGATATATAATTTAAAGTGTTGTTCCTTTCAACCAGAAAAGGTATATTTGTTTGTTTGTGAACAGATTAAACCTTCAGGGCACAACATGAGACCAAAATCCCACAATCTAGCGTTAAATATTACAACCACACAGAATTATAGGATGGTCTAAAAAACCTGGTGTTTGTGGTCAAAACTAAGAGCCAATCATTTGATTGATCAGGCGACAGCCAGGTGTTTCCCACCATAAGAGAAACTGCAGCGCCTGGCTCTAAAAACTGCGCCTCAGTCTCGTGGAGTTATCGTTGCATGACATCAGATTAAGTTGGAAACAAAACTAACCATTGTGCGTCGATCGCCAGGGATTGCACAGACTGGGTTCATCTCAAACAAGCATATTCCTATTGTGTTTTTCAAGTATGTTACCAACAATTTTAACCTTCCTTTTACCTAAAATACACACTGCAGTATTATAGCAGGAGGAATGTTCTGTCTGAATGTAGTTTCAGCAAATATGACTAAAAGTTATTTTTATAAAAGTAGCCTACTGCAGCTTTAAGAATACAGCCCATAATAAAAATCAAGATGACGTCAATTTGTCCAACCATCCATCCAAATTAGCATTTTGCGTCTGATTCGTTCATGACTCACTGATAGCTATTGCTTTGCATTGTTTCATATACCCCAGGTAAACACATAGGGACAACATCATTTTTGTGGGCCAACATTAAATGGCGTTCGCTCTGAGCAGCCTCTGTCCCCACTTCTTCACTTCAGTGTAAAGGTTTTACCATTGTTCATATGAATGTTACTTGTATTTCTATATAAATTGTGTTTATTATGTTGACCTATTGTGTTTCAGGCCATGCTCCTTACTATAGTTTTAAAGTTAAACTGCTGCATGATGTATAGGTCTGAGCAGTGTTGTGTTGCGTGGGCGTGTTGTGTGCTGCCTTGTCTGTTTCTCTTCCTGTCTCTGTGAGTCGAGCAGTTAACAGAGGACTCTCTACGGTTGGAAAACTTGCTTTCACATCTCTGTGGGCGAGAGTGAGCAAGTGGTTTTCTCACAACAAATGGCTTTAAGATGAGAGATTGACTCTGTATGTGTTAAATAGATGACAAATGTTTAGATAGAGTATACATCTTTCAAAATTGTTGCTGAAGCTGAAATATTTTTTCATCCAGAGAATATTGTAATGTTTTCCTGTAATGTAATGTTTCAGAAACTGGGTTTGACTAGATACAATCTGCTCTAGAGGGAACAACCTCTGTGTAGTTGAAGAAAACGAGTGTAGCTCACAACAGGCTGTATTTAGTTTGACTTTTTTTTGATGAGGAAAAATCTTCATCAAGGGACTACAAATTCTACAAAGACCTTTTATTCAGTCAGCTCTCAACCCACACTGTTCTGTCCACAGGTGTAGAGCCTCGAAGAGTTTCTGTTGGGACTGTCAGGCAGTGAAACAGCTGTGGAGCAGTCGTTTTATCATGGGGACGCAGGGAGTGGAAACCACCAGAATCTGGCAAACCGATATTGGTCTTTTAATACCGTTCTGATATTCAGGGTTGATACTGAGGGATAATTTCCATTAATTATGGAATTAATTCATTCATTTTTTGTTCTACAAAGTGTTATTATAATACTTTATATTTTATCTTTTATTTTATTTTTAATTCTATTCTTAAGGGTTTTTAATTTTAGTTTAATGTACGTTTAATGTATGTTTTGTATTTTTTTATGCTACTGGATACTTGAATTT